>NC_062569.1:89587953-89890984 GCF_022837055.1 Prionailurus viverrinus | reverse complement strand
CTGAAAACTAGACCTTACTCATGCAGAAGACTCTCAGACCATGAATGTTTTAAGTTTTTGGTAGCTGCTGGAGCTTTATATGTGCTTTGTATGAATTATTTTATTGCCTCCTCTCATAATCCTATGTGATAATAGTGCTCTTCTCTGTCTCTGTTTTGTGGAGGGCTGAAGAAGGAAAATAATATGCTCAGGCCACCGCTGCTGGTGAGTGATAGGACTGCATTTTAAAGAAAGGTGTGTTGGACTCTGGAGCCTGATGATTCATGACCCCCTACCCCCACTCCACATAGCCCCTCCACATGCCAAGGAGCATGGATCACAGACTCTGCCCATCCAGATGTCCCAAGAATAGGAATGAGAAGGCCCTGCAGATTCCAATCTCAGAGGTCAGGGTTGTCCTTCAGAAGGATGCCCTACCTCTTAGGGAGGGCAAGGTGTGGACCTTTATCTGACAGTCTTCTCTCTTCTCCTTAGTGCTCATTTCCAGAGGTATTTCAGTAGATGGATCCACCCTGGTTTGGGCCTTTTATTAGTCTTTGAACTGTCCCATTAGCAACTTTTGCCAGTGGGAGCTCATCCATCCACTTATTTCTAAACTTTTAATTTTGAAATAGAGATTCATAGGAGAGTGCAAAGAAACATACAGGGAACTCCTGTGCACCCTTTGCCCAGCATCTCCCACTATTAGTACAGTATCAAACCCAGGAAATTGACGTTGGTGTAATCTACAGACTCACTCATCCACTTTTTTCTATTAATTTCTTTAAAAGACTTTTTTTTAGAGCAGTTTTAGATTGACTAAAAAATGAAGAGAAGGATACAGAGATTTCCCTTTTATACCCAGCCCTGCTCCCCCACATACAATACACAGCCTCCCCCATTGTCAGCATCCCCGACCAGAGTGGTACGTTTGTGATAATTGATGAACCTGCATTGACATGTCATAATCACCCAAAGTCCATAGTTTACATTAGGGTTCACTGTTTTACATTCCATGGGTTGGACAAAGGTGTGATATGTATCCACCATTATGGTATTATACACAGTAGTTTCACTGCCCTAAAAATCCCCTGTGTTCTGCCTTTTTATCCCTCCCTCCTGCTAACACCTGGTAACTAGTGATCTTTTTATTGTCTCCATGGTTTAACCTTTTCCAGAATGTCACATAGTTGGAATCATACAGTATGTAGTCTTTTCAGGTTGACTTCTTTCACTTAGCAATATGCTTTTAGGATTCCTCCATATATTTTCATGGCTTAACAGCTCATTTCTTTTTAGCACTGAATAATATTCCATTGTCTGGATAAATTTGTTTATCTGCTCACCAACTAAAAGATTGGTTGCTTACAAGTTTTGGCAATTTTGAATAAAGCTATAAACATTCATGTGCAAGTTTTTGGGTAGACATAGGTTTTAGCTCCTTTGGGTAAACACCAAGGAGCACAATGCTCCCATCTATATTTTCTCCCACATTCTGGGTACCAAGCTTGAAGAGAGGCATCAACAAGCCATAGTGTATCTGGAGGAGCGAGAGGGTGAGTAGTCTGGAAGCCAGGTCACATCCAGAGTTCTTAGGGACAAGTGTGACCATCTTGTATGAAGATGCCATATGTTATTTAGTTCTCCTGTCTTAGCACCTAAACTATGTGAGGCACATAGTTGACCTTCAACAGATGTTTTTTGAATTGACTGTTGATTTAGAGCAGAAAATGTGCATATAAACATAATAGCTGTCTTCCATATTGCTGGGCCTCCAATGTGGAAGAAAAGCAAGATTGATCTATGTCCCATTGCTATTTGCATTGCTCTTGAGGACAGAACTAGAATTAGTGGATGGGATGAAGACATAAGGGGAAGCATCCCAGCTGGATTTATGGAAGAACTTGACCGAGAATGGCAGCGGCTCCTCTATACTAGAAGACCATCATGATGCAGTAGAAATGATTCATGTGTGTGTGTGTGTGTGTGTGTGTGTGTGTGTGTGTGCATGTGTGTGTGTGTGTGTATTTGACATTGGGAATAATGGCTTTAATGGAAGTCCTTCCAGTTTCTTTATTCTGAAAACATGCAGGCATGGATAGAAATAGGACAGTTGGGTGGGAAGATCAGTTTATGGGTAGAGGGTATTCATAGAGTTTGAAGTCACAGCAAAAGATTTTTGTGGAAGAACACCTGCAGATTTTGAAAAGATTGTTTTTGCTTTTTAAGAGGAAAGTCATAGGTAGTCAGATGTAAGACTCTCTCAGCTTCTCTGTGTAACCTGTGGAATTTGTCCAGAGCAACATCTGGACTTAACCTGGCAATCAGACACTCATCTTTTCTTCCAGGCAGAATTTGGCAACATCAGTCCTAGAGAAAATCATGGGACTGGATTCTGACTACAGCTGACATGTTTTTGTCATGTTAATCACTTAGATTGGAATTAAGGAGAAGATTATTGCAATTTCTATTCCAGGAAATGAAGCAGGAATGAAGCAGGCATTGAGTTAATCAGATAGCTTCCAGGTGAAAAAGAAAAAAAAAATAGGTCAAGGTTCTTAAATTGGGCCATCTTAGGTTATTATCTGTTCATATATGATTATTCTGTAAGGTATGAATTTAGATGATTTATGTTTTTATTTTATTCTAGCTGCCAAGGAAGATGCAAACTGTAGCATATATTTTAAAAAACAAAAAGAAAACTTATTTTTTTTTAATGTATGGAGTAGGGAAAGGAAGTAATATTTATTGCTCACTACATACAGGAACTTTACATATATTATTTCATTAATTTTCACAATGATTCTGATGCACAGGTATTATCATTGCTATTTTATGGTCAAGGAAACTGAAGCTCATCAGAGCAGAGTAACTTGTTCTGGGATGCATATCAAATGAAAAAGAGAGATGGAATTCAAAGCCAAATCTACTGGACTCTAAAGTTACTGCTCTTTATGCTGTTTGGTACTCACAATATACCATCTCTAGCAGAACCGAAACCTATCATATTCATGGATAGATTTCAGAACTATATCTTGTATGTTTCAAACCCACAGGTGTCAGTTCTCTATCTGCAGAAAAGCCCGCCCAGATGACACGTTTCTACCATTGCTGATGACTTTTCTATAATAGAGTCAGACTGAGGCATTCTGACCATTGTCACATTCAATAGCTAATTGCCCCTGGTCCTGGCTCCTACCCATGCCTGCTTTCTTCTCTCAGTGCCTCTGAATGTATGGTCCTGAAGGTGTGAACACTATCCATGGGCTGGGGTACAGTTTCCAGCTTGCCTGCAGCCCAGTGTCCAATAATCCTAGACTAACTTTTTTTTAGGCCTTAGGATTGTGTTCTCATTGTCATAAGCAGGCTTAGAGGGGAGCCAGGAGACCTCATGGTACAGGTGTCAGAGCACGGTGCCTGAATGTGCTTTGTTCTTGCTGTGGACTTACCATTGCTGGGGCTGTAAGGAATCCCTCAGCTGTCTGAGTCTCAGTTCTTTCACAAGCAAAAAGGGGATTGTAATAACTCCTCTCTCTTTAGGATGAGCGAGAGACTCATATTTGTATCTAGGAAACTTTGTAAACCATAGGCATTGTACAAATATAAGTTCAGTGAGTGAAAGAGAACGACCCCATCTCCTGGAAAAGCTTTCCTCCATAAGGGGTGGAAGCCAGTGCACACATCTAGGTAGGAAACCACGAGCTCCTTCTGGCTGGCCAGGCTCTGTTTCACTGGAGCAGGTTTGGTCTCTGTGCACAATGCCACCACCCCCCCCCCCCCCCCCCCCCGCCACTCCCCCGTTTCTCCTGAATAGCATGGCTGTGTTTCTTGGCCTGGATTACTGAGATAATTGCTCCCAATCTTCCCTTTCCAGTGAGCACGAGCCTGTTAGACCCGAACGATAGCCACTGGCTGAAGCCTTCCGAAGACTGATTGGATAGACTGTGTTTGGCTCAGTTGAGTTTGCTTGCTGGCTATGTAAATATTAGGGTTGTTAATCTTTATTAGAGGGTGTTAGCCAAGAAAAATTGCATTTTTAAAAACCCATATATTAACATGGGAAAAAAGTAAAAGTAAACCAAGCAAAATTGAACAATTTTGATGTCCTAGAAGCTTCCAGTGAAGACTAAAAGGCCTCTAGTGCATATTTATTCAGTAAATAAGGCTGTGGCTTCCAATTCTTTGAGAGTGGGGCATAGATGTTAAATTAAAAAGCAAATTTTCATTTTAGAACAGAAAAATCTGAACAATTAGAAAGTCTTAATCTTGCTGTCATTTAATAGGTTTGGATTTGCAAGTCAGTTTTCATGGATTTTTTCCCCCACAAAAACTTTCTGTCTTAAATCTAATTTGCATTTATATTTTCATATTGTAAACTTTTTACTGAAGTATAACATACATACAGAAAAGTACATAAATCCTAAGCTCAGTGAATTTTTACCTAGTGAACACACTTGAATAACTAGTGTACAGATCAAGAAATAGAACATTATTCCAGAACACTGGCCCCCCAGTGTCCCCTTCCATTTACCAGGCCCTCCCATCAAGGGCAATCTCTAGGGTGACTTCCAGCATCTTAAGATTAGTTTGCCTGTTTTGAAACTCTATAGAAATGGAATCTTCATGTATGTATTATTTTGTCAAGTATATACTGTCTTCTTTTTTCCAACATTACCTGTGTGAGATTAATCCATGTTGACTGTAACAAATATATGTCACTTTCATTGCTATGTAATAGTGTACTGATTTTATGCTGCTATTTATTTATTCATTCATTTTACTGTATAAGGTATTTGAGTGTTTGAGTTGTTTCCAGTTTGGGGCTATTATGAATAAAGCTGCTCTGTGTAGATCTGTTGATGACTACTTGCATCCAGTATTGTAGAGTATATATCTAAGAGGGTAATTAGCAAACACTAGGGTAAGAGTATGTTTAGCTTTCATTAAATACTGCCAAATAGTTTTCCAAAGTAGTTGTAACAATTTATATCTCCACTAGCAAGGAGGATACTTCCAGTTGCTCCACATTTTTGCTAATAGTTGGTATTATTTGTCTTTTCCATTTCAGCTCTTCTGGTAGGTATGTGGTGATGCCACTTTATGGGTGGGTTTTGTTTTGTATTTCTTGGATGGTGAATGAAGTCAAGAACTTTTCATATGTTTATTGACCATTTGGATGTCTGTCCTTTTGTAAAGTGAACCTTTAGTTGTTCTGCCTTATCTTTGCTATTAAATTATCTGCATTTTTCTTATTAACTTATAGGAGTTCTTTATATATTCTGGATATGAATCCTTTGAATATGTATATTGTTAATATCTCCTTCCAGTCTATGGCTTGCCTCTTCATGCTCTTCATGGTGTATTTTGTTGTGTATTAATGGTGTATTAATACTTTTAATGTATTCCAGTCTATAAAATATTTTCTTTTATGCTTAGTGCTTTATTTTGGTGACCTGTTTAAGAAATCTTTGTCTACTCTAAATTTTGTACTGAAAAAACTTTGCTGTTTTACTTTTCACATTTAGATTGATAATCCATTTGAAAGTGCTTTTTCCTGTACGGTGAGGGAAAGACTCTTTTCTTTTTTCTTCCTGTTTTGCCATCTAGTTGGCTTAGAGTCATTTGTTTAAAAGACCATCCTACCCCCACAGCACTGTAGTGTCACCCTGTCATAAACCAAGTGACCATATATGTATGAGTGTATTTTCAAGCATTAAAATTTGGAGGTGCTGCCAAGAAATTGGTACTACCTTGAGTTTGATTGCATTAAGTGGCTAGCTCAACCCTTGACACAGGCATGGATGACTAAGAGAGGCCAGGGCAGATCAGGGCTCCAGAAATTTTCCAGATATAAAACCCACTGACTCAGACTGTATTTAGATATGCTGCTCCAAATAAAATAACTCTAACAGAATACTGTCCTCTCTATTGGACAGTATTAGAAGATGGATATGCCATAAGAAATGGAGTTTAAAGGAATGTAATACCTACTTTCAAATTATGTATAAATTCTCACAAGATTGAACTGAAAACAATCATTATTTTATCTAATGCTAGTTCTCATAATAAGGGAATCCTTTCTTTGAAAACAGGCTTAGCTGATGCCTATTCTTGGGGTTCATCACATCTGCCTGGTCTTAGTGCTCAGGAATTAGACCCCCAGACCCTTTAATTGCTTACTTAATTTAATGACTCTGTGGAGGGCCTTTGGTTTGTGTCCGACTACTTCTAGCAACCTGAAATCTTTTAGGTTTTCTAAGATGTTAAGGCAGCTGGGTAAGGGGTATTTCTTCAGATAGATGAGTACCCCTTTTCCAACTTAGACTATGGAAGACATTGGCTCTGTGATAGATCCCCAGCCCACAGCTCCTTTCCATCAGTGGTACCCAGGGTGGTTGATGAAGTTCATTTCTCCTTCCAGGGGACATGAACCTAGCCCAGGCACCTTTAAGCTTAGATAGCTACCCCTCATTCATTCCCATTTCCCTCTCTTGCAGCTGACCTGGCAGTCTGAGCTGCTGTGAATGGGAAATATTGTTCAGTGAACAATGAAGCAGTAGCTTCTTTTGTAAGTTTCCATTTGGTCAACATGTACAGTTGAGCATCTTCTGTATACTAGCACTGAAGATCTTTTCCCAGCCCTTGAGGACTTAGTTTATTTCCCACTGTGTTAAGTGACAGTCTCTGTTAAATTTGGGGCCTGACAAAACCTTTCTGATGCTTGATTGCTTAACCTCACCTCTCATCCATCTCTCTTTCCCTGCCATGGCCAGATTTAGCTGAGTATATGGATGAATCTCACCTGTCTGTCCCTATATTGTACACCCCTCTTTATCTCCATTGTTACTTGAACTAATCTAGGGCCTGTTAACTAGGATGACTTCAACCTGGAGAGCAGTTTTTCTTAGTAACATCCAAACTGGCCACCTGCTGAAGCCCTGGTTGCCTCACCCAAGTTCTTAAGTATCTTGAGATGCTGTTCTGATGCTCCAGGGTCTGCCACTTAGCTGTGCCTTTGTCAAGAGACAATGGATCTTTTTTCACATAATGCCATCCATATGTTGGGATCTTGGCTTCCTTCTGTGCCTAATGGCAAAAGGTCTAGCAGTGACATGGAGTTAGGACTGTTGTATAATGTCCCGTAATTGTCATGTCTTGTTTCAATCAGCAGACAACCCAGTTACCAGTAGTCTTTGCCACTCCAGATGTTGTATAGCTTTGATGTCATCCACCCACTTTCTCTGTGTGTGAACACAGAATGGCTGGAGATTTTATTTTAGGCTCTTTAACTCTGTCCTTTTTTTTTTTTTTCAACGTTTTTTTTTTTGTTTTTTTTTTTTATTTATTTTGGGGACAGAGAGAGACAGAGCATGAACGGGGGAGGGGCAGAGAGAGAGGGAGACACAGAATCGGAAACAGGCTCCAGGCTCTGAGCCATCAGCCCAGAGCCCGACGCGGGGCTCGAACTCACGGACCGTGAGATCGTGACCTGGCTGAAGTCGGACGCTTAACCGACTGCGCCACCCAGGCGCCCCTCTTTAACTCTGTCCTTTAAACTGGGCATTAAAAAAGGAGTCTTCTGTTTGTTTAAATAAAAATTTTTTTTTCTTACTAATCTTTACACATTAAAAAACCATTGTATATAATAGAATAACAGACTTTTAGAACCCAGAGATACTAGATATCATTAGTTCAATCTTCTCACGACTAAATAATATTGTGAGATTTCTTTCCCTGGAGATATTTTTAAATGTCTTTTACAATCACAGGAAGTCAGAGCTGGAAGAAAACTGAGAACTGTGTGAGGCCAGCAAGCTCATTCTACGGATGAGGAGCCTGAGACTCTGAGGACACAAGTGACTGGATCACAGTGCTATGATAATATCCCGGGTCTCCAGACTCCGCAATCTAGGCGTCCTTGCTTGTGTAGACAAAGCTGTTTCTTACTTTCATTTTTGCTTCATTATTGTTACCTAGGGACAGCCAGGAATTTCTCATAGAATCTGTGAATGTGCTTGTCATGAGACATTAATCAGTGCCAGAATTTAAGGTAACATAGAAATAGCCAAAATGTACTTTGGGCAAGAGCCACGAATCCCAATGGGAGTGGGCTGGGATAAGTAGTTATGTTAATAAAACCTTTCCACATCAAAAGTATGAGTCAGATTCAATATATGAATATCATCAAGAAGTTACACATAGAGGGAGTTAATTTTAGTACAAATAGATCACCTGTTTGCATCTCTCTTCAGAAATAAAGGGGGTGGAAGTTGTTATGTCTTTCAAATTAGATTGATTGCTAAAAAAGGGAAAACAGTCTGGAGGATGGTTATTTTCCTTTGGACTCCTGTCCTGTGTACCATCTATTTCTAGCAAAGCTCGAATTTCCAGTTTAATAGCAGGTGGAAGTGGAGAGTGTGCCTTTTCTCCCCTAGTGCCTTAGCTGCATTCAGGAAATTCCCATGCCTGCCCCTTTCCCCTGCAACCACCCTCCACAGCTCTTTCCTGAAGCCTGTTGCTCTGGGCTAGTCTACAGCCTGCAAGGATGGTGGTGGTATGGGGCCAGTGGAAGCTTCCCGTGATGGTATACAAAGCTTTTCTTAAGAAGAAGGGAAGCCAAAGGAGTCAACCATCCTCCTGATCCTTGGATCTACCTTCTTCTGCTTGTATTTCTCCAGGAAGGCCTAAGGCAGATGGATCAGAGATGTACCTTGTGGACCTAAGAAATTATTCTGCCCACCATATTCTGGTTTGCTCCTGCCCCCTCCATGTCACCTCCACTTCTCCCTCTGCTCCTTAAGGTGTTAAGCAGGGGAGTTTGTGGGTGAATGAGGAGCACAGAGAATATGGGGTGTGTTACAGCCTCCCCTAGGCTTTGTTTCTGGTGACAGGAAGGGCCCTGATAGAGGGAGCCTTATGGGGAAGACAGTCCACCTTCTTGGGAAGATCCCAATCACCTATATGGTGTCCTCTGCTGCAAAATAGTACCTGAGCTCAGGTCACTTTGTTACCTCATAAATGCTAGCACCAGTCCTAGGGAAGTGCAACAGTGGGAAGAAACAGGATCTGAGCTGAGATGGTGATTCTGTCTTCTCTGGACAGACCATTGTACATAAGAGGTGTTCGTGTGTTGATTTGCAAAGCACTCCTGAGCTTCTCTTCAGGGATTTTGTCTGAAGGGGATCTCCATTCCTGGAATTCACTGAAAGCTCTGCCTGACATGCCCTCTGCAACTCATCATGTTAATGGGAAGGGAGGGCTGGAGGCCAGCCAGGTGCCCTGCCCCCAGCCATGTCAGGATGGCTGTATTGATTGCAGAGTCTGATGGAAGGTTACTGCAATGGATGGGGATTCACTGCTAGTGGAGGAATAAAGCTCTGGCCCTGGAGCCTGTCTTCTTAACTGGGCTCCCAGCCAGGGCTTTCTTGCCAACTTTCTACTCCTCCCAGTCCATCATCCACACCCAGCTAGATCTGGCTTCCCTGAACACCACTTAGTCAAACTTCCCAATTGCTTCGAAACCATTAATGGGTCCTCTTGGCCTGGACTGAAGGCCCTATAGGATCAGGTACATATCCACCCATAGTAATCTTCACAACTGTGTCATTGATCCAGCCTACTCTCTGCAGCAAAGCCCATTGTGTAGTCAGATGTGTTCTGTTCACAGTCCCCAGAAGACTCCAGGGTTATTTGTATCTTCGTGCCTTTCCCCAGGTTGTCCTGTGTCATTTGCTGCTCCATCTGTGTCATCTACTCTATCCTTCAGTATTTTATTCTTTCACTTTCTCGGGTCATCTAGCTATGCAGTAGCTCACTTCTCTTACATGCACTAAGCCCTTTGAGGACAGGAACGCCTTAGCCCCCAGCGCAATACTGAATGTGAGGTGAGCACACATTGCTTCTTGGGTGAATGGGGAGAGATGAAATAATGAACCCTCCTGGGCAACTTACTATTATTTCCTTCTTGACCTGGTGTCCAGGCACCCATTTTAAAGTGAGGTCTTTAATGGGGTAGAGGGAATGGAGGCAGATGCCTCAGACTGGTTTTCAACAAAGTGGTCAAGAGTAGGATTTAAATGAAACAGGTACTAAAGGTAAAACCCAAAATAACTCCAAAGAAAACAAGAAATTGGATTTAACACATCTTAAAGATGAAAGATAGGTTAATGGGGGTTGAATAAGTGTCCTCTGAAAGTTCATGTCTATCTGAAACCTCAGAATATGACCTTATTTGGAAATAGAGTCCTTGCAGATGTGGTTAGTTAAGGTAGGGTGGGGTCATACTGGATTAGGGTGGACTCTAAATCCAATGATGTTCTTATAAGAAGAGCAGAGGACACATATAGAAGAGGGTCATGTGAAGGTGGAGACAGAGATGAGTGATGTAGCTTCAAGCCCAGGAATGCCAGGGATTGTCAGGACCTACTAGAAACTAACAGCAGGCAATGAAGGATCTTCCCTAGAGCCTTAGGTGGGAAGGCTGACATGGCACTGCTGACACCTTGATTTTGGACTTCTGGCTTGAACTGTGGGAGAATACATTTCTGTCGTTTTAAGCCATCTAGTTTGTGGTAATTTGTTGTGGCAGCCCTAGTAAACCAACACAGTGGGGTCAGGTCATGACCAGTGCCACCCCTATGAGGTGCAGGAAGGAGAGATCACACCAGGTGGAGTCTGTTGGTTGCTTCCATTTTTATGCAGAAGAAACTTGGTTAAAATGATCATCAGGAATAGAGGAGGTGTGTGCTGGAAAGAGGGCTGGAAGAGGGTGTTATTATGGTGATCTTGTAAAAAAAGTGGATGGGGTGTGGGTTTGCTTTGATGCAAGGGAAGGAGAGGAGAGAAAGTACTAAACTACCCCAATTGGCTTTCATAATGAATGATGTGAATGAGAACTCCCCCCCCCCTTTTTTTTCTGGGTCCCCAGACAGCTCTGGCTCTCTGTCCTCAAAGCAGTGAGAACCCATAAAGTAGAGGGTGGGGCAAGACACAGCTCTGCCCTTGGAGGATCTTGTCAAGCACCACTTAGGCGGGGCCTTCTCTTCTTCCTCCTCAGTGTTAGCGGTGATGAGGTGCAGTGGGATGTGCACTGGAAGCCTAGCTCGTTTCCCATCTATTGTCACTGTTGTGTTTGAGCAAGTCTGTCCCCCTCTCTGAGCCTTGCTCTTCTCCCTTTTGCAGGAGGCATATAAGTTGTGTGTGCATTAAAGAAGAATACTTTGTAAATCTTAAAATGCCATATCATGTTGTATCTTAGAATTCTCCCCAGGGCTGAATGTGAAGCACAGGCAGATTCCTTGTGCTTTGGGGTCTGGGGTAGCTCACAGACTGTGTGAAAAATAATACAGTTTTCAGTTTGGGGTGATGAAGAGGTTCTGGACATGGATGGTGGTGATGGTTATACAGCAATGTAAATGTACTTAATGGCACTGAACTGTATGTACACTTAAAAATAATAGTTAAAATGCTAAATTTTATGTTATGTATATTTTACCACACACACAAAAAAACCACAAGCACCTCCCCCACAAGAAATGCAGATGACGTTCAAGCAAATTTGACATTCGGGTGTTAGTACAGGACAATTATTGCACTTTGTGGTGAATGCTCATATTTACGGTCAGTGTGAGGAATTAGCCCTGTTTACCAGGACTCCATTAACACAGTGGATTATTGTTATTACTTTTGGATGGCTTTAGAAATTCCCTTGGGAGTGGATAAATTAGATCACAATAATTGGAATTGAGATGAACTGTAAACTGTACTTAATAACATGTGATCTGAGGTCACCTTTCTGGCTCTGACTCTGCCCCAAGGTTATGTCCAATCCTCAGCACTATTCTTTCCTCTTTCTTCTTCCCTTTGGTACCCTATTTACTTTTCATCCCAAGATGTCAGGGTGCAAATGGATTTACATCTACAGCACAGAAACATGGGAGTCCCATGTGGCTTCAGGCACTTGACCAAAAGTGTCTCATGCTATCACAGACCCCAGTCCTTTGGCCCAGACTTTGCTCCCAGAAGCCAGAGCTATTTGCACACCTCCCAGAGCATTTCATTCTGCAGGCCTATGGGCTTCCACATCAAAGCCTTATAGGATTACCTTCCAATTTTCTCCTCTCCTAGCTCTGAGCTGCTTCTGAAGATCAGAACCACAGGCATAAATATTGTCTGATAGCCTCTCAGTTTCAGAGGAGTCTCCCATAGCCTATGGGAGGCCTAAAGAATAACTCAGAAAGTAGCTGAAAGATGGACATGTTTTGGATTGAGAAGTTGTTTCATCTTAGCACAAAATAAAATGTTTACATTTTCATGTTCAAATATTGAAACCTGTATGGTGCCTCCTCTAAGTCATCTCCGAAAATGACACAACACTGTTTAATGTAGAATGCCCATGGTGCCAGATGATTTTGAGTCATGCACAGAGCCAGGCACAGCTCTCAGATGCAACAGCTACATGTGCTTCTGCCTTCAAGGCAGGCAGCCACTTTCCTGAGAGGGGGCTGGGGATAGGGAAAATCAGTGCCTTCCTTGTGGGCTTCTTCTTGTTGAATTTTGCTCCACAGGTTGGAGGACAAGTTCCTGTCCTCCTAACTAGGCCTTAAAAGTCTGGGTGGAGTGGACTCTCGCTGGAACCTGTGGAGATTATAAAACAAGAAGCTCACTGCCTTGCGTGGCAGGAGTAAGAGCCAGTGTGAAGTGTAGGAGTTGGAAGGAAGTTGGAAATCAGCCCCTTGTGGCCCTTCACTTTGAGATTCACAAAGAAAAAAGGGATGTCTCCTCTCTGAAAGGTAAGAGTTTAAATTCATCTGAACTCATTATAATCTGTTTTAGCTCTAGTGGAATATTTCCATAATGTATGTAAATTATATTTGAATTCTTGTGAATCCGTGCTCTAAGGCAAAGTCAAACACCCAGTCTTACTCCTGAGGTGGAGCCTTCAGAGGTGGAATACTGCCTAGTGCCCTCTGAAGGGGCGATTATTAGAGTTATATATGATGAAGATTGCCTGGAAACTAGAGAAGCACCAACTACAGTTCTGTCCTTTTTCTCCTTAGCAAAATGGAACTTCCTTCCTGCACCTGAAGACCTTCCTCACTACAGGTTATTCCAAAGGAGAAGAAGCTTGACTTCCAAATACCATCACTGGAAATAAGGGTGTCTGAAGGAGACAGGGATGACTGAGTGTATCTCATGTGTGGGATGAATCTGCTGTATTAAGCAGTTCTTCATGAGTGAGAAGGGGTAACCTCCTTCTCGCACTCCACATCTCTACTTCCTGCTGCTGCTCTGTCCGAAACCATAGTATCCTCACCAGGACCATACAGGGAACAAATGCAAGCCACCCATAGTCCCCTTAGCTCTGTTCAAGACATGGCACAGAAAAAGATGATGTTCAAAGATGAGAGGGACAAAAATAAATAAATAAATAAATATATGAAAATTAAAAAAGAGCTCTGTGTTTTCCTGGCATGTTGGTATGAGTCCCTGAAAATGGATATTGGCCGGAAGGTTACATGTGTACATCAGTTCTGGCTCCAGAAGGCATTCCTGGCAAACCTCTTCAGAGTGAGGACATGAACAGGCAATGGAAGCATCCATGAAGACAAGTGGCTCCTGCAGGACTGCTGATGGGTGGTTGATCACTTACACAGAGGAGAAGGAACTGTGAATTCCATGATAGTGACACTTGAACCATCTTTTGTTTCCAGATGCATTAAAAATAGAAGGGAACCACCATGCATGGAATATATGAAGTCTTATTGAGAAGAGTGGTAAAGTATTTGTTTTGACAAATCACCTTGCAAGTGATATAAAAGCAGTATGGAGAAAAATGTCCTCATCTGATGCTGCATTAGAGTGTGCATTCTATAGCCTGAATCTGTTCATGACATTAAAATAGATTTCTTTGTTCGTGTTCCTTATAGGTGTTTACAAGCTGAATGCACTCCAGAAAATGGATAGAAAAGAAAAATAGTTTGTAAAACACATAATAGGCTCTAGAATTGGAGCTGCATAAGAAGTAAAAAGAAACAATATAGAAGTAGAATAAATGTATAAATATTGCAACAAGACATGGAACTATTTTAGGATCTTTACTCAGGGTTTAAAAACATTGGATAAGTCTACAAAAGCCTCTGCGAGTCTGTAGAAAAAACTAGATAATGTAGAGTAGTGATGTCCTTCTGGCAGTTTAAAACAAAATACCTAAGTTATTCATGAAAATAAGGATCTTAAAGGACTATAAAGTATGGTTTTAGAGCTCAGAAAGATTACCCAGTTCTGGGAACCCTAACCTCTATTCTAGACAGTGGTAGAGTTTTGAGTATATCCTGAGAAGATGCAGAGACAATTTCAGAGGATTTCTGGCTGAAGAAAGCATACTGATGACTGTCCTGAAGTCAGAAGTGACCACTCGGGCTGGGAAGCCCTTTACCGAGGACTTCACATATTTCACCTCTAGGCTTGCTCCGAGCTAACCTTCAAGCTCTGTGCTCCTCCTTCTGAGTTTATCTCTATGTAGTCTTGCTCTTGGGCTACCTGACTGATTTTTAATGCCTGCAGATTTGCTTCCATCTTTGCATGACCAAGCCTTGGCCAAGCCACTGTTTCTGTTGACACAGTAGCATTATCTACCTCTGCTGGGGATGGTCATAGCTTTCAGAGCTGACACACAGTCTAGCTTGAACCCAGTCTCTTCTTTGGTCATTGTGGTAGCAAAAAGCACCATCTCTTGGATTCACTGAAAAACTCACACACTTAAATGTACAAAGTCAGTTTCTATGGATGGGTATTGCTGCATCCAGATTGGACAGCGACTTTGGCTGAGACATCCTTTACCTCTGTTTTCAGATAAACTCAGCTGGCATTTAAAATCTCAGTGCACTTCCTCCACCTTGTCCAGAGGAAAGTAAAATGAACGACTTAATCAAGAAATGGAGAAGAACTACATGGTTGGTCATTGCTGCTCTGTGAATATTGGGTCTGGAACTCAAAGGTGGCAGTCAGTATAAATGCAGATGGCACTGCTGCTCCGTTTGCCTGACATACATTTAAAATGTACAGCATATTTCAGCTTTCAGTGCTGGGATGGTATTTCAACTATAGACTCAAAACATGTTCAGGTGTTTGATTCTAACGTAGAGCCAGGGATTCTGTTATGAAATGCATCCTGCTGCGTGGGGAAAGGACCCAGTCTTCTATGTCTCTTGCTTCAAATACTTCTATCTTCCAGAGGCTGGAGAAAGATGTGGGTCTGCATCTTGAAATATGTGCCTTGAACAAGAATTGCTAACCTGTAGAAAACTTGTATTACTTTGAATAAATTCTCAGTTTGCAGAAGCCTATGGAAATAGCAGAAGAAAGCATGAGAAGAAGCAGTAACTTTAGCAGTCATAAACTAAGGGGATAACCTGAAAAATAAAGTTGTATGTGCACCAAACTATATTTAGTTTGGTTTTTTCCCCCCATCCTTTTCCTCTTTTATATTTCTCTTCTACAATTAAGTGCTCTTTCATGATCTACTTAATGTTGTGAAAGATGCCAAGTCCAGAAATTAGGATGGCTTTTCCTGAGTAATAAACATGCAGCATGGTGTGGTAGAAAAAGCTTGGTCTCCACTTCTGTCCTTGCTGCTAACCCTGGGTAACCTTGGCCTTGTCATGATACCTCTCTGAGCCTGCCTGTCTGTCTGTCTGTCTCTCTCTCTCTCTCTCTCTCTCTCTCTCTTTAAAAATATTTCCAAGGGTGTTTTTATTTTTATTATTTACTTTTATTTTTTTATATAACTTATTATCAAATGGGTTTCCATACAACATCCAGTGCTCATCCCAACAGGAGCCCTCCTCAATGCCCATCACCCACTTTCCCCCTTCCCCCACCCCTCATCAACCCTCAGTTTGTTTTCAGTATTCAAGAGTCTCTAATGGTTTGCCTCCTTCCCTCTCGGTAACTTTTTGTTCCCCCTTCCCCTCCCCCATGGTCTTCTGTTAAGTTTCTCAGGATCCACATATGAGTGAAAACATATGGCTTCTGTCTTTCTCTGCCTGACTTATTTCACTTAACATAATACTCTCCAGTTCCATCCACGCTGCTACAAATGGCCAGATTTCATTCTTTCTCATTGCCAAGTAGTATTCCATTGTATATATAAACCACATCTTTATCCATTTGTCGGTTGATGGACATTTAGTGAGCCTCTCTTTTTATATCTATAAAATAAAGGAGCTCTCTGGAGTACTATTCTGGTTCTAAAATCTACCAGTTCTGTACTGTTGATGGTTTCTTCTGTTTAAAAGTTTCTGGGTTTCTCATAAACTGTCATAAGGGCCAGAGTTCAGGAGGAATGGAAACTTGTGACTCCATTTGTGACAATGTTCAGCACTTTTAGATGTAAATGTAGTGTAATTAATTTGTCATCATCACTTGAATATATTATACTTTAAAAATACTGTATTCTAAAATATAATCTTTGGAAAAACAAATTTGTAATGGAAAATAAATAATTGTTACTGCTTGTCTCAAACCATGTAGGGCCCCTTAATCATCACCTACTGTGGTTCTCAGCCCTGACTGTATATTAGCATCACCCAGAGAACTTTTAAATATAATGGTGCCTGCCCTCCCACCTCAGAAGTTCTGATCTAATTGGTCTTGAGTAGGGCTTTATACCAGTATTTTAAGGTCAAGTTAAGAATCAGTGGCCTGCAAAATAACTGCAATTTCTGATGTCTAAGGTCTCCCAGGCATGGCTCATACCTACTTGGGCTCCATGCTGACTGACCACCTGTGGTCCTCTCCAGTGTGCCATCATGTTCACAGTGTTGTTTCACATATACACAAGTTTGCACCTGCAGTTATAGCCTGGAATGCTATCACACCGTGAGTGATGCAGGTTTCCTTATTAACATAGTTCCTGTAATACTTTGTAATGGCCTGCTTTGTAGTCATTTTCCTATTATAAATATTTTATCCATAATTGTATGTATTTGTGTTATAGATCTGATCATCTCTGTCTCTCACGTTTAAAACTCCCTAGTGCCTTCCCATTGTCTACAAATAGCATCCACACCTTTTACTTGCCTATAATGCCCTATGTAATCTGCACCTACCTCTTCCTCAGACCTCTTCTCTGAACCACTACCCACTTGTTCACTTCACTCTGGCCTTACTAATCTTGTTCTCATCTCAGGGCCTTTGTACCTAGTGTTCCTTCTACCTGGGGCATTTTCTCTCATCCTCTCATTTGCCTCCTTCCCAACATTCAGACTTTAGCTCAAATGTCACTTTCTTAAAGTGGCCTTTCCTGACCACCGTAGCAAAAGTAGCACATCCCCCACCCCACCCATCATGCTCTATCCTACTGTTTTTATTTTCTTTTAGGACTTATGCTATCTGAAATAATAGTTTTATTTTGTACACATGATTATTGAAAGCCTCCCATTACTGGAGTATAAGTTCTATGAAGATAGGAACTTTGTCTAGTAGGGGCTCAATAAATACTGAATGGATGAATGTTACTTGTCTCTTCTATAAGATATAAGATGCTCTATGCCTAGTATAGTGACTCTAAAGAAGGTATTCAATAAGTTTTTGATGAATAATGTTTTTATGTCATAGTCATTTCTCCTTAACAGTATGACCAAAGATCTCTAAATAACACTAATAAAAATTGGCCTATATGCATCTGTGTTCTTCTGAATTTCCAATTTAAAAAAATCAGAGAAAAAGATATTTTCTTTTTATAAGAAAATTAGATTTTTTTCCCTCTCCATAACTTTAAAATCTTCATTTCTAGGACCCACACCAATGGGGGCCCCCTTTCTTCAGGGACCCATTCAGCAAATAACAAAGGGAAAGAAATTGCTCTGGGAGACAGTTTTGCCTACAAGCCTTCAGTTTAAACTGAGACCACTGCTCTGAGCTCATATGAAAGGAAAACAGATTTTTTTCTGAATATCAAATCAGGGGCTTTCCAAATAGGTGACTGGACAAGTGAAGATGGACAGTGGACAGGAACCAGAGAGGAACTGCTGGGCTCTGCATCAGGAGTCTGGCCCCAGCAACCCCCCTCTCCATCCCCCCCACCCTTACCCCACCCTCCACGCTGGCTTAGCTCTTTGCCTGAAGTTTACAAGGGTCTGACCTCTGGGCCCTATAAATCATTGAGGAGGAGATCCTGGTTGCTGATGGTGATGGTGGTGATTGTAATCTCCTCCCCAGCTTAGCTCTTACCCTGGTAAACACAGAGAAACAGAGTAACTGGGAAAGTTGTCAGAATATTTACGAGCAAGTATGGAACTACACAGGAATTCCTAGAACACATGAGGTCTGTCAGGTACAGTCTGAGGAGAAATATATAGCATGTCTGTTTTCCCATGTATAAAATGAGGGGGTTGAGCTAGACAGTCTTTAGCATCTCCTCTGTTTCTAACCTTCTCAGTCTGTAAGAATGTAAGCATTTTGTTATTGAAGTGATCAATATCCAAACTGTAGGCAAAGGGTAATCCAGTTAGCCTTTTCATCTTGTGGTTCTTTTAGCACATATGTTAGGTATTCTCTGTGTAAAATTCCATAATGTTCTTTGGTCTGCAGAATACCATATAGCAAACTGAGGTCATAAATTACCATTGCCCATGAGGTCTGGTTGGGATGCTGCAGAACCACATTGTCCCATATAGTAGCCACTACCCACATGTGGCTATTAAAGTTAAAATTAAAATAAAATTAAAAATTTAGCTTCTCTGTTGCATTAGCCACATTTCAAATGATCAGTAGCTACATGTGACTAGTGAATGGGGTCTGTATTGGACAGAGCAAATATATTCATTTCCATCATCATAGAAAGTTTCCTGGACAGTGCTGTTTTACAAGGTACCCCTGCTGAGGATAAGAGAAATCTAGTTAGAGAGATGCTGAGGCCCTATCCATCTGTAGGGTTGAGTGATTTTGTGGCTTTGTATTGAGAAGGTCATATTCCTGCTTCTCCTCTGTTGAAAGTCTTTTGGTCTCTGAAGGTGCTGAGGCTGGTGGAGAGGGACGAAACAACTGTAAGGAATTCCTGTCTGCCTGAGGACATTGTTATTCACCCCAAGAACTGTGGTGAGATTAAGAGATGATGAGATGATACTGGAAAGCCCTTTAAAAAGTTGAAGAGTTACATGAGTATAAGGCATGATGATTGTGAAGTGAATGTATTAGACACAAAGGCAGCTTGGTCCTGGCTCCTCCTGGATGTCTGTACCTCTAAGCCAATCAAGGTGAAGTTGGATTTGTAGTAGTAGGGCTTGATTGCCATTGGCAACTGATTCTCTTGTCCAAGCTCTGGGAATGTCAATTAGAGAATGTGGAAGAGTTCAGGGAATAGCATGGAGAGGTGACTTCTGCTAGGGAGAGTTGTGTTTGCCTTCGCTTTAAGGGAGCCCCCAGGTGGTGGTGACCTCCCTTTATGAGTGGTCATGTGGTGGGCCTGGATCAGGGCCCAGCTGGGTTCAAAATCTAGAGAAAGCTCCCTAGGGAGAGGGAGTGGTGTTATCTTCTTTCCCAGATGAAGAGGGAGCTCATAGAAAAGGTGACTCTTTGGGGCATCTGGATGGCTCAGTCAGTTAAGCGTCTGACTTCAGTTCAGGTCATGATCTCACAGTTCACGGGTTTCAGCCCCACACTGCACTCTGTGCTGACAGCTCAGAGCCTGGAGTCTGCTTCAGATTCTGTGTCTCCCTCTCTCTCTGCCCCTCCCTTGCTTGTACTCTGTCTCTCTCTGTCTCTCAAAAATGAATAAATGCTAAAAGATTTTTTTAAAATGAAAGGCGACTCTTTGTCTACCCTCTGTGCACATCTCCTTGTTGGGCTTTCCCTCTCATGTCTTTTCATTATGGTTTTAACTCATGGAATCCTATCATGACAACATAGTGTGTTAAATATTGTAGAAGGTACATTGCTTCTGATGAATGTGGCAGCTACATTCACATGCCCTTTTGTTTTGGGTTAGGTTTCAGTGGGCCTCTGATGAAGAGGACTCTGGGAAGGATTTGGAAAGTAACTTTGTTTGTTGCCATTGTGAACACTACCTCCAAGCACATGACACTGTGCTGGAGCTGTAGGAAACCAGCGGCAAAGGCACGAACTCCTAAACAAAGGCAGGTATAGTTAGAATACATGCTAAGAGAGTGCAACTCTAAATGTTGACTCCTGGGTGTAAAGTCATGGCTTTGAGCTACATGGGCCTTGATGCAGGTCTTATTTATTGACTGTGTTACCTTTGGGCTGTATTAGCCTCAGTTTACTCATATGTAAAGTGGAAATAATAATGCCTTACCCACAGAGATGTTGTCGGAATGAATGATGTTTAAAGAATCAGGCAGAAGGGTTGACACATTGAGCCACTTAACAAATTATTTCCCTTCCCTTTAGGGGTTAGGACTATCATTTGGATGGGAGTGATGGAGCAATTATGGGGATCCATGTTTGGAGATTGGGAGCCACCACACTTTACAAATGATAGGGTATGGATAGGGGTGGGTTTGGCTTACTGGGTCAGGGAGGACCCCCCTATCGGATGAGGTATATAGGAACTTATTTCTCTCCAATCCTGAGTTAGTGGTTGATGTTTTAGAACTATAGGTTCTCCCTAACTATAGGCTATGGTTGGACAGGGGCTGATACTCATAGACAATGTACAACTACTCATTCAGTGAAATTCCAGAGGTTGACAGAGGGGCAGCATGTGTACATTTAGGGGAAGGGGAGGACGATTTCGATGACTCCCTGGCGCCTCTTGTTCAGTGAAATGCTGCTTCAGTCAATGGTATTGATTGATCTCTGATGGAAATTTCATTCTGTTTGGCTTCCCATTTTACTATAGAATATGACTATGTATTTGTAGAAAGACAGGGAAAGAGTTATTACCAACAATGGACTGACTTTCCTGTCAATAGGGGAGCAGGTAGGGGGAAAGGTGAGGGGCGATTATCTCTGGTACTTTCACTTGGCCTGGATGTGAGAGTGGTGTCTTGCTGGAGTGGCACTAAGAAAATGAGGGCTAGAGAGCTTCTTCCACTGAAGAAATGGGAGAAGGGGGTGAGAACAATCCCAATGTGGGACCAGTGTTCTGAGTACAAGAGGCAAATGCCCATTGTTGGGTATGAAGTGTAGGGTTAAGAGTAGGGTTGGCTTGGGGCGCCTGGATGACTGTCAGTTGAGAGTCTGACTTCAGCTCAGGTCATGCTCTCATAGTTCATGGGTTCAAGCCCCACATCAGGCTCTGTGCTGACAGCTCAGAGCCTGGAGCTTGCTTTGGGTTTTGTGTCTTCCACTCTCTCTGCCCCTCCTCCGCTCAGGCTCTGTCTCTCTGGAAAATAAACAGACATTTAAAAAAAAAAAAAAAAAAGTAGGGTTGGCTTGGGTAAAACTCAACCGAGAGCATTTCTAAGTTCCCTTCTCAGAAAATACTTTAGCAAAGCCTTAGTTAGATGCCTGATTGCTGTGTAGATGTACTTGGGATGTGCAGTAAAAACAAACAAACAAAGGACACAGGGACCTAGTCCATCACTCTGGTCCCTTTTCAACCATATCTAACTTCAAGATAACTGTACCTCTTCCCTGGCATCTAACAAACTTTTCTGAAGGGATCTGTCTTCTCTGAGTTTGATGGAGGGTGTTGAACCATTGGAAAGGAAGTTTACATTTAGACAACATCCACTGTGTACCAGGGGCAATACTGGGCACTTTGTTATGTGTTACTTTTCATAACTTCCCTGTGATCTATGCATGTAAAATCCCAGTTTTACAGATTAAGAAACAGATTGCCAGGGTGAATAAATGGCAGTGCTAGGATTAGAACTCCAGATCTTTAGCCCCAGATCATGGAGAGCCCCTAAATGTCAACTTAAGGAATTTGGAATTCTTTTAGAAGGCAACAAGGATTGGTTGACTATGACCAACAGCTTGATATATGAGAGAAGACATTTCCTTTTGAGTACACACAGAGAAGTTGTACATCAAGAAAAGCAGTCTCTAAACCTTTACATTTTTATGAGCCCTTGTGAAACCCTTGGGCTTGGTTCTTCTTTATGCAGTTAGAACTATATGTGCTGTCTGGCTCCAGTCTTGGGGTTCTTGGAGCCTGCAGAGTTTTGGGCCATGAGCCACATCATCTTCCTTATCTGAAATATAGTTGCCATTTTTTTTCAGTTCCCACAGTTTTTATGCCATCCCTGCTCTCACAGGTGATGGATTTGTGCACTAGAGTAATCCTTTGTAAGGTGATTTGGAAAATTGGACCCTGAGCTACTTTTCTGCATGTTTCCCATTTATTCACATGTCTGCCCACCATGGGCACATGCTGTGGTGCCCAGCTCAACTGTACACTTCACATTTTGTTTTGTGTTGCTATTGTTTGGGGGCTTGGGTTGTTGACATACATAATAAGTTCACTGAGGAAAGAGTCCTCAACTTACACATCTATGAATGCCCTATGCCTGCCAGCACAATGCTGGGCTTGTAGGATATCTGCATAAATATATACAGAATGCAAGTGTTTGTTGGGAAGAAACTTCTGAGAGAAGTCCTACACAGTGGTTGCTTAGAACCAAAGGGGTTGCTGAGAAGGGTAGGTAAAGGAGGTATTCCCAGAGGCAAAGGGAAGATGTGTCAGTTATCTTTTGCTGCATAACAAAATACCCAAACCTTGGTGGCTTAAAACAACTTCTTATGTGCTTATAATTCTAAGCATCTGTCACTTGGGTTGGGATCATCTGGGTGGTTCTTCTGTTGGTCTTACCTGAAGTCACTTATGTAGCTCTAGTCATTTGACAGCTTGGGTAGGTCTGGATAGTTAAGATGGCTTCATTCACATGTCTGGCAGTTCGTGCTACCAACAGCTGGGAAACTCTCTCTGTTCATCTTGTAACATCTCATCCACCAGAAGATCAGACTAAGTCTCCTTACATCATCGTAGAAATGTTCCAAGAGATGAAAGCAGTAGCTGTAACACCTTTAGAAGTTGAGGCATAGAAGTCACATAGTGTCTCTTCTGCTGTATTCTTTTGATTTAGACAAGTCTCAGACTAGCTCAGATTCAGGGGGTAGGAAGATTAACTCCACCTCTTTATGGAAGGAGAGGCGAAGTCATATTGCAAAGGAGCATGCACAAATGAATGGGAGGATTGATGGGGCCAGTACTGGTAAACAGTCTATCATAGAAAGCCTTCTGTTTTTCTGACTCTCCCTTAGGTTTGAACTGCATGTTCCCTGAGGAATTTTTGGCTATGGAGATCCAATTGAAATTTGGATTCTCAGGAAGATGGTTTAATAATTGCAAGTGTTTGCCATCAGGTTCCCAAATAAAATAATCTTTCTGGAGATTCTGAGGAAGGTTCTGATGGATGTCATAAGCATCCTCCCCATAAAACCTTACTCTATCTCCATACATTTTCAGACACTTAGTAAGGAGGGAATCTTGGTGGAGTGGAAAAGCATGGGTTTGGGAGTTGGGCAGACCTGGGTTTAGCCAATCCAGCTTTAGTAGTGACTGGCCATATGGCTTTGAGTAGGTTATTTGACTTCTCTGAATCTTATTTTCCTCATCTATAATTTGTGTATATATATTTTATATGATTGATGTGAGGTGTCATTCATTCAACAATAGGTAATGATGTTCTAGGAATACTTAGAATCTATTCCATGGAAAGAATGAGCCAAGTTCCTCATTCAGAGTTCCTGAATCAATCCAGTCTCACCCCTATCCCCCTACCTCTTCTCCTTACTTTGGCATACTGGCCAAAAGATCACAAGTTTCCCCAGGTCTTCCTATTTTATTCTGTCATGATTGCTGTGAGCAGGGTAGGTCAGAATGGGCCCACCTACCTAATCCTGGTCCCCTGCAGAAAGGCTAGAGGAGGAAGTTTAAGAATAATAGCTAGAAAATCTATCTTATACAACAAGAAATTCTGCTTGAGTACTGAATGGAACAACCAGAAATTATGCACAGAAAGCCAGGTCACTGCTTAGGGAAATATTGTGGGATTTGGGCGCAAAAGATTGGGATCCTGAGCCTTCTAGTTCTGAAGTCTTGAGTGAGCATTTTACTCTAGTTATCTGTAGGATGGGGATCAGAAGTTTGTTTTGCAAGTTTGTTTAGAACATGAGGGAAAAAATTGCTAAGAGTCTAGCAGAGTTCCTAGAATATAGCAGGAATGCAGTAAGTGATAGCTTTGTGATAATTTTCAACCCTGTCAATACTGTGCATCATTGCTCCCGTGTACTGGGCCTGTGATATCCACAGGAAGTGATAGAATAAAACCATTCCATGCTTTGAATGACCTGCCTCCTGGGATGTGACAAATGTTTCCGAAAAGTTGTGTGTCATGTGAATTTTATAAGTTGAATCCTATTTCCTTATTGACTGATCTGATAATTGATTTCAGTGAAAGTTTATTGAAAATCAGATGTAATAGGAATGACCACAGCTGCCACAACCGGCTTCTACCCCCATCCTCATTTTAGCCAGGAAATTTGGCTTCAGGAGATTAAGTAAATAACTCATCCAAAGTCATACAAGTAGTAAGTGATGTACCTGGGGGAAAAGGCTATCTGATCCAGATGGGAAGAAAAAGGAAAAATGCACAGCAACTTGACTAGAAGGAAACACATAAAAATATTATTTATGCTGTTAATTTATGAAGAATGGGATTTAGACATTAGGTCATTTTATTTCCTCTATTTTTAAAAATTCCTATGATGAACATGCATTGTTTTTGTAATGACCAAAATACATTTGATAAAGAAGAAAAAGTAAATTTAGAAGGAGAAATTTTGGGAAAACAGAGCTTAAGTGGTGGCCAATGTTTGGATTACAGATGGGTGTTCCAGACGGGAAGGGAATGTATTGGTCAAAGGGCACACAGCATCAGGAGTAGATGCTAACCTTCTCTTAGGCTTTGAGGATGGAACTACTTTGTGGAGGTGGTACTTAGGATGATTTGAAGTTTTGGGGTGATGAGGGGCATGTCAGAGTTAATAAACCATTGCACCAAAGCTTCCTCTGCTTCATTTGACTTTTCTTGGCCTCGTGGCCTAATGATTAGGGGGAGGGAGAGTAGGAAGGAAGGGGCCAAGTTCCTATTGTTTTGGGTGGCCACATCTCAGGGCCAACTGGAAAGACTGGGGCAAGGCCTCAGAAATCCCCAGCCAGACAGAGATAAAAGTTCTCTAGGAACTTTAGAAGAAAATATATAAAACATATTTTTATTGATTCTGTGAAGTACAAAATACCCCACTTTTCATTATTGCCAAGGGCATCTTGATGTTCCAGCAGACTTGCTGTAACAGTCAGGTGGGAGCTCTTAAGAGTACAGCATTTGTAGGGTTGCCTGGGTGGCTCAGTCGGTTAAGTGTCTGACTTCGATTCAGGTCATGATCTCGTGGTTTGTGGGTTCAAGCCCCACGTTGGGTTCTGTGCTGACAGCTCAGAGCCTGGAACCTGCTTCTTGTTCTGTGTCTCCTCTTCTCTGCCCCTACCATGCTCATGCTCTGTCTCTCAATAATAAATAAGTGTTAAAATTTCTTTTAAAAAAGAGTACAGCATTTGTCCATTTTAGGACAAGGTTTACATTCTTGTCAGTGGCTACCAATCTCCTCGTAGGTTTGGGTTGTCTCTCCTGGACCCCTCTACCAGAAACTCCTGCATCAGACTCCTTTCTTGGAGCCAGAAGGGCCCCTCTTTCACCCTCAGGGTGCCAGACCATTGGGCAAAGTGCACAGAAGTCCAGAATCATAGCTGTCTCCCTGGAGAAGGGTGCAAGTAGATGATTCACCTCAGGTCCTGGTACTGGGTTTCTGCTAGTTCCCCTCCCCCTGCAGAGCAGGCCTGACCTGTTCAGACCCATAGTCAATGGAGTATATCCAGAGAGGAGCTTTCCTATAAGAGAGAGGAAGGAAGAAATTTATAGGCATGCAGGAGGTTTCCAGTGGGTATGTTCTGGGTATAGAGTCCTGAGTGTGAATGCAGGTTGTTGTTGCTGAGGTCTATTTCAGAGCTCAAGCTCTCGATTTTTGATCCCTGATCACATGAAGAAGGGGAGGGTGAACCACACTGGGATCCCATTCATCTGTTAGTGGGGAGCTTTATAGTACCCTCTGGAGAATGGATGCCTGTACGTTTCTTAGGCATTCCCTGACTCTAGTCATCCTTGCTGGCTTCTGTCTCAGACAAAAAGGAAAGAGATAGACCTTACCTTAAATATGTTCCTAAGTGACAGTAACTCTGTAGAAGTTGAATGCACCTGTTTGAGGAATATATCAGCATCTAGCTGTCAACTTGTCTGCTTAGCTCTTACCACATGACTTGAAAGAGCTATGTGAGCCCTGCTATTCTCATTGTGGGGCTAGGTATAGAAAGACATATGGTGGGGCTTTGCACCAGAGTCTAGGGAGGGATAGGAAGGTTACATGGTTGGAAACCAGAGTTGGACATTTGCCCAGGATAAACCTGTGTGTGTGGCCTCAGTTGAAGGTAGAAGGCTTTGTAGCCAAGGACTCACCCAAAAGGCCTAGAGCTTCCCTTGTTGGCCAGAGCCACTCTTTCTTTCTTGATTTCAACTCTTATTATCCTTGGCAGGGAAGATATTTGGAGGATGGCTTGGGTCCTGTGATCTAGTCATCATCTTCAGAATTGAGAAAACAGTGGCAGGAGTTAATTCACAGAAGAGACTCCTTTTTTTGCCCGGTTAGTCTCTGTGGATACCTGGTATTGTCCTCCCAAGAGCCGGGGGAAGCTGGTAGGACCAGTGCCCATGGCCCTGGGCCAGCTTGACTTTTGTTGTCTTGAAAAATGATGTGGCAGGTGAGACAGTTTGTGGAGCCCTGTACCTGACATGCACTGCCCAGCTTGTGTGTGTAGCCAGAGGAGGTTTCAGTTCTGTGCTTCTCTGTTCCCTGTGCTGTGTATGGTAATGCACATGGAATAACAACATACCAAGTTCTCTGCCCTCAAGATGCTTACAAAATGTTAGGAACAGAAGACACATACACTTAGAGGCACTGAACCCCCACCCCAGCACAGTTTGCACAGCTGAGTGTCCAGGACTATCATGGTTGTGGCCACCCTGCTCCCATCTTTAGATTTCTGGCTCTCTCTCTAGCTCTCAGCTCTGTGACCCTGTGAATATCCTGTTTAACATGTCTAAAATTAAATTCAGCCTCTTCTCCCAAGGTACAGTTGCCTTTATTCCTCAAGACTTAACACCTTGAGTTTCTTTGTGCTTTTCTCTTTCCCATGGCTGCCTCATCTCAGTCTTCAAATCCAGTAGCCATTTTTTTTTTCATTTTTTAATTAATTTATGATTTATTGTCAAGTTAACTAACATACAGTGTAGTCTTGGCTTTAGGAGTAGATTCTCATGATTCATCACTTATATAAAACACCCAGTGCTCATCCCGACAAGTACCCTCCTCAGGGCCCATCGCCCATTTTTCCTGCCCTCCCCCAAACCCCTACCTCCATTAACCCTCCATTTGTTCTCTGTATTTAAGAGTCTCTTATGGTTTGCCTCCCTCTCTGTTTGTAACTTATTTTTCCTTCCCTTCCCCTATGGTCTTCTATTAAGTTTCTCAAATTTATCATATGAGTGAAAACATGATATGTCTTTTTCTGACTGACTTATTTCACTTAGCATAATACCCTACAGTTCCATACATATTGTTGCAAATGGCTGGATTTCATTCTTTTTTCATCGCCAAGTAGATCTAGTAGCCAGTTGTAACCACTTGGCTGCATCCCTTTTTCCTTATCATCACCTTTTACCTTATGCTTAGGTGCTTCCAAAGCCTCCTGGCCAGCCTTTTTGGTCCTGCCTTGCTTCTGTTTAGCTTACCCAGATCCATCTTCTAATGCAGTCGCCTTCCACCTCCTAGAGTACTGGGACTGTATCAGGATTGCCTGGGAGATCAAGTGGGATCTTGGGGTTACCAGGGAATAATTGGGGTTACCAGGGAATCCATCCTAGGGAAACCCCCAATAGCATTTGGTGAAGTGATCATTTTTATTACCCGGGATTCTACACATAGATTACCCACATTGTGGTGCATTTATGGTGACTTGTAAAATCCAGGGCTGGTTTTTTTTCTGCCATTCAATAGGTGGCCATGGCACCTGTCCTAAACCATCTGACTCAAGATGTGTCTCAGGATGTGTGTGCTCAGGATGTTGACTCTTTGGGATATTAGCTGGAACCAAATACCCCTAAGATGGTAAACCAGCTGCTGATGCCAAAAGTCAGGGCATATAGTGTTAAGCCAAAGGTGGTAGACCTAAATGGTGGAAGGGGACAAGCATGAGAATCCAGGAGTCCTGGGTCCAACCCAGTTCAACCATCAATAATATCACCTGTGTGTGCATTATTTCCCCAGTCTGGCCTCAGTTTCCTCAAATGCAAAACAAAGTCCAATTCTAGATTAATCATACTACAGCTTTCCTCTATTTTCAAGGGATTTTGGGAGGGAGTTATATTTTCTGACTTCATGTCAATTGTCTCCTTACCTCATGCCAAAACAGCATCCTCAGGCCTTGGCTAAAAGGAATTATAGAGTGTTGGTATCAGGAGGGACTTTGCAGATCATCTGATTCAAACTCCTACCTGATGGATATCTGTGATATTCAGAAAGCAAAGGAGACAACAGATTGATTTTCTATCAGATTCCTGGGGCAGAGAGGCCCACTGGATCCGAGGGCTCAGAGCACTTAGTAAAGATCACTTGACCATCCCTGAGAAGGAATGGAGGTGATTTCTCTTGTTAGAGGGGGACAGAATGCCCAGGTGGGAAACATTACAGGAGGAGATAAGCTAGCTGGATTTCTCTGTTCTCTCTTCTTTCCCTTCCATGGGACCTGGGAATCTGGGCACTCTGTTCCGTGCAGATGGAGACCTTTGTGCATGTCCTCTCCAGGGGAAGGTGAGTCACCTCCCATGCACTCAGGGCAAGGCTGTTGCTT
Source organism: Prionailurus viverrinus (assembly GCF_022837055.1). Lineage (NCBI taxonomy): Eukaryota > Metazoa > Chordata > Mammalia > Carnivora > Felidae > Prionailurus > Prionailurus viverrinus. The sequence goes on along the minus strand of NC_062569.1, from coordinate 89,862,015 downwards.
GGCGAGTGTGGACTCAGGCAAAGCCCTCAGTTGCCTCTCTGCAGCATTTTAAACACAGTCAATATTCTGGCAACCTTGACTACAGCCCGTAGTCTAGTAAAAATATCAGGAGGGACAGTTATTTGGGGGCAACTTAGGGAGATGAGTGTCCCCAGTGAGTCAGAAGCTAGGAAAGGGGTCATAAGGAATCAGAAGATACATGTGAAGTACTAGTAAGGAGTGGGTTTTGAAGTCTGTTGAAGGTAATTGTATTTTAGTGGCCAGTAGCCCAGAAGTTTCTTCTTATCCTCTGCAGTTTTCCCACAGTTTCCCAAGCCTCATGTCTTGCAGAGCTGTCACAATCTATTCAGTACATTGCTGTGTAATAAGTGAACTTTCCCACAGCTACTCGATCTAAGACAGTGTTTTCAGAAGTGTAGTGTGGACTACTTGCATCAGCTCCACTGGGGGTGGAGGGCTCTTTCAAAAGACAGATCTGGGCTCCACCTGAATGTGCAGGTCCAAGTAGTGGCATTCCAGTGTTTGCCTGAGATGAAAGAAGAACACAGGTTTTATATCTCTCTTGGGTTCACAGTATACTTCTTTATTAAAAGGTGATGTTTAAACAACACTAAGCAAGCAGTAAAAGGAAGATAATCCTTTCAGAGCAAACATTTTAAAGAAACGAATGCCTAGGGTGCACAGCTGTGTCTTACTTATTAAGCGATAGCTTCCCTTTCCTCTGTTTTCCCCTATCATCATACATCCCAACATTGATCCAAATGATGCTGAGTTTGAGTCTGGGGGGCAGGGTGTTTGGCCTTTCTTGGTTTCATAGTTTTGGCTTTTCAGCTGCTGATCTTGCCTTTGTCCTTCTCTGCCAGGGCTGTTCTGTGTTCACCTGTGGGAGAAACTGTATAGTGGCTTTTGGAAAGAGTGCCCTGGAATTCTCTTTCTAGTGCCCCTAAGTGGTTGCAGACCCAGCCTCTCCTGCCCTGCAGCTTCTACCCTGAAGGCCACAGGGTTTTCTGTGATTTGGGAAATACAAACTCTGGTTTCCCAGACTGTCTCCGCCAGTTTACTTTTGTGCTTTAGTATTTCCTTACCTTTCATCAGAAAAAGTAGAACAAATCCACCCTCTCTTTTTTGTTAACCTAGAAAAAGAAGGGATGGGCACACAGGGAAATGGCAAGAAGGTCTTGTTGGCTGTTCAAAAAGACCCAAGTGGAATCTTGACCCCAACACTTATGAGCTGTGTGACCTTCAGTGGGTTATATAAACACTCCAAGAATGAGTCTTCTCATCTGAAAAGTGGTAGGAGAAGATGACCTACCTCGCAGGACTGATGTGAAGATTCAGTGTCAGTAACAGTACAGTAACAGGGCTCTAGGTCAGTACCCCTCACGTATCAGTTACTCTCTGAATACCATCATCCTTCCTTCCACTCTCCTCCCTCTGGCTCTTCCCATAGCCAGCTTCACTCTCTGTTCTTTCTCTCAGCTCCACTTGGCCCCTTGATCATGTATACACATTCCCCCTCTCTCATTCCAATGAATAACACCATCCTCACTCTACATGTATTTATAACCCCCATCTTAAAAGTGGGTTATTTCTAAAAATTCATCAATAAGTCAAGGGCCAAAACTTGTCTTGTGCTTTTGGAAAAACAACAACAACAACACATTTGTGTATAATGGTTAAATATTCCCAGGCTAGACCCAAAATAACTCACCAAATATCATACGTTTGCAATGAAAAAAAAAAAAAAAAAGGAGAGCAACATTGTTTTAATAGTAAGCATAGAAAAAACCTCAGCAAAGTGGGGCACATGGGTAGCTCAGTCATCTAAGCGTCCAACTCTTAGTTTCAGCTCACGTCATGATCTCACAGTTCGTGGGTTCAAGCCCCGCATCAGACTTCACACGACAGTGCAGAGCCTGCTTGGGATTCTTTCTCTCTCTCCCCCTCTCGCTGCCCTTCTCTCCTCCCCCTTTTTCTCAAAATAAATAAATAAGCTTAAAAACAAACTCAGCAAAGGGAAGTCCTATTTTATTTTTTTTGAAAACCTGCTTATGATCAAAAGCAGGTTAAATTAAATTAGATGATGAGGAGTTGGATAGTTGAAGCTTTTGTAGCAGCTCTGATGTTGTTTTTGGGGTGCTTTCAAGGGCTTTAGAGTTGTTGGTTTTGGTTCTTTATTAGCTTTAATTTACTTCAAAATGCATGGTTCTGCCTTTTTTCCTGATGCAGGTGTAAATCCCTGGCATAGAGCTTGCACTTATCAGCCATGATTTGGATTATTTTTGGTTCAAAAATGGAACAAAGCAGGGAGGAGAAAGTACAGGGCAAGGAGAAAGAAATCTTTTCCTGAGGTAGTTTGAAAAGAGTTGGAAATAAAGGAGAGAGACAGACCTAGAATGGGTATGTATGTGCTATGAAGATATAGTTTGTGGTGGAGAGTGATTACTCTGAGGGATACAGGAGCATAGTATCTATCCTCTGATGGGGAAGAAAAGAGGAAATAGAAAAGAGAAACCAAGTCAAGTGGAAGAGTGAGTGCCAAGTTTTATAGGAACAGAGTATAGTGACACTATAACAGATTGTGGTAAGAATCTTGTCACCAAGCTAAGTTTGGATGTTTCTGTATTAGCTTTCAGTATGCCAGGAGTGGCTTTATAGTGACTACATCCTTTTGCAGTAGGAAAAGTCAATCTGGTGAAAATCATATACAAGGTAAAATTATCCTAAGGTAATTAGATACAATTGTGGGTACTAGAAGATATTAACTGGTCAGAAGTCAAAAACAATAGGGTGGCAAATATTTGGGGGCTAGAGAGAAGACTTTAGGGCAATGTATCAGTTACCTATTGCTATGTAGCTAGTTACTCCAAAACTTAATGGCTTAAAATAACACTCATTTATTCTCTTAAAGGTTTTGTGGGTCAGGAGTTCAGGAATTGCTTATTGGGTCCTCATAGTCTCTCATGAAGCTGCAGTCAAGGTATTATCCAGGGCTGGGATCTCACATGAAGACTTGAGAACAATCCACTTTCAAATTCAATTAATGGTTATAGGCAGTTACTCAAGAGTTACTTGATTGAGGACCTTAGTTTCTAGTTGGCTGTTGGCTGATCTCAGTTCCTTGCCATGTGGGTCTTTCCGACACGGCAGCTTATTTCATCAAAGTCAAGAGGAAAGAGTATTCCAGGAGTTGGAAGTCACAGTTGTATGTAACCTAATCACAGAAGTGACATCTCATCACCTCTTCCATATTCTCTTGGTTAAGGAGCAAGTCCTGTAGGCCAGTGTATACTCAAGGAAAGGGAATTTCGTGAGAGTATGGAAACTAGAAGGTGAGGATCACTGGGCACAGTCTTAGAGTCTGCTTGCCACAGGTAGGGAGCATTAACCAAGACAAGGACTGGGAGATTGAAGGACCTGGTGTCCCAATCCCATGTGGTTCCATCTAGTGGCTCTTTAGCCATCTCAGTATTGGCCTCCAGTCCTGAGGGATATGCTTTCTGCCTGGGTTCCTTGTGCTGCTCTGCCATGATGACCAAAACAGCATCTTTACCGATATTCTTCCTCATTAAAGATTTTCATACTGAATGAAAAAACTCATAAGAAGAAACATAAAGGGATGGGGAAGAGGGGCAGAAATGTTAAAAATATTGAATATATATTTATATATACAGGATTTTATGGACTGAATTGTGTTTCCACCTTTCACATGTTGAAGCCTTAACCCCTAATACCTCAGAATGTGACTGTATTTGGAGATAGGGCCTTTAAAGAACTGAGGGTTGATGGGGGGTGGGAGGGAGGGGAGGGTGGGTGATGGGTACTGAGGAGGGCACCTGTTGGGATGAGCACTGGGTGTCGTATGGAAACCAATTTGACAATAAATTTCATATTTAAAAAAAAAACTGATTGAGTTAAAATGAAGCCATCAGAGTAGGCCCTAATCCAAAAGGACTGGTGTCCTTATAAGAAGAGGAGATTAGGACACACAGACACCAAGAGCGAGTGTGTACACAGGGGCAACCATGTGAAGATGCAGCAGAAGGGAGGCCATCTGTGAGCAAAGAGAGAAGCCTCAGAAGAAATCAACCCTGCCAGGACTTTGTCTCATGCCTAAGGCCAAAGTTTATCCTAGGGTCCCCTGCTTACTCTAGACTCCTTGAGTTTCTCTCCCTTCTCTATCAGAAGCTTTGTATTTCTCTCAAAGCTCTAAGTAAAGCTGCTAGTTATGGGGCTTCTTCATTGGGCCCTATACCCTGTGATCCTCCTAGATCCTAGGCTGAGGGTCTGCCCTCCTTGGAAGGTCTGTCTGGCTCGGACTCTTGGGTGACTAGTAGTTGCTACACTGTTTGTTCTTTCTGTTCTCTCATTAGGATCTCACCATAGGATGCTCTGGCCTGGGCAAATCTGGCACACAGTGCCAACTGCCTTCTGTCATGCCCTGGGAGGAAGCTGCCTCATAAACTCACAAGGCAGTCAGGGACGAGGAGAAAAGGGTGAGAGGAATACCCAAAGCAACCCAAGGGTCATGTGTCAGCCAAGAACAACTCATCTCACCTCCAGCACTCAGATGGTAGTAGTGCCCATCTCCTGCTGCCAGCTGCCCTTCTGCCTTTCATTTTCAAGGCCACTGGGCGTTCATTTTGACCTGGTTTGTAAGCATGTTCAGCAGTGAGTTGGGGACAGACCTATGGGGTCTGCCCCTGGGCCAACGTAACTGCCCTTTGAGCCAGGTTAGGAGGGCAGAGACAAAGTCTCAAATGGTTAGTCTCACTTGAGTGGTGACCTAGAACGGAGTAACTCAGTTTGAGGGCACAGTTTGTTGGCGTCGGTTGCCTCATCAGAGGAAAAAGATGTGTTCAGTGGAGGATATTCACAAGACCCTGTGGGACAATTCCTAAAGAGAAGACATAGGATATCTTTGAGCAATAGTAATACTATTAGAATAATGTTGCCTTCTTTGGGGTTGCCCTTGAGGAGTACACCACTCATGGATATTTGGTGCCCCTGGTGTCTTAAACACATTCACCCGCGTTGGTCAGATACGTGGATTCTGGAGCCAGATTTCCTGGGTTAAAATCCTTGTTCTACTTTCTTCTCCATTCCCCATTGTGCCCAATTGTAAAATGGGGATAATAGCAGTGGCAAACTCCTATTTGGAGTTTGGATTGGAGTGAGGATTAAATGAGTTAATATTTTATTTTATTTTATTTTATTTTATTTTATTTTATTTTATTATTTTTATTTTATTTTTAGTATGAAATTTATTGTCAAATTGGTTTCCATACAACACCCAGTGCTCATCCCAAAAGGTGTCCTCCTCAGTACCCATCACACACCCTCCCGCCCTCCCACCTCCTATCAACCTTCAGTTTGTTCTCAGTTTTTAAGAGTCTCTTATGTTTTGGCTCCCTCCCTCTCTAACTTTTTTTTTTCCTTCCCCATCCCCATGGTCTTCCGTTAAGTTTCTCAGGATCCACATAAGCATGAAAACACATGACTTATTTCACTTAACATAACAATCTCCAGTTCCATCCACGTTGCTACAAAAGGCCATATTTCATTCTTTCTCATTGCCACATAGTATTCCATTGTGTATATAAACCACGATTTCTTTATCCATTCGTCAGTTGATGGACATTTAGGCTCTTTCCATAATTTGGCTATTGGCCAAATTGGCACACTCTCAAGTGCTGCTATAAACATTGGGGTACAAGTGCCCCTATGCATCAGCACTCCTGTATCCCTTGGGTAAATTCCTAGCAGTGCTATTGCTGGGTGATAGGGTAGGTCTATTTTTAATTTTTTGAGGAAGCTCCACACTGTTTTCCAGAACGGCTGCACCAGTTTGCATTCCCACCAACAGTGCAAGAGGGTTCCCATTTCTCCACATCCTCTCCAGGATCTAAAGTCTTCTGATTTGTTCATTTTAGCCACTAAATGAGTTAATATTTTAAAGGTGATTAGAAGCATGCCTTGCAAAAGTAATAGATGTTACTTTAAAAGTCTTTTTTTTCCAATTATTTTTATTGTGGTAAAATACATATCAAATTTAGCATCTTAACTACTTTAAGTGTACAGTTCAGTGGTATTAAATACATTCATAATGTGCAACCATCATCTCCATCCATCTCTAACTCTTCTTCTTATAAAAGCTGAAACTCTGTACCCATTAAACCTCATTCCCCTGCCCCCAGCCCCTGGCAACCACCATTCTACTTCTGTCTCTAGGATTTTGACTACTCTAAGTACCTCATATAAGAGGTACATAACATACAGTATTTGTCTTTTCATTACTGGTTTATTTTACTTAGCATAGTGTTCTTTTTTTTTAATATTTATTTTATTTTTGAGAGAGACAGAGACAGAGTGCGAGGGGGGAGGGGCAGAAAGAGAGGGAGACACAGAATCCGAAGCAGGCTCCAGGCTCTGAGCTGTCAGCACAGAGCCCAATGCGGGGCTCAAACCCACAAACTGCTAGATCATGACCTGAGCTGAAGTCGGACGCTTAGCCGACTGAGTCACCCAGTGACCCCACTTAGCATGGTGTTCTTAAAGCTTATTTGTGTTGTAGCGCATGTCAAAATTTCCTCCCTTTTTAGGACCAATAATATTCCAGTATGTATGTACCACATTTTGCTTATCTATTCATCTATCAGTGGACACTTGGGTTGCTTCCACATTTCAGCTATAGTAAATAATGCTACTATGAACATGGATATACCATTCTCTTTGAGACCCTTCTTTCTTTTTTTTTTTTTTAACAAGTGTTTATTTATTTATTTTGAGAAAGAGAGAATGAGCAAGAGGGGAGGGCCAGAGAGAGAATGCCAAGCAGGCTCCACACTTTCAGTATGGAGCCTGACACTGGGTGACTTGAACTTACAAACTGTGAGATCATGACCTCAGCAGAAATCAAGAGTCATATGCTTAACCGACTGAGCCACCCAGGCACCCCTGAGACCCTTCTTTCAATTATTTTGGGTATATACGATCATGTGGCACTTCTATGTTTAATTTTTTGAGGAACTGCCATACTATTTTCCACAGCAGACACACCATTTTACCTTCCCACAATGTGGCACAAAGTTCTCAATTTCTGTATATCCTCACCAACATTTGTTAGTTTCTGGGTTTTGTTTTTATTTTTTATTTTTTTATTTATTTATTTATTTAAAAAATTTTTTTTTCAACGTTTATTTATTTTTGGGACAGAGAGAGACAGAGCATGAACGGGGGAGGGGCAGAGAGAGGGAGACACAGAATCGGAAACAGACTCCAGGCTCTGAGCCATCAGCCCAGAGCCTGACGCGGGGCTCGAACTCACGGACCGCGAGATCGTGACCTGGCTGAAGTCGGACGCTCAACCGACTGCGCCACCCAGGCGCCCCTGGGTTTTGTTTTTAATAGTAGTCATCCTAATGAGTGTGAAGGGATACCTCATTATAGTTTTGCTTAGTAATTCCCTAGTGATTAGTGATGTTGAGCATCTTTCATGTGCTTACTCGCCATTCATATATCTTCTAAAAGTCTTCTTTTTCTACGATCCAGTAAATTTTATTTTTTATTTTTTTAAATTTGCGTTAGTTGACATATGGTATTATATTTGTTTCAGGTGTACAGTATAGTGATTCAACAATTTCTTACAACATGGGGCTCATAACCACAAGTGCACTCCTTAATCCCCATCCCCTATTTCTCCCAGCCCCCCCCCCCTCACTTCTGGTAAACAGTTCTCTCTAATTAAGAGTCTATTCCTTGATTTCTGTCTCTTTATACCCTTTGCTCATTCCATATATGAATGAAATCATGGTATTTGTCTTTCTCTGACTGACTTATTTTGCTTAGCATAATACTTTCTAGCTCCATCCATGTTGTTGCAGATGGCAATATTTCATTCCTTTTATGGATAAATAATATTCCATGGTGTGTGTGTGTGTATATATATATATTGCAGATGGCAATATTTCATTCCTTTTATGGATAAATAATATTCCATTGTGTGTGTGTGTGTATGTGTGTGTATATATATATATATATATATATATATATATATACACACACATACACATACACTTAGGCTGCTTCCATAATTTGGCTATTGTAAATAATGCTGCTGTAAACATAGGGGTGCATGTATCCCTTTCAATTAGTGTTTTCATATTCTTTGAGTAAATACCTAGTAGTATGATTGCTGCATCATAGAGTAGTTCTAATGTTAACTTTAAAAAAAAAATTTTTTTTAACGTTTTTTAATTTATTTTTGAGACAGGGAGAGACAGAGCATGAACAGGGGAGGGTCAAAGAGAGGGAGACACAGAATCTGAAACAGACTCCAGGCTCTGAGCTGTCAGCACAGAGCCTGACGCGGGGCTCGAACTCATGGACCGTGAGATCATGACCTGAGCCGAAGTCGGCTGCTTAACCGACTGAGCCACCCAGGCGCCCCTATTGTTAACTTTTTGAGGAACCTCCGAACTGTTTTCCACAGTGGCTGTACCAATTTGCATTCCCACCCACAGTACAGGAGTGTGGACTTTTCTCCACATCCTTGCCAACACTTGTTTCCTGTGTTTTTGATTTTAGCCATTCTGATAGGTCTAAAGTGATATCTCATTGAGTTTTGGTTTGCGTTTCCCTGATGGTAAGTGAGGATGAACATCTTTTTATGTGTTTGTTGGCCCCTGGATGTCTTCTGTGGAGAAATGTCTATTCATGTCTTCTGCCCGTTTTTAAATTGGGTTATTTGTCTTTTGAGTGTTGAGTCTTGCAAGTTCTTCATATATTTTGGATACTAACTTTTTATCAGATATGTCATTTGCAAATATTTTCTCCCATTCAGTAGGTTGCCTTTTAGTTTTGTTGATTGTTTTCTCTGCTATGCAGAACCTTTTTATTTTGATGTCGTTCCCAATATTTTATTTATCTTCTAACAGTCTTCTTAATGTGTAATTGCCTTTGTGGTAGGCTCTGAAGGGAGGGGCCTTGTCTTAAACATCACTGAATCCACACAGTACCCAGCCACAGCCTGTTGTAAGTAGGTGCAAATATTTACTGAATGAAATGCTAAGAACTCTAATAACTTCCTTCATGTTATATATTCATTAGCAGGGGCTAAGACTAATAAACTTGTTCTTTTTTCCTTAGGAATAAAAACTTTCTCCCTGTTTTTTCCCTTAGAGAATCTCTCCAGCCAGTTTAACACAGCCCAAATTTCAGCCTTTAAGTAACATTCTATTTATGTAAGATGTTTCACTCAGAATGCCCGTGTGGTGTTCCAAGACTGAGTGCTATCAGATCCCTCCTCGGTGATGGTTTTGACAAAGGATACTGTAGAGAGAATGCGGGGACAGTTATTGTGGGCAGGCATGGTAGAAGAGGGGGATATTGCTGGAAGAAATGGCTAGTGATTTATTATATAGATAGACCTTGATGACTTGGCAGCAATGCCCAGACAGAGCTCCCCGTGGTAGTATCTTTCTGAAAGGCACAGCAATTAGAACGTGGTGCATGTGGATTGTGCTGTCTTTAAAGACCGATTCCTGCTTCCAGGATGTGGAATAGATGCTCTGTATCATTCTCCTTTCTCCATCCCATAAAGAATTAAATGTCTTACATTAGAGATACCTAGGAGCCTTTCTATTAAGTGGTACCCTCAAGAGCAGAGTGAGAGAGAGGCAGGTTTTCCATATCAGACCTGGTGAGTTTAATGTCTACATAGAGGATTCATGGAATCCTGGCCATTCATCCAGACACAGGAATGTGTAGAGAAGGAGGGACAGATCTTCTACAGCTGTTCAGACTCCACTTTATTAGTAAAAGCTCCTAAGCCTCTGGTGAGAAAGACTGTCTTCAACCCGGCTTCTGTTCCCTTTGAAGATCTGGGTGCTGAGGGATGCGTGCAGAGAGGAGGGAAGCACGAGGAACTGACCATGAATGGCAGGGAAATAAGCTAGGTTTCTGTTTCTGTAGATATCTTAGCAAGGTGCATAAGGATTGATGGGTAGATGAAGTGTAAATGGTTATTTGGAGTGCCAAGGTAGAGTAAAAGAAAGGGAATGGGCCTATTAAATTTACATCATGGGGGTAGATTGCTATTGTAGGTGCTTTTTAAAGAATTCCAAAGTGAGGGCAGGTCTTAAGATTTATATTTGAGAGGCTTCTGTGTGGCTCGGTCTCTTAAGCGTCTGACTTTGGCTCAGGTCATGATCTTGCAGTTTGTGAGTTCAAGCCCCGCGTCAGGCTCTGTGCTGATAGCTCAGAGCCTGGAGCCTACTTTGTGTCTCCCTCTCTCTCTGCCCTTCCCCTGCTCATGCTCTGTCTCTCACTCTCAAAAATAAGTAAATAAACATTAATAAAAAGATTTATATTGAAAGGGGGAAGAACTAAACACATTTGCTGAAAGGCTATTAACATATTGGAATGGAGGAATATTGGGAACAAACGTCTCCATTATATGCATTTTTACCTGGTTTATGTTCCCAGTAGGGTAGATAGATAGAAGGTTCTCAACCCTGACTGCAAATGGAATCTCTTAGGGAATCATGAAAAAAATCCCATGCCTAGCCTCACTCCAGAGATATTATTGACAGTCTGTGGGCTGGAGCCCAGACATCATGTTTTCATGTGCAGGCAGGGTTGAGCCCACAGTGTTTAGAACAAATTTTAGCATACTTAGGAATCACCTGGGGCACTTGTTTCAAATGCAGGTGCCAGGGCCCCACCTCCAGAGACTGATTCAGTTGGTCTGGGATGGAGCAGGCATCTGCATGTTTTACTGTGTCCTTAAGTAACTCCAATTCTAAAGTACGGATATAGGACTGGAGGATGTGGGCATTTAAGACAATAAGAAAACAGTCATGAGGGGTCAGGAGAAAAGTTCTGTAGGGAAAAAGATGTTTCTGAACAGATTTCCCTTCAGAGCAAAAGCTGCTTTAGTGTCATTATCCCCTCAGTGTGGCTGCTTCTGACAGAAATTGGTGTCTAGCACTCGAATTAGTCACTTAATTACATTTACCTTCAGTTTCTCTTGTCTTGTGCCGGCACAGACAGTGGGTTTTGTAGTCAAGGGTATGGCAGAAGGAAACACTTTGGACAGGGAGAGTGAGAGAGCTGCAGCAGGTGTTTCAGAGGGGAGGTGTGTGTACTCTATTACCTAGTGTCAAGAACCAGGAAGGGTCTGAGGTGTTACCTACTTGCCAGCTAACAAGTGAGCCTGCCACAGTGTCTTGGATGCTGACAGAAGACATGAGACTCCTGGGTCAGAAAACATAGGACTTCATTTCTCATGGCAAAACAGGCAGCATTGCTTAGCATATTTGTGTTGGCACCCCTTACCCCAGCATGGCACAGGGGCAATGCACAGGGGCTCAGGGGATGCTACGTATGTGGTGGGTTTGCATCCAGTTGAGGAACCCTGAGGAACCCTGACCTTAGCTAACATCAATCTTTAAAGGGGCTACAGGCAAATCTGCCCACCTTTATCCTAGAGGGAGATGTCTTTATTATGCTGGTTAGGAAACAAATCTGCTGTCTGCCTCCGAGGGAGCCAATTTCTCTGTCTTCCAAGACTATACACACTATATGAACATCCTCAAAAAGGAAGTTTGGAACAAAAGCTATCAGGGCCTCTACTCATAAGATGTGCAGAAATGTGAGAGGCTGCGGAGTCTTGTTTCCCAACACCTAACACCTAAGGTCTCCCGGTGAGTAGGTGTTGTAATGAGACTATCTTGGTCATGTCACTATACATTATAAGTTCAGGGAAGGCTGGGCACACAGGTTTGCCTTGGTATGGAGTGGAGAGTGTTCTGAGACTCTAAACCAAGTACCCATAGTGTTTAAGTCTGAAGGCGTTGATATCGTATGTGATGTTAGCTCATACCCTCAGAGCAGGCAAAGAATTCTAGGAGTTTTGAAAGAGGCACAAGAGGCAGGAGGTAGTAAATACTTCTCTCTCTAAAATTATAGATTATATGTAGGTTATATAGACAAAGAGCTTGTGTGAAAGCCCAAAAGCTAAAACAAACAGGAATCTTGGGAGTGGTTTGCACTCCTCTTCTGAACCTTTCCGAGGCCTCTGACTCTCTCCAGTGAAGTTATATGACTGAGCGCTGTCATTTCTCTTTAAGACACTACCTCTCCCCCTTCCCTTTATTGCTAACCCTGATTTCATCTGTGGGCAGGTTACTTGGATCACAGTCCTGGGGGTAGACTAGATCACCTCTGAAGACTGCCAAACTCCGGCCACGTGTTCCATTTATCTACTGCTCACCCCAACACATAATGATGTGAGACAACAACCAATTTATTCTCACGATTTTGTGGGTCAAGAATTCAGGCAGAGCACAGTGGGGCTAGCTTATCTTTACTCCATAATACTTGGGGGCCTCAAGGGTGGCTCCAATAGTTAGAGACAGCTGGGACCAGTGCACTAGGGCCATATGTTTGGGGTTTCAATTTTGCCTGTAGCTAGATTCCTACCCCACTATATCCCCCCATTGTGTCTGCTGGGGCTAAAATATCTAAGATGTTTTCTTTATACTATGTCTGATGCCTGGGGGAACAGCTGGGCTGGTCAGCCTCTTTTACTATCTTTTTGTGGTCTCTCCACATGGTTAGCCTGGGCTTCTTCGCAGCACAGTGATCTCAGGATTGTCAGCTTTCCTATGTAGGAGTTGATTTTCCCAATTTGAATATTTGAAGGGTCCTGGGCATAAGCTACAAGGCCTCAAAAGTCCCAGAATGTCTCTCTCACTGCATCTATTGGTCAAGTAAGTCACAAAGCCCTAAGATTCAAAGGAAGGGGAATTGAACTCTGTCTTTAAATGGGAGGACAGCAAATAGTTTGTTACCATCTTCTGTCTACCACACTGGGCCTGGGCAGGTCAAATCTGTATCTCCAGGAGAGGGGCCTGGGAACTTGTGTGTGTGTTCAACAAGTGACCCAAGGGGACTTTTGCCATTAGGAGTTATTGAGTGTTGCTGTTAAACTAGAAGTTATGTTTGCCTTGATTTAATTATAAAGTGTATAAATTTATGTTCCCCAGAAAACTGTCAGCATCTGTGTTTTTATTCCTTAATGACCTCACATAGAATCTATTTGATAGTTGATCTAATTTTTACCCCTTTCATGCTGGTCCTGGGACAGTTTGCCTTCACATCTCCCTTACTGCCCAAAGTCTCCTGCCCTGTCCTGTTTTGTAGATGCCAACCTCTGCTTACTGCATTTCCCAGGCTCCATGAGCACTGGCTCATGGCTGTTTGCTCAGGCACTGACAAGAGATTGAAAAGCAGGGGAAAAGGGGAAGTGGGAGTATCTTACCCCCTCTCTTGATTCCCACATTTTCTGGGTGAGGGAAATGGTCTCGGCTCTCGTGGTGTTTCCATGGGTGACCCCAGCTCCTGGTAATCTCTGAGTTTCCCCTCCATCCTGTTAGGCTTCTTAGCTTTCCTATCACTTGGATAACCAACTTCTTGCATTGAATTCTCTCTCTTTATAGTTTCTGGAGTGATTTTTGTTTACCTGGTTGGACCCTGAATGATATATTCTTTTAATATTTTTTCCTAATTTAATGAACTGTGTACACCTCTCCACCTCTAAGCTTACTCCCACTAATTCCTGTACACATAGCATCCAATTTATTAACATCACTCTGGAATTTCCTTAAAGTGCAATTTCTGCCATTTCCAAAAGAAAGAAAACTAAATGGAAAAATAACAGTCTTTCGGAGTCCCACTTGTCAGAAATAACCCCTCTTTAACCTTTGGTATATTTTCTTCCAACCTTCATTTTTCCTTTTTCTTTAAAATATTTTCTCCAATATTTTTATGCGTGTTTTTCCATAGTTGAGCTCACACAGTGTATCTATTTTTACATCCTATCTCTTAGCTTGACATTTTGTCATAAGCATGTTCCCATTTCTTTAAGTGGAACTCTTCATAGACACCACTTTAAGCTTGTGAAAGGGGACCAAAAAGGTAGAATTAGGGAGAATTCTGACTTTTGAAATTATATACTCTAAAAGGAGAGTTCTAACTAAGCATTGCATCTGTGTCTCTCAGACTAGTTGTTCAACAGATATTCATTGAGTGTTTGCAGTGGCCATGGCATTGTGGGAGAAGTAAGAGAAGAAATGATGCAGGAGGAGGGACTGGTCAGGAAGTCAAGAGGACATGTATGAAGCAATTAGAGGATTAAAAAAAATCAATTGCTAGGTGGAATACTCGAGACTGTAAGTGTGATAAAAGAGCATAGGAGGGAAAGATCAATATGAGCTGGACTGGTCCCCAAAAGTCTCTTTCTGTGGTGCTATCTGAATAGTGAATCAACCATGGGCAGGATTTAGGTAAGTCTAGAGGAGCTCTAGGGGAAGGAAGGTACAGATTGAGGCCTTGGAGTCAGGCAGACCTAGGTCTAATCCTGGCTCTATCATCTCTACTAGCTGTATGAGAGACAAGTTAGGAGGCCTCCCTAGGCCCTGGGTGGTAATGATAGTACTGTCTACTTCTTGGAGTGAAATGCAGTATTCAAAAGATTTATACCCTTATTTCTTTAACCCTCCAGGATTAAAACTTCCCTCTAGGTGAGCATGGAAATGAATAATCTTCATGTGAGCACTTGCTGTGGGTTATCATTTGTGGTTAAAACTCAGTGTCCATATTACTAAAACTGTGGATGGCCTGCCCTACAAGAACAGAGAAGTTGGTGTCTGAGTTGAGTTTGGAGATGTATCTCTTGGTGTACCTGAACCCAAGGGATACTGAGCCTTCTCCCAGTGCCCCTTACATGCCAGATACTATCAGAGCCTATGGGTCAGCGTGGCTTCTCAGAATTCAGCCTTCTATTCCCTTTCTGGGTGGGCCCTTATCTGCAGCTCCATGGGAAGAGTGTTGTGTGTTGAGAGTATGTTCGCTAAGGCTATGTATTCGAGGACCCTGAAATGATAGACCTGAGTGTCAAGGAGAGAAGGTAGTAATGGTCAGGGTGGGAGAATTGGGGGTGGATGACAAGCATGAGAACATGTGTATGTGGTTGTTGTGCATATTGCAGACAGATGCAAATGTCTGTGGGCCCAAAATACCTTAAGAATTTGTTTGCGAAACAACGTGGATGGAACTAGAGGGTATTATGCTAAGCAAAATAAGTCAGAGAAAGATATCATGTGATTTCACACATATGTGGAATTTGAGAAACACAACAGATGAACATAGGGGAAGGGAAGGAAAAATAAGATAAAACCACAGAGGGAGGCAAAACATAAGAGATCCTTAGATACAGAGAACAAACTGAGGGTTGCTGGAGGGGAAGTGAGTGGGGGATGAGCTAAATGGGTGATGGGCATTGAGGAGGGCACTTGTTGGGATGAGCACTGGGTGTCATATGTAAGAGATGAATCATTGGGTTCTACTCCTGAAGCCAAGACTACATTGTATATTAACTGACTTGAATTAAAGAAAAAAATGTTGAGCTCCTGGGTGGCTTAGTCGTTAAGCATCTGACTTTGGCTCAGGTCATGATCTCACAGTTCATCAGTTCAAGTCCCACATAGGATAAGCTTGAGCCCCAAGTTGGGTGAGCTCAAGCCCCACTTCAGGGTGAACCCCACTTGGGGTAAAACATGAGCCCCTGGGTGAGCCCTGCTTCTCTCCCTCCCCTCTCTCTCTCTCTGCCTCTTGCTCACTTGCACCCTCTCTCTCTCTCTCAAAAAAAATGTTAATGATGAAAAAAGCAAAGAAAAAAAAAAAGAATTTGTTTGCAAAGATGGCTTGTTAATACTACTAGGGGAGACCTGGGGAGAAGAATTAGTGGGGAGGTTAAGACTGAGAGAGAAACCATATACACTCAGAAGGTATGACAAACATTCACTGTAGCCCCACATTAACCAAGTTCTCGGAGTTTAGCTCAGCAGATAAAGTCTTACCAGACTTCGCTGGGCCTCATTCCTCCCCCCACACTGTCAGTCTCCTTACTCAAGACCTCCTGCGGGACATGCTCCTTAGGATGCTGCCTGCTGTAAGGCCATCGGCTGCCCAGTTCCTGTGCTGTAAGGATCAGACCGATGGTGCGCGTAGAAGTGCTTTGTCAGTGGTGGGGCGGGGGCTCCTGGGGCGCAGGCCCTGATTTTCTAAGAGCTGTAATAGAGCATGTCGACATTTCCAATACCTCCTCCTGAGGCTCCCCTGTGTGGGCAGGGTGGGGGAATGGAAGAAATCTTTTCTTCCCCCTCTCCAAGGAGCTTAGAGAGCCACCATCTTGTCCAACCTGCCGTGAGAGGGGAAGTTCTTAAAATACAGAGCGCCAGTGAAGCACAGCTCGTGGGTGCGCATTTCTAGGCCTGAAATCAGTTCCACACGAGGCCCTGTCTTTCCTCTGCAGCATCTACCTCTTCACTGTATTGTTTGGGTAACAATGAGGAGCCGAGTTTAGCAGTGAGCATGGGGTGTTTTGTCCATGCTTCTGCACAAAAGGACAGCTGCAGAAGCCTTGTGAAGGCCTGCTGACCTGCCAGAAATCTAATTTCAGACACTTGCATCAGACCCACCTGCACTGTAGTGCACTCCTGTAATTGTTTTCATTCTTGTCAAAAGTGCTCTTTTGCTTTGGGAGGAGGCCAACCTCCATAGAGCCAAGCAGAGGGAACCAGGGACCCTTCTTTCATGGCTAGCTTTGTCCTTAAAGCTGGGAACTCTTTCCCCGGCTGAATAATGTCCACTCTGAATAATGGGCATGAATGGGAAAGAGTTCTCATATTTTCCATGACTCTGTGGTCTTTTTTTTTTTTTAATTTTTTTACATTTATTTATTTTTGAGAGACAGACAGAGCACAAGTGGAGAGGGGCAGAGAGAGAAGGAGACGGAATCCAAAGCAGGCTCTGGGCTCCGAGCTGTCAGCACAGAGCCCAATGTGGGGCTCGAACTCACAAACCGTGAGATCATGACCTGAGCTGAAGTGGGATGCTCAACCAACTGAGCCACCCAGGCACTGCTGGTCTTAACTCTGCTGGTCTTAACTCGAGAGCCCCTAGAATTGCCCCTCAGCGATGTCTGCATAGTATATATGGTCTTTTCCTAGTTTGTGTGATCCTAGTGAGCGTCCTTGATTTACTCATTTGATTCCTGGTCCAAGGAGGTTTTGCCTCTCAGACTGAGACAAGCTGCAGGTGGGGTCCTACTCAAGGTCAACGCTCAGGTAAAGGTTGTTTTAAAGGCCATTTGTGTATGTGAAGGGCTCTGAATAAAGATGAGGTACTCTTCCCATGAGAGGTAATGTTACTGTTATTATTGATAATAATACTGGTAATAATGGAGACTGTTGCTGCCTGTTTCAGAGATTGGAGAGACCTAAATCCCTGTCCACGGACTGAAGATGAGAGAGAAGGGCAGGATGGGAGAGGGGCAGAATGACAGCCCGGAATTTTCTATAAGCTCACATCAAAGAAATTCCTCAGGAGCACATTCCCTTAGAGCTTTTTTTTTGGCTGTATTGAAGTTGGTCTTTTCTTCATTTCTGAGGGCGAAAGTAATTTCCTGTTCTTCTTGGCTATTTATTTCTGAATCTTCATCTCATTTTCTTCATCATCTAAATATATAAAACACACACACGTATATGTGTGTGTGTTATAGATACATATAAACATAAATATATAAATATATGAAGAACAAAAATAAAGGATACATTGTGTTCATAATCGGCTTTCTAAAACCTAAAACACATTGTTTGTAAACATGTTTTAATATGATATTTCTGTGGGCACCTGGGTGGCTCAGTCAGTTAAGTGTCCAACTCTTGATTTTGGCTCACGTCATGATCTCACAGTCATGAGATCGAGCCCCATGTCAGGCTCTGTGCTGGCAGTGCCTGCTTGGGATTTTCTCTCTCTCGCCCTCTCTTTCTGGCCCTCCCCTACTTGCACACATATACTCTTTCAAAATAAATAAACAAACTTAAAAAATTATATTGCTACATATTATTTTTAATGGCTCAAGAGTAGGCTATCTTATGAATGCATCTTGCTAATGACAACAATACTACTAGCTAACATATCCTGAACGATTTCTTGCTATGCAGTTATCTAGGAATATATCAAGCACTGTGCCAAGTAACAATACAAGGAGGCAGGTACTGTAATTAAGCCCATTCGCAGGCAAGGAAATGGAAGCATAAGGAATTTAAGTAATTTTCAAAAGGTCACACAGTTCTTGTGTTGCAAAGCCAGGATTTAATCTAAGCAGTCTGATTGCAGACCCTAAACACCAATTACACTATGCAACCATGATTTAACTGCTCTCTTATTGTTCGACATTTAGGTTTTTTAATTAAAAAAATTATAAATCCTTGTTTAATCTTTGCATCCATGATGACATTGTTAACTAGATTTGCTTTATCTCATTCTACTATTTTTGAAGAACATGGGATCCTGCAGATTCATAACATGTTAAGCCTTTTATTTGCATTCTGTGTTAAAATTTTTTTGTTTGGGGGGCGCCTGGGTGGCTCATTCGGTTAAGCGGCCGACTTCGGCTCAGGTCACGATCTCATGCTCTGTGAGTTTGAGCCCCGCGTCGGGCTCTGTGCTGACAGCTCAGAGCCTGGAGCCCGTTTCAGATTCTGTGTCTCCCTCTCTCTCTGCCCCTCCCCCGTTCATGCTCTGTCTCTCTCTGTCTCAAAAATAAATAAACGTTAAAAGTTAAAAAAAAAAATTTTTTTTTGTTTGGTTTCCTGAACATCCATGATGCTAGGAAGAGGTGCCCACCTTCTCCAGGCACTTCAGTCAAGCCCAGCTCTCTGATTGAGCAAGCCCTTGCATTTGGGCTTTAAGAGCAAGCTCTGGGTGCTGGCTGTAAACAGACATCCAGAGTGCAGTCTTCTCCTGTCCTCTCATTTGCTCCCAACCTGCTTTCATTCCATCTTGCCTCATTGATTCCAGACTCTGCCAAACCTTTCTTCTGCATTGTCCCCACCCCTGACCCTCCTGGCCATGTACTCTAATAGCTGTGGGCACCATCTTTTCTGGATGTTCTCTGCCGGGCTCACCCTCCAGCCTAGCCTCAGCATCTCTCGTGGCCAGCATGTGAAGGCAGTTCATTCTGAATGCCATTTTCAACCCCTACCCTGCTCCAGCCCATCAGCAGGTACCTGGCAGGAAAGGCTTCTCCTCTGCCCTGACCCCAGGCCCCTGCAGTGTTGTGCACAGGAAGGAATTTATTAGGAGTTGTCTTATCTTTTTTTCTTGCTACACAGTTTATCTAGGAAAGCTGCTTCCATCTGCCAGCTAATTTTCCTCATTATATCTTCAAAGATGCTCCCCTGCATATTCTTCTCTCTGCAACTTCAGCTGTTTTCTGCTGTTTCCTCCTGAAATGTTACTTTCACCTCACTTCTGGTTCACACTCACTGACTCAGGTGATAGTTCCATGCACTGTCCAAAAAACAATTCCACATTTATTTAGAGGAGTGGACACATAACCATGAGATATCACTTCTCTTTTAAACTAGATTTCTTTTTTTTTTTTTTATATTTTTTTAACGTTTATTTATTTTTGAGACAGAGAGAGACAGAGCATGAACAGGGGAGGGTCAGAGAGAGGGAGACACAGAATCTGAAACAGGCTCCAGGCTCTGAGCCGTCAGCACAGAGCCCGATGCGGGGCTTGAACTCACAGACCGCGAGATCGTGACCTGAGCCGAAGTCGGCCGCTTAACCGACTGAGCCACCCAGGCGCCCCATTTTTTTTTTTAATTTTTTTTTTAACGTTTTTAGCTAGATTTCTGACTGTGGAATCAAAGGCTTTGAGCAACATGGAGGGAAGGGGGTTGGTTTTGGACGGTCCAGGGAGACTGCCTTTGCTTCCTCCTGAAGGTAACCTAGCCTTGGGACATCTCCAGAGTACAGTGCTCATAAGAGCAGAAATGGACCTGGAAAGGCCTGGGTCTCGTTCTGCACTGCATAACTCACTGTTTGTGTGACCATAGTCAATTCCTTAAGGAGCCCAATTTCCTCTTCTTAAATGGGATAATAACTACTTTGCAAGTTTATTGTAAAGATTAGATTTCTAGAAAATATATGTCAAGTCATTCAGCTTCCCACTGCTTACCACACAGTAGGGGTTCAGCAGTTTTTTCATCAAAAACTTGTGAGGTGGAAGGGATCAAAGAGACAATTTGTGTGCTTCCCTGTGGGGAGGACAAGCTGAGAAGTGCCTGACTGAGCTACTGGGGTTCTCCCAGGGAGGGAGCAGCCCTAAAACAAGAGTTGTGCATGACCCCCTCTGGATCAGGAGTTGTTATTCTAGGTCTGTGAGTGGGCCTTTTGGGAGGTCTATGCAGCTCCTATAATTGTATAGACATTTTGTGATGGTATGTTTATGTGTAGTTGACTAGGACCAAAGTCTGGGACTTTCACCAGATTCTCAAAGGGATCACTGACTTCAGAAACGCTAGGAAATGTTGCTTTAGAGGCTTGTTTGGCTTCTGCATCCTCTTCCTCTATCAGCAGTGGTTGTGGGATGCAGTGGGAAGGGCCTAGGAATGAATCATGGAGCCTCAGCTGGACTCAGGAAGTACATGGAAGCATGATGGATCAGTGCTAGGAAAGAGTGGCAAGGATGGGACAGGTACCAGCAGTCAAGGCAAGGCAGTGGGGCACACTTAAAGAAGCTTAAGGAAAGGCCTGATTGGCCAGAGACAGAGGGGCTCTGAAACTAAGTCCGGGCTGCCTGTGTGACTGCAGCACTGAAAACCTGCCTGGGGGGCCCAGGTGGAGTGTCGGCACCAGTGCAGGCCTGGCATTCACTCTTGCAGCTCCTAGGCCTGACATCTCCCCATTTCCCTTCTCTTCTGGTTTCCTTGCATCAAGAAACCTGCCTGCCAGAAGTTCAGAGCCCATTTTCCTCTCCTTCTCACACATCCCACTCACCCCAGAAATGCAGCAAGATCACCTCCAATGCCATAGACCTCAGCCTCATTGGGCTCTTACAGCCTAAGAGGGTTCTGGATTTGTGCCAAATGGCTGAAATTCTACCCTCCCTGGGATCTGTGGAGTTCTAACTGGGCACACACAGGAGCAACCAGCTGTACGAAAAGAAATGTACAGCCACTGTAATAAGAAAGATTGGTGTTTTACACTCATATATTTGAATATTTTTTATTGAGAACTTACCATGTGCCAAGCATCATGTAGATGCTGGGGAAACAATATTAGACACCATCCTTTTATCTTAAGGGATGAAGGGTCTAGCGTGAAAGTCACAACAGTGGCCAGGAAATTACCAGGCAGTGATAAAAGTGCTCTATTGGAGGAAAACACAGCCAGCCTGAGCAATGATGAGCCTGTGTGGCAGGCAACATGCAGTAGGCAGGTAGTCATAGACATGCCAAAGAACTTCAAAATCTGTCCATGCTGTTTGAGGATGGTGGAGTGAAGGACATGGAGGGGATGACCCCTGGAATACACCTTCTGTTTGTGGATTTGGTTTTTTAGGACCTCTTTTTGATGGGCTTTGGGAGAGCATCCTACCAAGCAGCACATTCTGTTGGCAAGAGTGAGAGTTTCCTGATCTTTTTCAGCCTTCTGTGGGCATTTGCCAGATTCCCCATGACCTCTCTGCTCTTTCTGCATTAATTTAAATCTTTTAAAAAAAAATTTTTTTTAATTTAAATCTTAAAATGGGAAAGGATCATCGTAAGGAAGAAAGCGGGCTGCAGCAGTAGCAGGAACAGTCAGGCATGCAGCATGATGAGAATGACCATAAAAAAAAGCACTGGTTTGAGGCTAGACATCTGAGTTCAGAACTTGATTCTACCACCTATAAGCCATAGGACATTTGTCAAGTAACTTAACCTCTTTAAGCCTCTTTCTTCTTATCTAATAAAAGTGGGATGGATTACCCATGCCTAATAGTGGTAAAGAATATATGAGAGAATGCCTGTAAAAGTAACTCTTTGTGTTCAATAGGAGGGGACACATTCCAGAGCCTGAGAGGCTTTTCTGAATGAAAGGTGTGTGGGGCATATTTTTTATCACATTTGGGAGAACAGGTTATAAAATGCATCCTACACCATCCTTCTTGGGAGGGTCTGAGTGTCCTTTTGATTTGTGAACCTGTGTATGTGGCACTGATACTGCAGGTTGGTATACTTAACATCCATTCCAATGACCTCATCCCTTTTCTTCCTTTATTATAAAGGGTGGAGGGTGACATATCGAAATTTCCAGTTTTCCTTGCCATGAAGGAAGACCATGTGACACAATTCTGACTATTGATATGTAGATGTAAGTCAATGGGAAGGTCTACTCTCCTTAAGTAAAGATAAAGCCATACAAAGAGAAAGCTGTTTGCTCTTCACCCTTCTTCATCCCTAGAATGGGGACATGGTGCCAGAAGGTGTTGCAGCCATCTTGTGACCAAGAGACAAAAGCCATGTACAAAGATAGTGGATCAAGAAGACAATCACCACTGAGGCAGCTTGGACTGTCAGCTGCAGACTTTTTATTGCTTGAGACAAGGAAGCACCTTACTTATTTAAACCATTAGAGTAGGGTTTTCTGTTACTCTTAGCCAAACACAGTCAAAACCAATGCAGAATTATAAGGTCTGGGAAGTCCCAGCTGAACGTAGGCTCAGAGGGTGGTGGAGACACTGTGTGGTACAGGCTATCCTTCATAGCAGGAAGAACAATGGCTTCCCTTGACTCCGGCTGGCTAAGCTCCTGGTCACTGCAGTGTCTTGGCACTCCCTGTGGAAGACTGGAGCCTTGTGTATGTTTTCTTTTTTAACAGATATTGCTAGTTTTCAGAACTTTCCTCTTCCTGGAGAAGAATCCTTGGGGAAAATAGGGATTTATAATGCCATTCTCATCAAAAAGCATTTACAAAGTCCTGGTGTATGGAAGCTCTGCTGGGGTCTGTACAGGTTGATGGGTGTGATTTCTGTCCCCACAAAGCTCCTGATGGGAAGGGAGAAGCGTAGAGCTGCCCGTGGGAGCTCTGGATCTGATAGAGGACACTGAACCTCAACAAGTGATGGACCTGGGAATGTTTACTTTTTGAGAATGTTTAACTTTTAAGGACATGTTAATCAATTTGGTATGAATTATATCCATAAAGGCAACCAAGGGAGTTGTTCCAAGGATGTGGTTCCCATTTGGGAAGAAGTGGCTTCTACCCTGGGCTATATCCTCATCTCAGACTCGGGTCTTGGGGCTGTGACCTGGAGCTGTGGGAAGTGGGGCTCATCTGATCAGCAGGCTAGGGCCAGGTGAGCCCTTCTTGCTAAATCTTGTCCTTTTCACCCGCTCCCATCTCCCACTTCCCTTCACTTGCAGCAGAAAATAAGGGCTTCAGAGCTGGCTCAAGTAGGAAGTGTGGAACACCTCCTGTGCTTGGTATACTTCATTTACATGGAAGTGACTTAGAAAATTTAAATTAGAAAGAAGTCAGCATGAAGGCACGAAGGCCTAGGATTTTCTCTCTGTGTGAAGTGGCAGCTGCTCTACCCTACTCCTTTAAATAGAGCTTGAACTAACTTCCTTTGAACCCTCCCTCCTCCTCTTGATCTTTCTTTTCTTTTACCTTTCTTCAGGCTGCATTTTTACAGACTCTTCTCCCCTTCCCCTCTTCACAAGCCTGCCTCCTCCTCTGGTGGCATTTTTTGGTCTCTCTTGTGATTATCTCTTAGAACAATGCAACAGGGGTCCTTCCTCAGTAACTTTGCTTTGTCACCTTTTCTTCAAGACATACCTCCTCTCCTGTCTGGCAGAAAACAAAGTGCTGTTCCCTTAATCCCTGAGAATTGTCCAGATTCTCTCCAGCTTTCGAACTCTTGGTGGGTGCCGCAGTGGTCTTCCATGGCCATCCTGCTGCTTGTCCGGCTGGCCACGTCTCATTTCTAGTGTGTTGTGCCAGCTGGCAGGCGGGGCCAGCAGCACTCTCCATGCTTGGCTTTGCTTGTTTCCTTTTCTCTGACATGTTCTGGAGGTAGCTCGAGTTCCATTAATGTTTTATACACTGCCCCCAGGAACCTTGGTTGAATTACTCTGGGGAAGTTTCCCATCCTCCCTCCTCACTGCAGAGCTCTGGGGCTGGAGAGATCATTTTGTTTCCCAGAAACTTGGTGTCATCTGTCATCAAGCCTCCAATTAGCTGAAGCTCAGTGCAGCAGTTTGGGGATGCCAACGATCTTCCTGACTGGGGAGGGAAAGCTCCTGGGGACAGTGACAGGCTGGCTCGTTATCCCTGGAATGTGTGAGCCTTCACATTAACCCCTTCTCCTGGGCTCTTCATTAGAGCTTCTGGCCAAGACAGGTTCTATTTGATTGTGTCCATTTGACAGGGCTAGAAATGAAGACCTAGGGAAACAGGAGGCTTGTTCAAGGTCATATTGAGGGCAGAGCCAAGTGAAAGCTGCTCTCTTGCTTTCTGGTCATGAGTGCAGTGATTAGCCTCCTCTGTTGTCCACTGAAGATTGCCATGAGTCTGTTGCTGTGGGCTTCTGTGAGAGGACAGTGGTTGGACGCACCCACGTAGCAGCTTCTGTAGCTTTATATGCTTTAGCATGTTATTATGTTCCCAAAAGGTACACAAGACGTAAATGATAATGAGGCAGTACCTAACAGTGACCTCCTCTGTGCCAGGGACTGTGACAGGTACTTTCCAGTCTCTAACAGCCTAGCAATTTAGGTGTGAATCTCCTCATTTTATAGATGAGGATTCTGAAGCTTAGGGATGTTAAGTCACTTGCTCTCCAAACGTTACTAATAAGTGGCAATTAATCTTCCTTCCTTACACTCAGAGTCCTGCTAGATCCTAGTGCAACCTCTTCAAAAACTGGAATCCCCTTCACACCCTCTCTCCAAACTGTTTTCCCTTCCCTGGCTGTTCTTGGGTCTGGTGGTCAACCTTACTTAGGTTTCTTCTTGGGATCCTTTAATTGTCCTAATTATTGTTTTGGTGTTATGCTTTTATGAGTCTTTTCAGCTCAGTTCTAGCAAACATACAGTTTCTTAGACTCACTGAATCTATATTTAAATATAGATGCCAGAGCCTGTATTTTTTTTTTTTTTTTAATTCTCAACCAAAGCTGATGATCAGGCATGTTTGGGAACAACTGCTGTAAGCCACAAATAAAAACACAATTTCTTTCTTTTTCTTTTTTTTTTTTTCATGGAGATTATTTTCCACATGTGAAATGTTTACTCAAGAAGAAAAAAGTGGATGCAAGCTGATTGCTCCTAAACACTCTGTAAGCTACTATGCTCCTTCCTCCAAATATTGGGTAGCTAATTAAGATGCACTTTGATTGCAGAAGGTAAATCCTGTGCAGTTGATCAAAGATAATATGCCAGTCATTTACCTTTAGCTTTGGAATGCATCATGCGATTTTATTTTCTGCTGTGGATTATCTGTGCCACTGCATTAATATGCTAATTTTATGTTCATTAAAAAAAAAGTCCCCGTTTTAGGATTTACCTCAGGAGGCTTGTGATGCCTCCCTCATTCCTTAGTTTAAAACTAAACTTCTGAGATCTTTCCACATTACCCCGGAATTTAACTCCCCACCTATAGTTAGTAATCATTCTCCCTAATTGTTTCTTAGCAGCTTCTTAGGAGAGCTCTTTGTGGAACTGTCAGAAGCTTGAGCCATATTACACTTATTTCTTCCTTATTCCTTTATGTCTTTGTAACATTTGCCTTTACTTTTACAAGTTTTTGCTTGCAAGTCTGCAATCCAGGCCTATTTCATTCTACTTCTTATTCCTGAAATCTCGATAAAATGACCATGTTGCCTTGCCATATTGGTCCAAATAGAAAGGTGTAGTTACTGATGTGCTGGTAAATGTTTCCAAGGGGGAATGACAGCCCTGACGGTACCATTTGCAGCATTTGCTGATTTCCATTGTGTAAATACTCCTATTTGTGGCAGATTTTTCAAGCTACCAACCTATTTAACAACCAGTTGGCAAAAATCCTGAAAATTACAATTGGCTCTTGGGAGCCAGAACAGCAGGCTCCGGCACACCACCAGGTGTAAATAGTTGTTTAAGGAGCAGTCTCATCGGTTTTGGTGTTTACATAAAAGAAAATTATTCTTTTAGTCCTAGTTACCAGTTATGTGACCTTGGGCAAATCACTTGACTTCTTTGAGTCTTAGCTTCCACATTTGTGGAAATAATGTCTCTATCTGTCTTTATGTGTCTGTATATCTACATAGACAGAAAGATAGATGTCTAGAAATGATACCTATCTCAAGAAAGAATATGAGAGGATTTAGTGAGGTAATTACTATAATTATAATACTATATAATTATGATTATTATATATGGGTCTGGCATATGTTAGGTGTGAAGCAAGCGCTCAAACCCCTCTCCAACATGATGGAGACACAAAGTTGAAAACTTGGAAGATTTTGGACTTTGGGTGCCATCTAAATGGAAACACCTCATGGTGGCTGGTGATGCAACCGGAACTAGGCTGGGTAAGAGACAAGGCCAAGGATTTAGATTCAGGATCAGTACCTTGTGTTAATATTCCTCTCTAAAATTTGCCTGGTACTTTCACATGTGTTTGTCAGAGGCATGGGTGGTTTCTTTTAGAGAGAAGAGTAGAGAGCTGGATGACTACTGGCAACTTACAGCCAAGTCCTCCCAAGTTTCCCTTTTTCCTGTATTTATTGTTCTCCTCTTTGAAGTTCTCCTGCAGTTTTTGTACCCAGATCACTGAAATATACTTGTTTCTTTAAAAAGAGACCATGTTCAACCCTTGCAGAACATATGAACACCAGACAGATTTTGGAATGGAGATCAAAAGTAATTTCTTCCAGTTTACCACACTGATATTTTCTCTAAAAATTATGTCAGCAATGTCAGTGTTCTCTGCAAATTGGTCCACATAGGTTGACTACTGTAATAATCTGCAATTATCAGGGGTAATATAATAGAAGCTTATTTCTTTCTCACATTGCAGTCCACTACAGGTGTTCCTAGCTGGATGACAACCCGGGACCCAAGCTCCTTCCATTCAGTGACTCTGCCATCCCTTACAACCCTCTCCTGGGACCTCATCCAGCCAGTAGAGGACAGAGAGAGCATGGAATGATTTTGCGGGCCAGTCATGGGAGTGGCAGAGAATACTTCTTCCCACATTCCATTGGCTAGAGCTCAGTCACATGGTATTCCTAACTGCAAGGGAGGCTAGGAAATGTCAGAGTTGTGTCCTTCAAAAGGACAAATGGGCTTGGTGAGCACCTGGCCAATCTCTGGCCCATCCTTACATGGCTTGGTGGAAACAGTTGCCACAATGTATATGGGCCAATCTAGGTCACCTCAGAAGACTTCTTGAGCTTGGCCCGTAGGTGTGTCCTGGGTAGTGTGGCACCTTGAGAAATACATCTGCACTCCCACAGTCAGAAATTTCATTTTAAGTTAGATTTGCAGTTGTTGGATTTACTGTGTTATATGAGTTCTCCAAACTTTCTAGGACTGGAGCATTTTGCTGACTGTACTAGCTGGTTTCAAGTTAACACTTGAAGTTGGTAATAATATTTGCCGTCATGTTTATAATTACCATGTCATTAACAGTCAGTGGGGTGGAAGTTTCATGGGACTTTTCATTTTAATTTAGCCAATTGTAGTTGTTATCTGAAATGCCTCAGACAGTCTTTTATGGGTTGTTTTAGCCGCTTGCTTATATGAAGAAAACTGACTTCGTACTTCAAAACAAGATTGGCATTGGCACTTTTGAAAGGGTTGACAGAATGTCTGTCTGAGAGCTCAGGGACTGTGGGCTGGTCTGAAAGAGGCAAACAGTCAGCAGTGAAATACAGTGGACCCAATGGAGCATCACAAAAGCAAGTTTCCTTCAGGCCAGCACCACCATCCAAGGTGGGGGAGGGAGATTTGGGCAGTTCTAGGAGGGAGGTGTCCCAGAGTTCACAAGTGGCAAGAGACACTCAGGGTCTGGTGAGTCTGTGTTCCTACACCATGAGGCCATCCATCCATTCCTGTCAGGCCCCCAGACAGTAACTTGGGAGTGCAGGGACTCAGACCTACTTCCTTCCCCTAAGGGAGTGCCAGGAGAGGGGCACAGCAAGGGATGAAGGAGGCCCTAATGGCTCAGGTGGGGTTGCAGAGCAGAATGCTAACAGCAGGGTACTAACTAATCAGGAAACTGAGGCACTCACCAAGTCTGACCAACCTGTGACTCCACAGAAACTTAGGAGCTGGAGACTCATCCCAGACACATCAAATTCTGTGTCTGGGGCTGTACCAAACATGGCTACATCCCAATCCTGTAGGGATTGAAGCTCTGGATGTGCCTTGACTCAGAGTGACTTGGGTACTAGATGAGACAGATCCACATGGTATGAGGTTTTGTGCACAGGCTTAAGACAGACCTGAGTTCAAATTCTGTCTTCATCCTATCCTAGCTCTGTGACTTTGGGAAAATTATTTGATTTCTTGAATCTTTAGTTTTCACCTATAAATTGTGGAAAATAATATATATCCCATTGGGTAGTTGCGAGAATTAATCAACATAAGATATGTTAAGGCACTCAGGGAGCCTGCACCTAGGTAGTAACCTTTAATCACAGTAGCAAACATCTACTGCAAAGTCCCACAAAAGCAGCAAGAACAAAACAACAGCCAGGCAGAGCAGCTGAAATTTGGGCTCCTGTGATGTGTGATTTACAAAGCCTCTCTTTTGTGAACTAAGCTGTCACTGGGGTTGGGGATTGGTGGGGGGGGTGTCTTGGTTATGCCTGCTGGTTTCAGCAGCTGGGCTTTTTTGGGTGGTTAACTAGTGAGGCTGGGCACAGGCTTTCCCCCAGTTAGGTGTCTTTAGAAGGGAAAGTAGGACTATTAAGTCAGCCCACATCCTGGCTACTTAGCTTCTTTAGCATTTTCCCCTTCCCAGCTTGAGGGCCTGCCCTTTCTCCAGGCAGCCTGCAACATAATTATTACATATTGTCTTCTATCATGTATGTAATGAGAAGCACAAAGATCCCTAAAAAGGTAGGGCTGTTACTGTACTGGCAGTCAACCTGCAATGGTTGGAAGATTGAACATAAAGTGATTTGACCTTGAGCTTCAAGTGGCTATGATATCTTGAGGGCTGACCACACCTTGGAAAGGGGTTGGCTTTCACTTTAAGACAAGTAGGATAAATCATAAAAGGAAAAGGACTTCCTCAAGAAGCTTGATTTTTAAAGGCCTTGTACAAACATTTAAAGGAAGGTCAGAGAACTGGATTAAAGCCACAGGAGGCAAACTTGTGAACAGTAGTGGTAGAGGAGGGTTTGAACTTCTGTTTGGAGAAGCTGTTTCATTGTAAAGGGAGATGAAGACAAGGATACAGGCCTGTGGTTCTGCTCCTGCTGTTTCCATCTAAGAGAATGTGCTTCAAATTAGAAAATGCAAAGCAGATGATCATATATGAACCAATGGTCAAGAAAGGTGAGGAGATTGTAAAAGCACCAACCTACTTCAACCGTCGTAGCCATAATAACTGTCATGCATTGTCTACTTACTGTGTGCCACTGGGACGTTATATACGTGGTCTCTGTGTGAGTCTGGTGGTATCAGGCTCAATTTACATATGCATCTACAAGACATGGAGGAATTAAGCATGCTGTTTTCCTGGAGCTAGGGGTCTTAGAACCCAGCCCAGCTGTTCTGTCCACCCCCACACACTGCTTTGGGAATGGCTCCATAGCTCAGGCCTGAGGGAACTGCATTCTGGAGTGTTGAAGGAACTTGCCTGTGTAATCACAGGGAAGTCACGAAGAAGTCATTGAGTAGAGATGGGAAAATGCCCAGAACCTGAAAAGACAGGAATGGGTGGGTTCAGGAAACTATATAGACTTGCGATCTTGATCTTATTACTGGGCAAAATTCTAGAATCCTAGCTTTGGCAAAATTGGCTGTGTAACTTTGGGCAAATGACATAACTCCTCTGGGCTTTTTAGTTTCTTTGCCTGTAGAGTATGTGCTTATATTACATTATTTCTAAGGTCCCTTCCAGTTCTAAGTATTTTATCCTAGTGAATTCTGTTAATGTATACTGATAGTTTTAGTATTTTAGTCCTATATCCATCAGACAACTCATTCTCACTTTGTATCAAATGCTCCAGCCTTTCTTCAAAGGGTAAAGGGTTAAGAAGACAGAGTTTAGAGTGAAATAGTTGTAGGTTCAAATCTCACCTCTTCTACTGACCAGCTAGATGACCTTAAGCAAATTTTGTAAACCCCTTGTACCTCATTTTTTTTCCCTTGTAAAATGCTGATCTTTTGCACATTTCTATGTCACAGGGTTATTTGGGGGTTAAATGAAACAATATGTGTAAAACACTTAGCTCCATGCCTAGAGTATAACAAGTGCCCAGTTAGTTCTCATATTTCATTGATTCTAAGATGCCCTTTTCCTCTCCACATTTTTACTGTCTCTGCATCTTACAGTTTATGGTGTGTAGTAGTTTAATTACAATAGTTTTTTCTTTCTTGATGGTACATAAACTAATGATGCATTTTACAATTAATTAAATATGGTATATCCCCAGCATGATTCTCACCGCTGAGGTTCTCAATTTCTTTCTGGGTTGCCCCCTTCTCTAACTTCTTGCCAGCCACGATCTCTTCTACAGCAAAGCAGAATTAGGGAATGGAATAGCCAGGGAGGGGACAGTCTCAATCATCAGCTTGTCTGGCTTGTTCATTTTACTGGTGTTGAAAATGAAGGCCAGAAAGGGAAGAGACTTTGAAAAAGCTCGCAGAGAACTTGGGTCTTTAGATTCCTAGTGTAGTGTTGTTTCCTGGGTCAGGAATGTTATTTGTCTGGAACAGTACCAGAACTATCACTGAGTTGCTCTTTGCATGCCTGGGCCCCAGTTGGATGGTGAACATTTCCAAATATACATATGGATTTTGACGGAAGGATTTTAGTCATGGAGCCCCAAAGCTAGCATGATTAGATTGTTGACTACTCTTGCCATCTGCACAAACACAGAATCAGATGCATTTAGAGTTGAAGGGAAGATTATTTTCCATGGGAACTGTAATGTCCTTACCTTTGCAGTAGTCTGAATTTGCAAGGCATGCTCTCTGGAGGGAGCTTATTTCCTCCTAGTTATTGTATCTTCAATTTCAGGAGCTGACAGCATGTGGATGGTTGTGTCTTAAATTGTGAATGGTTTTCTGCAATTTGACTGCTTCCAGGTTTGTACAGCTGATCCCAGTGACAAGTCAGTCACACAGTCCAGACACTTCATTAATTCATTCATTCACACAATCACCTAGCACTTACCGGACACCTGCAGTCTACCAGTCACAAGGTATGAACATAATCTCAGTTAATTCTCACAATAGCCTTATGAGATTGGTGTTACTTACATTTTGCAAATGGGAAAACTGAGGAACAGCCACATTTTTTTGTGTGTGTTGGACACTGATGAATCTTCCGTGTAGAAAATAGGGCTAGGGTATTCTAGAACAGGAAAGAACCTTATTGTTATAAAAAATGTCTTAAAATTGAAATAGCAACAGGAATTATTTTACACTGCAAGATGTGAACAAATACAAAAATACACCCATAGCCTATAGAAAGAAATCAGTTGTTCATTGAGTATCTTACTAGCTCTAAGCATTAATTGTATAAATCACTCTTAATTGAGCCACTGGGCCTCAGAGTAGTTCCCTTCTTTGTCTTGTGTATAGTTAGAAGTTCAGGTGTTAAAAATATCCAGGGGGCCTTGTGTTTTTCTAATCTCTGTAAGCAGCTAATTTCTCTCTCCTTTGGTCCCATTTTAATGAATGATTCTATATATTAAAAAGGGTATCTTTACTGGATTTTTTACATCTGTAAAGTTTTTATTGGCAGACATTTTCTTTTTAAAGTTTATTTATTTTTGAGAGAGAGAGAATGTGTGTGTGTGTGCGAGCAGGGGAGGGGCAGAGAAAGAGGGAGAGAGAGAATTCCAAGCAGGTTCCACAGTCAACGTGGAGCCTGATGTAGGGCTCAATCTCACAACTGATCATGACCTGAGCCGAAATCAAGAGTCTGACACATAACTGACTCAGCCACCTAGGTACCCCTGGCAGAAATTTTCTTAATCTATTACTCAAAATTTTGAGTAGAACAGAACAAGTCAAATCTGTTTGCAAAGGGGCTTTTTCTTTGACAGAATGTTCACCCAGTCCTTTGAATGACTTCTCACCCTACCTTGTGTTGAACTGTGGGTTTCAGAAGCCATTGGGCAGGTTGGCTTCTCACCATAGCATGATAGCCTGATGGCCTGATTTCCAGTGTGACCATTCAGCTTTTTGTTGGCTTAATAGAGGGTAATTGGACATTACAAAGTGAGTGCACATGTAAGTTTCAAATTGTCTCTTGAAAATGCTCTAGCTTTGTGAAGACTTTTTCCCATTAGGAACCTTCTCATTTAGAATTCTTGGTTTTCTGGCATAACTACCTCCCAAAGTGGCTGAAGCTCAAAGGCATCTACATGAAAGTTGGCAGTTAATAGCTGAAAGCTTTGGTTTCCACTGGGAAATTTGATCAAGTTTCAAAAGTTAACAATAACACTTTTTAAAGAAGTGGAGACAAGGGTGCCTGTGTGGCTCAGTTGGTTAAGTGTCTGACTTCAGCTCAGGTCATGATCTCACGGTTTGTGAGTTCAAGCCCCGCGTTGGGCTCTGAACGCCTAGAGCCTGCTTCAGATTCTGTGTCTCCCTCTCTCTCTGCCGCTCCCCTGCTCATGCTCTGTTTCTCTCTGTCTCAAAAATAAATAAACACTAAAAAAAAAACACCCAGAAAACTTTTTTAAAAAAAGAAGTGGAGACAGAAGCCACTTGCTTCTTCCCTAGATTCATGTGCTTAAACCAAGGATGGCCATCTCTGTAGCTCTCCTAGATGGCAAATCCATGTTTATGGACCCTTGGTCCATACAGCCCCCCACTGGCTGTATCATGGACTGTTTTTTACTCATTCAGTTATTGGTTATAGGATATGGAGAATTTCTCAGTACATTCCAAGAGAGCTCTTGACACAGACGCAGTACTCAAGGACTTAACCATTTGTTGGGTATCTATCATCTAAATGACTGACACTGTCAATAGAACTTTTCTGCAATGATAGAAATGTTCTCCAATGTGATAGCCATTAGCTACTTCAAATATGACCAATATGACAGAGGAACTGAATTTTAAATTTTATTTAATTAATGAAAATTTAAATTGCCTCATATAGCTAGTGGCTACTGTGTTAGGTAGCAAAGATCTAAACTATCATCTACCCATCCTTGCATTTTAATATTAATGCATCTATAGTGGGAATACTCTTCAGGCCATATGGTGTGAAGCAGAAAATGCTTGACTAAATTTGGGTTTATAGACTTACCATCTGACTTTGAGTGCCTTCCCCTCACTGGATTTTAGTTTTCCTTACTGTAAATGAAGGGCTAGCAGCTCTGTAAGGACTTTTAGATCTAGCATTCCATTTGGTTCTGCTCGGTTCTGGCATCTGATGGCCCCTCTAGGAAGGGGTATGTTTTGTCAGTGCTCTGAGGAGAAGAAAGGTTATTGTTTCTGCTCAACTCACTGGCATGCACTGTTTGTAAAGCCACTGGACACATTTAGGAGTTCTTTCTGGATGAAGTTAGTAGGAAGATGAGGTGAGAGGAAGTGATGCTTTACTCTGGGAGGCTGGTGAAGATGTTGAGGATGGAAACCCTGGCCCCACTCCTGGGATGGCAGTCTTTACACATTACAGGGGTTTCAAAGCTATATTCATTTGTCAGAAGAGAAAGTGGTTAGAACAGGACTCTACAGGGGTGGCATTTCATGAATAGCTGAGAGTGTCTTTCTAGGTTTGGTTCATCTGAGTGACCTAGTGCAAGTGCTGAGACAATTACACATGTAGGAATTCAAGGAAGTGCCTTTAGTTACTTTGATACAGACCTCACCCCACATTGGGAACCATGTCCCCTGTGTTCCCCAAGTGGGAAAGGGAACATAGCCACACAGTTACTCAACTTCTGGCCCCATATTGTCCTACAGATTAATGCCTGCCAAGAGTTCAAGGTTACCATGAGCACATTTATCCTGAGAGCTGAGACACCAGAGCAGGGTAGGTAGGCATGGGATGACCCAGGCTTTCTCTGATTGTGTCACCAATACAGGGGGCTGTCTCTTTTCCGAAGTTGGTGGTGATGGTGTTAGTGGTGGGAAGGTTAACTAGAGCCTAAAAGCACAGGCAGACTTCAAGATCAGAAAGGCATAAAACCTGTAATTGCTTCCACAGAAAGGCTACCATACAGACATGACAACTAATACCTGGCTTTTGTATGGGGCTCTGCCCCATACAAACTGCTTTACCTTGAATTTATTTAATCTTAACTGGGGTAGTTGTGAAATATCCACTTGAGGAAATCAAAGGAGAAGGAGCAGCCTCCCCCACATTGCTAAGTTGATATGAGTTGAAACTGATCATCTCACTCTAAGTCTTTCTGTCACTCCATGGGGTCAAGAGCTTCGTGAGTGGCAAGTCAAGAGGAACTGGGAGAGGATGTGTCAGCAAGAAGTATGAGTCTTCATCATGTAGTGGGTGAGAACTCCCAACAGACATCTGGCAAGAATATAGAGCACAATAAGATGTCAGGCTTGGGGGGGGGAGGCACTGGGATTAATTCTTCCCAACATGCTGTTGGAGGGAAGCTGTGCAATACCCTCTTCCAAGCCTCCCATAGAACAGGGGTAGGAACCTTAGTCTCAGCCCTAAAGGAGTGGCAGTGACATGAGTGGAGAGGATTCCCCATGAGGAGGCTGCCTGCCTTCTTCTGTGGTCCTTCTGCTAATTATGGTCCTTCTACTGGCTACATTGGAGCAGTAGAAACCTCATGAATCTTGTGCCTGGTCTGAGAATGCTTCCTACAGGAAAGGGAACTGACAGCCCAGGTCAGACTCTTTCTAGGACCCTGCTTCTTATTCTAGGGATTAACTCGAGAACCAATTATAGAACATGCAAATAAATCAAAGGAGAGACAAAGATGAAGAGCATGGAGATAAAAAGATCAAAGAGGCAGAGGACTGCAAACTCTAGGCAAGAGAAAAAGGAGAGATAGTTTAATATAGATTTGAGTTTTGGGTGTTTCTTTATATGATCTTCATGTAATTATACAACTTTAACATTTTAATACATATTCATTGTAGAAAATTTGAAAACTATAGAAAAGTATAAAGAGGAAAATGAAATATCCCCATAATCCCACAACCCAGAAATACATTATATCCATATTTGGGATCATACCAAATTGCTATTTCTGATGGTTAAAAAAGTTACGTCTCAAATTTCATATGATTCAACCTAACATATGTAGTACATGTATCATTAGATATTTTAGAAAATATTTAGATATTTAGAAAATACAATATTTTACTCTACATATTGTGAGCATTCTTCTATGAAATTATAAATTATTCAAACCATTTATAGCTATCTCAACATTGGTTAACTCACCCCTTTCTGTTGGACGTTTAAGTTGTTTGCAGTTTGAGACCACAATAAAACGTGCTGCTTAAAACTCCTTGTCCTCAAGTATTTGTCCTCAGTGTTCCTCAGTTCCTCAGGATAGACATCCAGAAGGGGAATTACTAAGTCATTGGCTATGCATGGTGTTATTATTCACGATTCATATTGCCAAATTGCTTTCTGGAAAGGTTACACTGGCAGAACTATGGGCAGGGAGGGCTAACACTGGACTCATGCCAGCATTGAGGATTATTGCCTTTTCAAAATCTTTGCAGATTTAATGGATTTTAAAACATCTCATTGTTTAGTTTGCATTTCCTTGATTAGTAATTAGGTTGACTGCTTTTTCTTATGTTTATTAGCCATTTCTCCTTTTTTGAAATGTCTATTCTTCGCTTGCTTTTCAAATAGGGAGCAGTATTAATCCTTATTCTGTCAAATTTGTTGTAAATATGTTCCCCAGCTTGTCCTTTGCATTCTAAATTTTGTTTATACTCTGACGTGTAGTTTAAAATTTTCCATACACAAAAATCGTCAATATTTTCCTTTCTGATTTCTTTTAGTGCTTTTATGCCTTGAGAACTCTTTTTTCACTCAGGGATCAGTTACATTTACTCACCCATATTTCTTCTTAAAATGTTTCTTATATGTCATTTTTAAGATTTGGGTTTCTAATCTGTCTACAATTTATTTTGGTGTATGGTATTAGGTTGTGAGGATGAGCTTGACTATTTTACCCCAAGTAGTCCTTTTTGCAGTGCCATTTATTGAATAATTTGTCTTTTCCTCATTGCTTTAGATTCTTTCCTTATCATATATTAGGTTCTTAAATATGCCAGATCTGTATTAGGTCTATGAATCAGACTCCATTCATTTGTATGTTAATTCTTGTGTCTGCTCCACCTTTTAATAATGCAGTTTAAAAAAGTATATTTTAATATCTAGTGGGGCAAGCCCAGCCCATTATTCATCTTTTTTTTTCTAAAAAATGTTTAATTACTTTCACCCATTTATTCCTCCAAATGGAAGTCTAGTAAAAAATCCCTTTGGCACATAATAGGTACTTAGAGATTCATTCAATAGATATCTGCTATAATATTTAGCTTTTTAATCCAAAAACATGTTGATTTTATTTGAATTTAATTTTACTTGAGTCTTCTTGAATGTCTTGCATTCCTGAGATAAACTCTATTTGCATGCACAGCAAATCTTTAAATGACATTTAACAAAAAATTAATTTTCTTTTTACAGCTTATTTGGACTTCATTCTTTCAGTCGTAAGAAAACTATCTGTGATGAATGGTAGCCTTTTTTTATTTGTCATGGAATCATATCATAGAGTAAACAGCTGCAGAACATGGTTATCCTAAACTTAAAATAAGTTCACTTTTAAAATGCTGTTTGCAGATGGTATCATAACCACAACCTAATTATTAAACTTTTTAAGTGCATGAATATTATACAAAGATCCTGTATATGAAAGACTAATACACAAAGGGGGGAATTTGCTCTTCTTGCATTATTTCAAGAATAAATAAGAAAAATTGGACAACAACAACAAAAAAAAAACATTAAAGAAACATCAAAATTCACATCAGCCATAATCCCATTTTCCAGAGATAACCAGTATGTATAGGTATGTATGCAGTTTTTATACACAGACACATACTAATATATTACAATTGGGATAAGTTTGTACATGCTGTTTTATAATCTATTTTTCCTACTTAACAGTAGGCCATGAAATTTCCCATGGCATTAATTACTCTTGCACAGTGTCATATTTAATGGCTACCCACAGTGGATATTCCATGGATTACTTTACCAATCCTGTCTGGATGAACATTTAGATTTTGTGTGATTTTCCAATAGTATAAAGCCATAATAAGCGTCTTTACACTCTACTTCAACATTCTTCTAGTCTTTAGCATGTCATCTGTGTATTGAGTACATGTGCATATTCATTCATGGATAAAGCAAACTCATGTCTCCCTGTCATGGCAGGGACTCCCATTCTATGAGAAGCTGGAAAAGAACAAAGAGGACCAGGTTTCCCAGCCTCAGGAGGTAATCTGCCCAGATTACTGGGGAAAAAATTCAAAGTGTTGGAGAATTGATGGAGAAAATAGCTTCAGAGAGCATAGTACAGAGAATTTTAGCAGCTTTGGACCATTTGTTCTACTTAGCAGGTGGATTTGAAGGTCTGGCTTACCTGAGTTTGTATTTGCCACTTTCCTGTGCATCCACACCTAGCTCCACAACCTCTAGCTTTTCTTCTTCTGTGAATTCCCCATTCACAATGGCCTGACAGCTCAAGGCCAGCCAAGGAAAAGGCCCACAGGGCATGGACTCTTTGGGACTCTTACTCTTTTTCCCTGCAGGCAGCTGGGACTCCTTAATGGGGCTCTGAAGGTTTAACCTATGGGTAGATGTTGGGGCTACCAACAGTGGTATGCATTTGCAATGGAGGTACTTCTCAGAAATGCCACCTGGACCCATACACCTTTGTCTGGAACCCAGCTTCATAAAGGCAGTGGGGGAGAGGAGCTGGGGAAGAAGGAATAAGACTGGCCAGCTATAGTCTCCAACACATAGGAATCAGAGTGGAGGGATGCCCATGACCATAGCCCTTTGGACACAAGAGGAAGGGGCAAGTGCTTATTCAGCTCAATCAGCATCTGATCTTCCTTTGGGCACAGGAGGCTTTCCTTTGCATCTGAGGAAACTGGCTAGGGGAGCAGGAATGGTTGGAGTGCTCATCAAAAAGCTTAGATTGGATAGGGGTGAAAAACAATAAAAATTCACAGGAACCACACAGATGAATGTGAGCATCATGGCTTACAGGTATATAGTGGGAAGGTGAGGAGGCAGTTTTTAGCTGCCATTTTCTGAATTTACTTTATTCATTTA
Source organism: Prionailurus viverrinus (assembly GCF_022837055.1). NCBI lineage: Eukaryota > Metazoa > Chordata > Mammalia > Carnivora > Felidae > Prionailurus > Prionailurus viverrinus. Next base: position 89,823,585 of record NC_062569.1, on the reverse strand, counting down.
ACATGTACACTTACATTTGTTTATTGACACAATCAACACTTATTAATAAGCACGTATTATTTACTAAGCCCCATGTTAATGCTGCTAAGATGAACAGGGAAGAAGGAAGGAGTGTTATGTTTACTTAGCCATCAGTATATGTCTGATGCCTTCAAGTACATTTTGTCCTTTAATTGTCACCACAGCCTGTGAAGTAGGTATTCTTATCTCTGATGAGGAAACAGACTCAGAGAAGTTAAGTAAGTTGTCTAAGGGCACACAGCTAATAAGTGCTAGAGCTGGGAGTCAGACTTAGTTCTGTCTGAATGCAGAGCTGTGCTTTACTCAGGGCCATGAGTGCCTCTCAGGATGTGCCTGCCCTAGGAAAGCTTACTATCTCATACAAAAAATAGCTTGTTGAGCAAATAGTGGCCAGGCATGCTCTTCTGTGGCTACCTGAGTAGGAACACTTGAGAACCCCCTTCTTATCCCACCATGATACAGCCTCTAAGGGATCTTGTTAAATAAATTTGCAGACCCCTTCTGCTGGCTCTAACTTTTTTCAGAACCCCTCACGGAGTCAGGAAGGGTCTTGAGTCAAGTTGTTATCCCTCTGCTAGCAGGGGTTAGAGGCTGGGAAATCTTCTATTAGGAAGGCTTCCAGGAAAGGCAATGCCTATAAGCATCTGTAAAACTCCTTTCATGTTTAACTTCACTTCTTCTGGCTCTCAGTAACTCCACAGTGAGGGAGAACCACCTCTGGTTGAGCTCATCCTTAGAGCATATGGTCCTGGTCCTGTACCCAGCCTTGACTTCCTACCATCTGCCTCAGCTGCCTTTTATTCAAGCTATGGAATCTAAATAATTTCTTTTTGGTTAATTTTTCTGCCAGCCCAAGCACAGGATTGGGTCCCATCTAGGTCATGAGTGTTAGAAAGTGTGCCATGAGTGAGGCAGATGCTGGATTATAGGATGAAGTGGTTAGAACTCAAGAGAGATTATAGCATTTTTTTTTACTTTGTTTTAGACAAATCGTTCTCAGCCATTTAGGAAGTCATTGACCCCTTTGAAAATCAGATGAAAATTGGAATTATACAGGTTCTCTTCTCAAAAACATGGGCACTTATGGACACATATGCAATAATTTGCATGCAGTTTCACGAGCTTTATGGTCCTTCCCAACCACACACATCTTGAGGCAGGGTTAGGAATCTTGCTTTGGTTTATTAAGTAGTCCTGGAATGTATGGCTTAGTATGTGCACTGGTAAGCACAATTGAGGGTTACCTAGGCAACCCTTTGTAGATCCCCCCCCCCCAAAGTTCTTGTTTTTTCCAGAATTCTGGAGAAGGATTCTAGCTTTGTGAGGTATTTGGATTACTTTGATTTCCTATTTAGCACTTGACATCATTATGCTTCTTTCTAAAGAAATAGCAGACATCACGAGTCAGACTCTCTCTTGAAATTGGTCCTTTGCTAGCTTATGCTGGCTCCTGGTTATGCTAGGTTCACAGAGGAAGCTTAGTTCTGTCTAAATGCAGAGCTGTGCTTTACTCAGGGCCTCTCAGGATGTGCCTGCCCTAGGAAAGCTTACTATCTCACAGAGGAAGCTTTGTTGCTTATCTCTGGCAAACATTAACTCATCCTTCTGTTACTCTGGAGAAGGTTTAGGTCATGGTGGAAAAACCACATGTCTTAGCTACTCTTCTCCCTGTTCCCCTAAAACTACCAGAGAGATCATGGTTCTCACCAGTATCCTATCTGGTCCAGAACCTTGCTGAGGATCCTATAACCCTTTGCCTCTTCTCTAGATACTGCTTTTTCACTTTTTAGACAATTTCTTAGAGCTTGAGTTTTATTAGGCCTCTTCTGAATATTTATCTCCCATATGTACCTCTATCATTTTATTTCTTATATAATATTAAAATTACATGTTGATGTGTCTGATTTGCCTCCTATGCTCAAAGTCCCTTAGCGGGGTCAGAACTTTACATTTTTTTTTTATCATTGTACCCATAGTGACTGGAATTTTCTCTGAAACATATATGTGCTAAATATATATTTGTTGAACTGAAGTGGGCAGTGTTTAGATACCCAAGGCAATAACTTAAGGAAAGTTTTAAAAATTGCTTAAAACTCTAGAAATGTTTCCATGGCCAATCCATCTACTTCAGAGATTACCAGCCAGAAAAACATAGTACTGGGATCCATAAGTAGTTCATGCTGTCTCATTTCCCTGGGAGGTGTGTGTGTGTGTGTGTGTGTGTGTGTGTGTGTGTGTGTGTGTGATATGCATAGACTTTTTTCTGGGTTACTACAATTATTATTTATTAATTATTTTTAAAAATGTTTATTTTGAGAGGGAGAGAGAGTGGGGGAGAGGCAGAGAGAGAAGGAGAGAGAAAATCCCAAGGGGGCTCGATCTCACGAGAACTTTGAGATCATGACCTGAGCTGAAATCAAGAGTTGGACACTTAATCGACTGAGCCACCCAGACACCCCTGCAATTATTTAAAAACAATACCAGAACAAATCTTTGTATTATCTTCTGTAATCTTTCCATGTCTATGTCCCTTCAACATTCCTTCATATTTGTTTATCTCCCTGATATATCTGAAGGTCTCTTTTATCTCTGCCTCTTTCTCACTTGGTTCATATATCCTCGTACAGGCTGGACAGCAGTCACTCTGAGTAGCAACTATGCAACTAGCTCAGGACCAAGGACAGCAGCATACATGTCCTTGAAGTGCGAGAAGGTGCTTTTGTTTGCTAAAATTTGTTCAATAATATGACCTTTGGGCATAGCTCTTCTCACCTGTCAGGCTGCATTTGCAATTCTGCAATCCTGGTTATTACTCTTTGCTTATTTGGTCATTGCTTGTGTCTGACCCATGTCTGCAGTGGATGTGTGTCCAGTCTGTGCCCACTATGTCCTTGTGGCATTGCTTCCACTGATGGGTAGTGAGACTAGGGCAAGAGTGGCACAGCTACGGAGTCAGAAAATATGGAGGTAGGGGTAGGGAGAAGCTCTGGACTTGGGTGAGGGGGACTGGTTTAGGAGCTCCCCATGAGGGTCTCTTGCTCTGAGCTCTGCAGTCATCTTTTGCTGCTTTACTGCTACCCACATCTGAACTTCCAGCTATGGGGAGCAGGGCAGAGTGAGGGGAAGTACAGGGCCATTCATGTTTGCATGCCTGCTGTTCCATAGTGACAGGGGCCAAAGATGCATTTTCAAATCAACAATTTCATCTTTAACCTAAAGTCATGTCCTGATTAAATTAAAATTAATTCAAATTCAAATATTACTGATATGCACCTGGGGAAGAGGGAGGGGGACTGAGAGTGAGGGTCCCAAGGAGTGAGCCTTTTATATGTCTGAACCACAGCACATACTTTCCGCCTCCACCTCTAAGTATCTCTGTAACTCTCTCTAAATATATTATATAAGCAAATATACTGCTAATGTTCAACAGCTGATTCATGTTCATCACTGACTAATTCATCACTAGCTAATGTTCTGTGTTACTTTGAGAACTCATGCAAGAGTAATACTCACTGTAACAAAAAGACAATAAATCTACAACCGTCACAACCCTCCATGAGGTATGAGCACTTTAAATAACCTAGTCAGTTAGCAAAGAATCTGTTTTTAAGAAGTGATGGGCAGATATAATCACTTCTGAAGTGGCCATTTTCTTGTGTCTAGAGAACACCAAATGTTGTCAAGTTTTCTGGGGAGGGAGGGAGGGAGAGAGGGCAAGTGAGCCTGTGTGCATTGCTGCTGAGGTCTCAACTCAGCTAATATTAAATCTTGTGAAGAATAAACAGAAACGGTTTGCTCATTAGCTGGGCTTACAGAGGTGTTACCCACATGTTTAAAGTGCTAATTAATAGTGATCTCTAATGCAGCTAATTTAGCAATGGTGTTACAAAATTTTGCTCTTCAAAAGTAGCCCATTAACCAGGCCTTTATATCTAATATTGACTTTAGAAAGTTAATATTGAAATTGGCCACAATTAGAGTTCATGCGGAAGGCAGAGAGAGAAAAAAGATAAAGATGGGGTAGAAATAGGCAGGGGAGAAGGCCTGGGGGAGGAAGAGGCACAGCAGTCAGTAAGCATCATTTGTGTGGAGGGCATCATGGCACTGTGGGTGAATAAGAATCTGTCCTGGGGCCTTCCTGAGCACAAGCTGTGTACTGGGAATTGGAGACACAGATATAAACACCCAGCCCAGACCTCTGGAGCTTAGGGTCTCGAAAGGGATCCAGATGTTGCAGTGGAGATGACACAACAGTGAGGGGTCTGCCATGTGACATACAGAGAAGGAGGAGCCAGCATAGCCTGGGCAGGGGAGGTGTCAGGGAAGGTACCCTGGGCAAGATACCCAGCTCATCATAGCACAGGGCAGGAAATGGTCATTGTGGGGAGTGATGAGCAAATGCAAATCAGACTTCAGAGAAGGTAAACGTTGCTTCTCCCTGGTGTAATGACTACCCAGTCTGACTACTGTCATCTCAAGTTCCTGACCGCTGCATGAGACCTAGTCAGTTTGCTTGGAAAAGCTTAGTATTTAGCATTTGCCAAAAGAGGAGCCCTTGTCTTTGTTTTTTCCCTTCTCCTTTCTGTGTTGAAATCAGATTAGCTGAGGCTTGTGAATGTCCTTCTCTTAGAAGTGCCTGGGAGGAGGAGAGCTCTGCTACACTGTCCTTCCTCCCATAAAAGTGAGGGAGGTTGCTGCTGAGGCTGGTTTGACATTTGCAGGTGTCAGTGTTGAGGGACCGAGGCTGTGCTGTGGGCAGATGGATCCCCAGGTGGGGCAAGGCAGGTGGAGCTCCACACTGCACAGTGTGTTCTGTTGCTGACACAAAGCTGCCCAGTCTCTTTCTTTACCAGATTTATTCCTTCCTCTTAGCACACACTTCCTGCCTCAGTGGCAGTTGTTTTAACTAGAGATCTAAGGAATATATTTATAGTCTCTGGAAGAGTTTTCCAACAGCCAGTTTCCTCAATAGCTTGTTAGCATCTGTAAAGACGAGACAAGACATTCACCTCCATCTGTGTGTGTGTGTGTGTGTGTGTGTGTGTGTGTGTGTGTGTGTTTCTCAACAGCTCTTTCTCTCTTGCTCTTACCCATTTCCTCTCATTCTTGCCACTCCTCTCTCTTTCTCTTGTGTTAATAAAGGAAAGAGGTGAGGGAGAGAAGGGATAGTGAGGGGAATGAAGATCATCGCTCCCACCCACCAATCCCTTCCTTCCCATCCACAGCTGTACTGACAGTGTCTTCTCCTAGGGCTTTGCCCATCTAGTCCTACACATAAGGGATCATATCCTTAAGTCTCTTCCTTTTATGATTCAGTGCCACATTGCATCTTATTATGGTCTTACTCAAACTCCCAGCCTCCTACTGGCCTGGCAGCTCACATCAGGTACCTCACAGATAAGCATTCTTCCTGCCTCTCTTGGAACTTCAGAAGATAAAAAGAGACAAAGTTCTAGTGGCCCCGTCCTCATATTCCAGCACCCACCTCAGCAAGAGCCACATGTCCCATCCTCCCCCACCTTTTGCACAGCAGAATGTGATATGGGGTTTGGGGTCAGAGCCTCCTGGCTCCAGCTCTGTTCTGGAACCACAGCCTTCCTTCAGGACCAGCCAGGTTCCACCTAGCTCTGGCCTGTGCTGCATTGTTGCAGTCCCAGCTCTCTGAGCTTCCAATGGCACTTGCAGCCACTTCTCTGCTCGTGCCTTCCCAGGAGCCCACCCTACTGAGATATCAGTTCAGAGTGTGATCATGGAGCTCAGCTACCACCTCCATGCCCTCTTTTCCATCACCCCCTCATCCTACTTTTCTGTTCACCCCGTAAGCTCTCTCCATCTTTGGCACAGGGTCAGCTCTCCCCTCCTCTCTGCTGTGGCATTTGCTGCTTGCCACCAGGACACTGTTCTGTGGCCCTACCCTTACTCAAACCCTGGTTCAAAGATCACCTCCTCAGGGGAGCCATCCCCCTGATGAATCACCTCCTACTCCCCACTCTTGCTCTCAGTCCTCTAGCACCTGTGTATGCTTGGTTTTGTGCAGTATATCTGGAGCCTTTTTTGCATGACAGGCACTGTGTGCTGAGTGCTAAGGTAAGGCAAAGAGTAAGACATGGTCCCTGCCTCCAGGGTTTCAGAATCTGTTAATGGTGAAAAGAATGAAAACATAGAAATGACTTTCAGGAGAGAGAGAGGAGGAGGCACAGTCAGGGATGGTTCCACTTGAGGAGAAGGTCAGAGAAACTGCACGGAGGAAATGATGGATTCAAGAAAGATTGAACGGGTAGAATCAGCAGAACCAAGCACTGAACTGATATTTGGGATGTAGGAGTGGGAGGAGTCTAGAAGGCCTCCCAGGTTTCTGTTTGCGTAAGGTAGTAGGTAATGGCACAAATAATTAGGATACAGGAGATATAGGGCAGCCAGGCTGGGGGAGCATGGGAGGGTCTTTGTCAGAACCTCAGAATCTTAAATCGTTTTTCATACAAAGTCTGGTCTCAGGTAGCATCCTGGTCTCAGGGGAATCGGGCACTAGGTATTTTATTAGGCTGGAAACTCTCAGAGAGCAAAAATTGGGTCTCCCCTCCAAGGGAGAGAATTGCACTGTGTTCTCATTAGACATGGAGCTCCCTAGGGTGCGAGCACCTTTCTTTCCTCTGCTTCTCATCCAGTATTGCCCAGTGTTCAGGGCTTTGTACCTTGTGGGTGGGAGTGCAGGTGCATTGAAGAGGCATAAACCGACTGGCTCCTCTGCTCTCCAGGGTCATCTTGGAGATGGCGTCTTGGTCTATAAATGTATGTATAGTACTGACAGCAGTTAGAGAAGGTAGGGATCTGAGGATTGGGTTAGTGAGGAAGATTTGTTGTGAAATTAAACTATCTGATGCCTGAGAGAGTGGTTTAAGCTACCAAAATTCTGAGCAGTTTGGACAGGTGTTATTCATAACCACTCCTAGTGCCAAAAAACACAAGACATGGTCCAGTCTTGGTGCCCTGGAGGGGAAAGTTATCTATCTCCTCAATGGTTTGCAGAACTGAGTCTGGGTGATGGGTTCCAGGATAGTGGCTGACTTTTTGGAATTGTTGGGCGGTGGTGAGAGGTCTTCTCACAGTGGAGGTAGGAGGGGTGGTGGGTAGCACTAGATTATATTTTAGAAGTTCTATTTAGACTAGAAGGATGTTTTTACGGATCTATGCCTCTGAGGCAATTCTGGAATAGAAAGACATACTTTAGTGTATAGATTTCTGTAAATGCAACATGCATATGAATCACTGGGGTTTCTTGTTAAGATGCAGGTTCTGATTCTGTAGGGCTGGGGTGGGACCTAGATTTTCCATCTCTAGCAAGGTTCTAGCTGGTAAGTGCTGCTTGTTACTTTGAGTAGCAGGGCTTTAGGACTCACCTTTAGGAGACCTTTCCTTTGAGGCCCCTTATATTCTGTACAGATGATGTCCTGCCTCTAATAACAGTTCATTGTCCTGTCTACATATCTGTCTGTCTCTGCCTGCAAGCCCCCTGGAGAGCAGGGTCCATTGCCTATTTATCTAAGTACCTCCACGCCTCACATAAGGCCTCACACATAATAGGTGCTCAATAAAGAATTGATGAAAGAATGACTCTGGGAATAGGAAGCAGTCCAAATTATACCCAAAGTAAGGCTTGGTCCCAAGAGCTCTTGGAACTCTCAATTGCAAACCAAATGTCTTCTGTGCAGCAGATCAGTCAGTGATTCAGGGCCACTTTGATCAAGGCTCCCGTGCTGGACATACAGGCATGGACTGGAAAGAGGAAGTGGAGGCCTACCTGAGCATTGATGAAACAGGTTCAGGCCCACTTGAGGCAATGAGACAATATTAGAAAACTTAACAGTAACTTCTAAGTAAGTGCACATTAAGGGGGTATGGCTGAGAACCAAAAGGAAATAGAGAGCAATCTGTGGGTACCCTGGCAGCTTGCACCTCCAAATGCTCAACAGTTAGCTGTTTGTGTCTTCACTTGTTGAAATCAGGGTAGCCAGGGGAGGCTAGCATGGAGCACAAGGCACCCAGCTGCCCTAGGGTGCTCACTGCCATCCTGGAGCCATGAAATGACAGATGGGGGTGGTGTGGGGGTTGGGACTATGACCCAAGGGCCAGTCCTCCTGTTGCCATGTGGGGCCCTGCAGAGGCTGGGGCCCAGAGTGAAGGAGATGGGCACTTTCCCGCATGGGGAAGCCTGACTAGGAAGAGGTGAAGAGGAACAGGCAGCAGCGATGTAAGCCTAACACATTTGGAGGGAGGAGGAGGCAAAAGTGGGGCTTGGAGAAGTCCCATGCTGGAGATCCTGGGGAGATAGCAGTGGTAATTTTTACTTCCCTAATAGATGCAGAGCATTTCAACTTTGCTAATTAACCAAACAGCAGGCTTGTAATTCTGACAGCAGCAGGACACAAATGGGGTGGGATGCGTGCTGAATGCCATCGAAGCATGCCTTTGTCCTTAAGAGAAAGCATGAAACTGACGTTGGGTCAGGTCCCTGAGGGTGCCCTCGGATTCTTTTTTCCCTGCAGTAACTCCAAAGGGCACAGGGACTTTCATTGCTTCTCAGGCTTTCTTTAGAGTTAGCAAGGGACCTACTGTTTCAACAGGCTTTTCTTTTTAAAGGGGAAAGCTAATCTACAGTTGGTCTAGAGTTTGTAGTCTAATAGTGCTATTATCAAATATACCTTGTATCAGAGACAGCAACTTCAGAGATACAAATAACTTGCCTCTTTCAAGGTATGTATGCTTCACAGACGTTCTTCCATCACTAGCCTTCCACTTTGGTAACTTAGGCCATCCACAGGACGGGGTGATGCGTCCTAGGCATCCCAATCCCTAAGCTGACTCCTAGAAAAGAATATGCTGGGAGGTCAGGGAAGAGTTGTTTTATCTTCCCCAAAACACACTGAACCTTGTTAGGGATTTTGTTCCCAGCGCTTTCTCTCAAAGCATATTGATCTGATAATCTGAGGATCTTAAAGGCCAATAAATATGAAGAAAAGTTTAAAACATCTCAGACTATCAGAGCTGAGTGGGACCCTGGAGGTCCTCTACGCAGATCACCAGCACTTCGCGTGACAGATGAGGCCTGTGACCTTGTGCATGTCACTTGAGAAAGGGTTACCATTTCATTCATTTCTTTATCCTTTCATCAAATATTTATTAAACATTTTCTATGAGTCTGCCCAGACATGTACCTGATAGTGAAAACATGTTTCTATTTCATTGGTCCTGTTTGAGTTAGTTTTCAATAGACTTCCCCTTTATTATAGATGCTGACAGCTGGTTTCACAAGGGCCTGGGAGAATTGATACATAGGACCCTCACTTGGTGCAAATAGGTTTTCTAGTCAAGGTCACCAACTTCTGAGCTGCTGAGCTAATTAGTTTAGCTCTACTTGGCTTTACATAATGCATATATTGTTGAAAAGTTGTTTGTAATTCAATTTTTAGCAAGTGAAAAACTAATTCAGACCATTAAGGCAAGTTTTATTTAAAGAGACCCTGGAGCAAATCCTTTTATAATGTGAAAAATCTTGTTGTTGTTGCAAATGATTATTTCCTACTTAAGGATTTTATAAATCCAGACACTTCAGGTTTTCTTATGGTAGACTCACAACCTGGGAGATAACTCAGCTGTCTCTGAACCAAATCAGGGAAGACTAGCCTGGGAAAAGGAAGCCCTAGGAATCTTAGACCAACCAGCCCAACCCAAGATACAGACATTTACTCTGGCCAGTGGTTGCAAGCTACATGGACAAGCCCCAGCCTTTCTCTTAGGCCCTGGAGTCTGGAGGGGAGAAGGAAGAGATAGGGCATGATGAATGGGGTGTGAGGGATGGAATTCAGAGCTCCCTCTTGCTCTCACTTCATGCATGGGAGCGATGAGAGGTTAGTATAGGGAACCTTTTGCTTCCATTGTAGCAAATTCCATGCTCTTCCTTAATGCCTGAGGACTGCAGGGAATTAGAGCCATCTGTACACTTAAAGGGAATTAAGGGAGAGGAAAAGCAGTGGGAAAAACAAGACAGGAGTTTAGGAGAAAAGAGGGTTATGTGGATTCTCATCATACAGTGAAATCTCATTCGTTTGGGCCTTGCTCGTTTTGAACTTGTAAATAACTTGAAAGACTGAAGTTTAACTTTTCTTATTAAATTTTTTTCCTACAGAAATTAATAGTAAATGTAGTAATATGGGGGAGAATGTTTTAAAATTGATGGATACAAAGGTGTATTTCACATATAAAAATAGGCTATTTTAGGGGCACCTGGGTGGCTCAGTTGGTTGAGTATTCAACTCTTGGCTCCGGCTCAGGTCATGATCTTGTGGTCATGGGATCAAGCCCCACATCAGGCTCCACACTGAGTGTGGAGCCTGCTTGATTCTCTCTCTCTCTCTCTCTCTCTCTCTCTGCCCCCCCCCTTGATTGATCTCTCTCTCTCTCTCAAAATAAATAAACTTAAAGAAATAATAAATTAATTTTAAAAAAGAAAATAGCTATTTTAATGCAAAGGCATCGTTCTACACAAACAATTCATGCATTAGCTCAATATGATCCTTGTCTAGTTGGTTAAGACTGATAGGACTTTTTTCCACCAAGGAAGCCAAAACATCTTATTGTGTGAAGATGAAAAAACCCTATGTATCTATTTGTAAATTTTGTAATCATTTATATTGATCCTAAGCAGTTTCTACTAGTGAGATTTCATAGTTTTTCTGTGTTGGACATAAGGTCAGAGCGTAAATATCTGTACAAACTAAGGATAATAAGTATAAAACAATGCTTATAGTTAGAGCTTTCTTTTTTATGGTGTTTTCTTTCTTCTGTTGCTCACATCCGTCTCAAAGTGAGCCTTGTGGCTGGTTATTCCAGAATCAGGCACTCTGGGCCAGCTTATGAAGACAAGCAAATGATGCATAAAGAGGCTCACTGTCTTCATTTAGTGAAAAATGAAGAAGAAATAGGTGAAATGGTCAAAGACACATTGGAAATTTGTTGGGAGTTAGGATATAACCCCTGACCGTGGAAACTGGCATTCTGAGGACACATCTCTCCTCCTCTCTAGTTGAGTATACAACTGGCTCATTTTCCCTTCCCTAGGCCAGTGATCTTAATCCTGGGCTGTTGCCAGAATTCCCAGGTGCGTCTCTTGAAACAGTCAATGTTTAGAGGTTGAGACAGTCCTGAGTGGACCATCCTCCCCAGTACGTTTCTCTGTGGACTGTCAGATTGGGACCACATGGGAGGAAGCCAAGTGGAGAAGGGCACTGGAGCAGGTGTCCATGGGCTCTGGTTCTGCTTCACTGAGCCGACGCAGAACCTCTTCTGGGGTTCCATGTGTGCAATACACAGCAGAGGCTCCAGTTATAGCTCACAGAGTGTGGGTTGGCTCTCCCTGAGAGTCCTTGTGGGTGGTCGGGTTAAATGTGGGGGCACAGTGGGCTGGCCTGGGGTTTTGTGCCTGTGTGCTGAGGCTTGTCTTCCCACACACCTTGCACTCACACTGGGCTGGGTTGCCTTTGAGGCTGTTTCTCCAGGCACATCATTATATTCCATTCTATGTGAGCCCCAGGCCTCTGCCTCCCACCCCCTAAGAGGAAGTCAGCTGGACCCCAGAAGGGACTTTGCAGCTGAGAAGTGAAATTTAGGCAGAGAATGTGTTTCTGGATAAGGGAATGTGTTTCCTTCCCAGGAGATTGGTGTCTCCCCACCTCCTGTCTGTTGTGGACTGGTGAGGGTGACATTGAGGGGGAGGAGGAAGAAGGCTGTTGCATTCAACTTAGCTTCCCACTTGGGGATATTGTGGTTTACTTTTCCCATTTGTACAATGAAGACTAAAAGTCACTGTGCCAGGTAGAGGAAAAGCAATAAACACTTATTTAGGGCATTGTAGTCCATCTTGATATTAATAAACCTGTTCCATAGATGTTTACTGAGTGCTTACTGTGTACCAGACACCATGCTAGGCAAAGAGGTACAAAAGTGGCTTTTAAAAAGCCCCATCGTCAAGTTGCTCACAGCAGCAGGGCTTGTGGTTGTTGCCTGCCAGGCACGGAGCTTTGTATACGTGGTGGGGGCAACTTGGACCATCCTTTCCCTGGAAGGGACACCTGCGTGGCCTGGCATCATGTGGAAGTGTCCTTCCTGTTGTGGACCCTCTCCTGCTCCATTGGGCTGGGCTGTAGCACCTGAACAAGGCACAACTTTTTGGCGCATGATAGCGTTGGGCCGCAGAGGGGGGCACCCGGGGATTCAGCCAGTTGGCCTCTTTCACCCTGATTCCTCTGTTTTGTCATCCCACAGGATCTTTTCGGAATGATGGTTTGAAAGCTTCTGATGTCCTCCCCATCCTAAAGGAAAAAGTGGCCTTCGTGTCTGGTGAGTGTTTGTGGAACTTTGCTCTATAAGAGACCTGGAGGAGTGTGTGTACGTGTGCATGCTGGCAGTCACTTCTTGGTGTGTGAGAGAGAAGTGGGGGTGGGGTGGCACTCAGGAGCCGCTGGCTGCATCCTTGCTCCAGAGGCAGTCAGAAAGAGGAGGGAGAGCTCTGATCCTAGCTGGGTGCTCTGGACGACATTCAACACGACAGGTGGGTGCCTCTCACCTCACAGCCCCCACACATACACCTTACCTCACCCCACCATCCCAGGCCTGTGAGGTCCCTCATGGGCCACTAAGGTCCTTGTGGGAGATGGTCCAGTTGGAGGACTCTGTTCACCTCACACATTCCCAGAGGTTTCATTTGGGTTCATCTCTGACTGGATCACAGTTAGGACATTAACCTCTTTATCTCTCCTTCCTGGCAAAGGGAACTCAAGTGAATGTTTATATCCGTTCATTTACCTTTCTTAGTAATGACTTCCAAATATTTATTTCCAACTTTTCTCTCCAACCCATCTTGTGCACCTGCATCTTTTACTATCTGATTCAGGGGTCAGCAAACTATAGCTGGTGGGCCAGCCACCTGTTTTTGTAAGTAAAATTTTACTGGAACAGAGCCATGTGCATTTGTTCAGGCAGTATTAGTCTCCTATTGCTGCTGTAAGAAGTTACCGCAAATTTGGTAGCACACGGCAACAGAAATTCATTGTCTCATGGTTCTGAAGGCCATGAAGTCAGTTTACTGAGTCTGAAATCAAGCTGTCAGCAAGGCTGTGCTACTTCCAGAAGCTCTTATGGGAGAACTCACTTCTTGCCTCTTCCGGCTTCTGGTGACTGCCAGCATTCACTCCCATCTCTGTCTCTCTGGTCACACTTATTCTCCTCTTCTGTCTGTGGCACATCTTCCTCTGCCTCCCTCTTACAGGATACCTGTAACTGCATTTAGGGCCCAGTCATTTAAGCCGGGCTCATCTTCCCATATTAAGATCCTTGACTCGGTCACATCTGTAGGTGCTTTTTCCAAATAAGGTGACATTTACAGGTTCCAGGGATTAAGACCTGATTTTTTTTTGGGGGGGGGGCTACTATTCAGCCTGCTATAGGTAGTGTGAATGGATGCTTTCTTCCTTTAGTTTTTTTGTTTATTTGAGAGAGAGAGAGAGAGAGAGAGAGAGAGAGAGAGAGAGAGAGAACATGAGTGGGGGGAAGAGCAGAGAGAGAGGGAGAGAGAGAATCCTAAGCAGGGTCTGAACTGTCAGCACAGAGTGCTGCACAGGGCTCCAACTCATGGACTGTAAGATCATGACCGGAGATGAAATCAAGAGTCAGAAGTTTAACCAACTGAGCCACCCAGATGCCCCAATGGCTGCTTTCTAACTACAATCGCAGAGTTGAGTAATTTTATCAGAGTCCAGATAGTCATAAGCTTAAAACATTTACTATCTGGACCTTTAAGAAAAGTTTGGTGGCCTGTGATGTAATTGAAGGCAAGCTACAGGTGCACCAGCATCACTCTGGGTGCCAGTTCTTGAGTTCTACTGTAGACTTCCCTTGTAGAACCTCCAGCAGGGGCTGGGATGATGGCAGTGCCCCACCGAGGATCACAAGCATTCATGCCTTATGGACTGAGCATTTGTTTATGGATGATCCTGATTGTCCACAAGGTGTGGTGGTAGAATCACAGGGAAGAAGTGAGTACAGTCCCACAGGGCATGGCTGCACATCATAGGTGCTACTGGCCTGGATGATGGGCAACAGACACAATGAAGAGAAGGGAGAGTGAGGAGGGGTTTAGAGGGAGGTGAAACCAAGTGGCAGGTTTCTCCCACCTGCTGAGAGGGAAGGTGAGAGACTGATGATTCAGAATGTGGAGATGGGATGTGAGAGCAAAGTATGAGATGGGAGTATGTAAGGTACTAGATGTACTCTGTAGTAATAGTGATACCAGTGTTTTATTGTTGCTGCTAGGTGAGATTGACCAAGAAGCTGCCTTTCTCCATTAGCGTTAGGGGCTTGTCTATCTTGTCAGGTAGTGAACCCCTGTCACTGCAGATGTTGAAGCACAGGCTGAACAGCCCTTGGCAGGATCATGTGGCGGCGATTATGGGTAGAGGGGTTGGTAAGGCAACCTCCAAAGTCTTTGTAAGCTTGGATCTGAGTGTTTGCTGAACATGTGGGAGGACCTTGTGTGGAGGTCCTGAGGGCCGCTGGGCAGTGCTAGGCCCCTGTCTTCTGCTGCTGCCCAGAGCCTGGCTGTAGGACATGGCCCACAGCCTCTATTGTTTACTTTCTACTCCCAAGTAGAGCTCAGTCAGATCTTTTCTTTAGGGCCCAGAGCTTCATCTAACCTGATGTCCCTCCTGTCCCCTGGGTCTCCTGATAATCCTCCCATATCTCTTGTTCCCAAACTTCCTCTACCTGCAATGTTTTACCCACACTTTCTGCCATTTTGAGCCTCTGTTTTTCCCAAGTAAGTGCCCACTTTGCCTCCTCCAGGAGGCCTGCCTTGCTTTAGTGTAGAGCCTCTGAACACCATCCTGTTCTGCATCAGTTCAGGGCATATGAGTGCAGATACAGTAAACTCTGACATGGGGACCCTTGTTTGATTGTTCATGGCTTATTTTTTCCCATGTGAATTCAGTTGGAGCCCTGAGGCAGAGCTCAGCCAGCCCTAGAAAAAAACCTTCCCAACTAGACAGAGTTGTCCTAAGGGAGAACATAGAAGCAATGTGCCAGGAAGACAGTCCAGCATGAGGCAGGTAGATGCTTCCCGGAGCAGGAGCGAGGTGGCTGGGGCTGTGCAGCTCGCTCCCTTGAACTAATGTGGGCTGACCAGCCTGGGGTGCATCTTACTCATCTGCACGTGGTGCCAGGAGCTTTTGGGCTTAGGGGACATTGTCTTCCCGTGTCTGAGAAGGATGCTGAGGATGCTAGGGAGACAGCTGGCTGCATTAAAAACAAAAACAAAAACAAAAACAAAACAAAAAAACCCAGAAACCAGAAACAAACCAATAAAGCCTCTTATATACTGAGCTTTTAAAAGACAAAACACAAGAATAAAACAAAACAAAGAAACCAGAATTAAATAATACAGTGTAGCAGCTGTATTTCTTTCTGAGAAGGAAGGTGGTGACCAGAGAAACGAACTGTCTCTTGTTCCTGCCCTCCTCTGCTCCTGCCCCTAGCATGGCCAGGGCAAAGGAAAGCGTGCTGCCATGGGAACGCACATTTGGAATAATCCAGTGCAGCCCAACAGCTTCTGTGTGTGGGCGTGTGCACGTGTGTGTGAGACAGGTTCTGTGGCTGTACCTTAGGGAGCCTCTGTCATTCCAGCCTGGTGGTCCTGCTCTATACTCACAACCTGTGGGCTCCCCCTTTGCCCTCTCTGGCTTCCTCTGAATGCATATGCCTCCCACTCACAAGCACCCATTTGCGCCTTTTATCCAACTGCTTGTACAGGGCTTATTTCACCCCTATTATCATTTTGTGCACTCACACACTCCTTTTGGCCACCCCCTGATGTCTCTCTGCCTCCTGATCTCCCACCAGCAATGTTCTCTATGTTCTCAGGGAAATTTCATGCTGCCGTGGTACAGTCTTGTATCCTGGACCTGTGTCTCTCAAAGTATGTTCCATAAAACAGCAGTCCCACAAGATGGTCCTCAAAAAAATGAAAAGGGGTCCTATGCTTAAATAAGTTTGGGAAATGCATATTATAGCCACCTCATGGAGATTTGCTGTGTCCATTAAAGCACATGCCCATTAAACACATGAAAGCATCTCCCAAACTACAGAATAACTTCATTCCTTTAAGGAAATCATGTGTATCCATTAACATCTTGCTAAATATTGTTACATGGACCAGAATTTTGGTACGATGCCCTCAATGTATTTTTCTTCTCCCACCACCCCCCACCTTCCCCACTTGCCCTAACTGGAGGCTGATACCCCCTGAAAATTTTTGAGCACATTGTTCCTCTGGCTCAGTCAGGGAAGCCCTAATGGTCCCTGCTTTTGGTCTTGCCTCTTCCCCAACCCTACCCTGCCCTGCCTCTCTGGAAGGGGATCAGTGCTACTTCTAGAACATCAGACTGTCCCCTCCCTCTTTATCCTCTTTATACCTGTCCTGTAGCTCTTGGCAACAAAGCCTCACATGCACAGGCCCACGGAAGGAATGTGATGAGTAAAGGAATACCAGCACCTTTTCAAAACTTGGCTACTTGTGTCTCATACCCTCTGGGATCCACCTCCATAATGCACACTGACTTCAGCAGGGAGGATTCTCATTCTTCATCCTTGTGTATCATGCTCTGTAGTTTCAGCACCATATCAACTATCCACCCAATCCTACACCTTCATGGCTTCTCAGCCTCCTTGGCACCAAAGTTTTCCACCTCCTTATTTAGGCCATGAATATCTACGACCTTAACCCTTGATATGTGCATCCATGGACTTAGCCTCTTACCTTTGACCCTTTCTGGTGTTCTCCTATAAGTTGGGGAAGGATGGATTTCAGATGAGCAAAACATCTGTCCCCTCTTCTCTGGGAACTCATGATCCAGTAGGACATTTCCTACCTGCACTGGGCCCTCTCCACTAATGCATGCATTAGTTTTATTCTGCTCTCAGGTTAGAACCTAACATAGATACGATGGCTAGACCTCCCAAAAGAGGTCTCACTGTGCCCCAGTTCCCTGCCTCATTCCTTTTAGCCTACCTCATACACAGTCCTGCTGTTCATTCTCTTGGGATGCTGATCAGTGATGGTCTTCTCCCCTTTCTCCCAGCACCTCGAACCTATCCTGATCCTTGACAGGTGACCTCATTTGCTATTTCACCTAAAGAGCAGTGTCCCCCAGGCAGGCTGAATTTCTCCCACTCTTTCATTTATTTGTTTCCTCCTCCCTCTCTGAGTTGTATCAGCCTGCTTCAGAGAAGGGGACAGGACCCCTCTTCTTGCACCAGCTCTGAGGCCTTGTTCTACCCATTGTCCCACTCTTTCCAGCACAGTGATTCTCTTTTACTATGCCCCTTCCTCCTCTGCTTCCTACACACTTGCAAGGTCATCTCCTTTCTGAGAAACACCTGGCTGATCCTGCTGCCCCCTCTTGAATCCTTCTCCATGCTTACTGAAGGGACCGGGCTGCCCTGACCCAGGCTTTCTCCTTTCCCTCCCTTTCCTCTGCCATCTGGAACCTTCCCCAGCCATATTTATGAAACTCTTATTTCCAAGGGCAGAACTAGCTCTAGCTCAGGAAGGACAGTTCCAACAGTCCTACAAAGTCCATAGTGAGTCTTTGCCAAACAAGCCAGTCTTGGTACTCCATGTTCTCATGGCTCTACTGTGTCTACGGAAAGTCAGGAAGAAAGGTAACAACTGCAGTTAAAACCACCCAAGAGTGAAAATCCTTAGGATGGTTCATGGCTAGAGAGGAAGGTTGTGGGTACAAGGGCTGCTCCCAGCTTTTGGGATGTAATGCCCCCGATTTCGAATCCAAGAGACCACCAAGGAGCCAATACCGATGCAAACGCATGAGGGTTTATTTGCAAGCTCGAGCTTGGGCCCGAGTATACCCGACACAGCGGAGCAGGGACTTGGACCCCTAGGTTAAGAGGCGTAGCAGTTTTATAGGGGCCAGTGGTCAATGAGATTGTAACACACACAGAAAGTTGCACATTCATGTCAGTCCACACACAGGTGGCCAATTGAGTTACAATTTACCCTATAGTAACTGTTTTAACTAGCCTATCACTCTGGTCTGATTTGACGCGCAAGTTTGGTGAGCAAAAGGCAGGGTTTACATTCTTTGGCGGTTAGGGGTTCCACATTCCTAAATGAACCGGTTTCCAGTAAGGGTGTCCTCAGCGGCTTGACTAGGGTGGGGGAATGTCTTACGCAATAAGTAGGTCATGTGGGGGTTATACATGAGATGGTGGGTGTAGCACAAAATGGAGTTAGTCTTGCTCTGCTTGTCCAGGGGTAGGGGATTTTTGTTAAATTCCTTGGGTCCCACAGGGAAACCTTCCATTTAATCCTTCTGCTTCCTTTTCCTCATGTGGAAGGCAGTTGGGAAATGGGGATCATTTCCAAGGTAGATGAGTTGGGGTGGTTTTTCATACAAAGAACCATGGAATGGAATGTCTGGTATGGAAGGTCTGGAACTAGGGTCCCAGGTCCCACTCTGTGGTGTGTCTACACAAATCGCCCTGCTGTGGGGCTGGAAGTGGGGGTGGTACTGCTGAAATGTTTTCTCATCAGGGCACGTCCCTCACTGGCCTGATCTTGTTTGATCCTTTTCTCTTTGCAGTCTTCCTATTTCCTCCTCAGGAGTATCCTGGAGTGGTTTAGGTTTTGTTTGTCGAGCTTCCCTTCTGTCTGTATGGCTTCTGGACCCCACAATCAGAGGGAAATATTATTCATGAACTCACACTTGGGTGGGGACCCTGGGAGGCTCTGCCTTTCCTTGAAGAGCTCCTTATTCAGAGGGCTGAGCTTTAAGCTTCTTTTCTAGTATTGGTGATGGCCATGCCACTTCCTCCCCCTTCTTGAATTGTATCCCCTTGTGGTCCCCACTCTGGAGGATGTCAGGCAGCTGCCTGGGATGTGTGCAAGAGTCTGTGATCATGACAGGGGTTTTCTGTGCATAATAACCAGTGCCTGTAAGGATGTACCTTAGCTTTGTCCTCTGTGGCCCTCCTGAGAAACTTGGCCCTGCTTCCTAATCATAGCACCCATTAAAGAATAAATCTTTAAATCCTATAATAAATAGTGAAAAGAAAGTTTAGAAAAAAGAAGAAAAAGCAACCATGTAAAATCCCAGCCGTCTAATAGCAACAATGATTATCATTTCACTATACTCCTTCCTGCTTGTTTTAATGTGATATTGAGAAAATATTTTATAATCATAGTGTGTACATATGCATTTGCCATGATTAAGACCTTGAGCATCCTTGTTTCTGATCAAGATTCCTGTACTCCTCTAGCAGGAGTGACAGGTGGTACCTCAGGCAGGCAGACAGGCAGGGATGGAATCTTGACTGTGTAGAAAGCACTTAACATCTTTTCTATGAATCTGAAAATCTCCCAGCAGTGATGTCCTGGATGGATGCTTTAAGGGTTTCTCACTACAGTAGTCAGTTCATCTTGAGCACTTCTACCTCACAGAGGTTTGCAAAGAGAAGTGAATTGAAGGTTAAATTTTCAAAGACCATAACACATTCGATAGCTTGTTTTCTCAATGAGAGCAGTCACCACCACCTTCATTATCATCTCACAGTTGTGGAGAGCTTTATGTTTTAAAGTGCTTCCCCATCAGTCCTTGTGGCAACCCTGTAAGATGCTCATCATTATTTTCAGGTGCACTTTGCAAATGAGGTGTCAGAGAAGTCAAAAAGTCTTGCCCAAGGTTACACATGTTAGCTACATCCAAACTCCATACCCTTCACCTAACCAGTGACTGCATTTCTCCGGGCACCATATTTCTGCCTGTTTCATCCAGCACTCAGATGGAATTCTTTTTTCTGTGCAGCATGCTTTCCAGCTGGTTTTCTTAACCGCCCTCCTCTTCCTCCCTACAGGGGGCCGTGATAAGCGAGGTGGACCCATTCTGACCTTCCCTGCTCGCAGCAATCATGACAGAATAAGACAGGAAGACCTGCGGAAACTCGTGACCTATTTGGCCAGTGTGCCAAGGTAAGGTGAAAGGGAAATATCCTGCCGGGGAGTGGGGAGCTGGGCTCGTGTGAGTGAGTTGGAATGAGCCTCCATCCCAGCCCGGGCAGTTGTTTCTGCCCTTGGAGTGGATTCTAATTATTCCTGGAACAATGTCACCCATTGTTCACCTTGTTCTCATCATTCCCATTGTTACTGCTGGGATCCATATGAATGGAGTAGGAGCCCTGGGCAGAGGTGAGGACCAGGACAGGCCCTGGAGTGGAGACTCTGTGGCCTGGGGAAGAGGGTGGGAAGCTGCTGTTTTCCTTAGGGAAGTAGGAAGTTAGCTGAGTCCACCTTGGCTTGTGCAATGGATTGTTTTTCAAAACTTACGGCTTGTGAATATGGTTTATGGCTTTTGGAGTTTGGGACAAATAACCCCACTTGAATCATACAGTTAGACTCAGCCCTCAGTCCAATCTAGATCACACATTTTCAGCAGGGTTAATATTGTCTCTAAGGAGGATGAAAATTGGTTCTTGGTGTGGGGGGTAGCAAAAACCTGTCCTTTTATGTATTAAGCACAGGTATATATACGGTACCTAAAAAGGTATACAATATATTCACGGCATTAAATGTTCATTGACTGTGACAATTGAGGAAGGAAGCATAGAAAAGTTCTTTTGGGGGCAGGGAACGATGATCATTTTAACAGGTTGAGAAACATTGGTTTCCAAGTGTTTCCTGGTGGTGCTGGCCATGGAGGTGGTGGAGAGAGACGTGTTGAGGCCATGGTCTGTATCTTTTAAGAAGGGAGAATAAAGGCCTTTGTAGACTCAGAGAATCACGGAATGTGAATGCTGGAAGAGCCCTGAGAAGCTGTCTAGGCAACTACATGTTGTGCTCTGCTTAGGAATTAGGGTCAGTAGGGATGAGAGCTGCTCACCGGGCATCAGTATCAGTGGCTGGCCTAGAACTCTGCCTTCCTGACTCCTGATCCAGGGCTCTCCTGTCCTTGCACTTGGCCAGAGAGATTTCTGTTCTCTGCCACTTAATGGAGCTGGAGCCTGTCAAGTGTTTCTTGTGGCAAATGAGAAGTGGTACTTTGGGCCTTCAAAATCTTCTTGTCTCTGTGCATTTTATAGGAGAATTAGTAAATTATAGACAGGAGCTCCATATTCAGCTCTGCCTCTGCTAGGAGACCTTGGATAATTGTTGTAAGCGCTGATTAGTTCTTGAAGCAGGTGTCAAATGAGGCAACAGCTAGATCTCAAAGTGCTATGAGGGAGACAAATGTAAAGGGATTGGTGGATGGTGATGGGCAGGTGGTAAAGGAGTTTTAAGAGCAGCCATCAAGTGCTTGGGAGGATATTGAATAGAATGGGGAGCCCTGAAGAGCCCCAGGCAGAAGGCTGTGAACAAATAGATGTTGAATAGTGTCTATTTTTTTTCTTTATGATATCTGCTGGAGACCAGAAAAAAAGATAAAAGGTCTTAAGTTCCAACAAAAGGGACTTGGGTTCTATGCAAAGAAGAACTTCTAAACTTGGAGTGCAAGAGTCTTTGGATGAGGAATAGAATAGAATACTTTTTTTTTTTCTTGGAGGTCTTTGGAGAGAAGAAATATTCCCATCTGTCTCAGAGGCAAGGAGATGGACTAAATAACCCATGATTGATGTAGGTAATTTAGCAATTTAGTCATCCAGGGGCTAAGCAGTTTTAAAAGCACCTTTCCCAAGTACACTACTATCAGGCATAAAACCAGACATTTTCTAAAGCAATTTACAAGAAAAGTTTTCATGGAGACCCATGATGAACTCTTAGTTCTTTCAGAGCCAGAAGAAATTGGGGTCCCAGGAGATACGAAAGGTATATTTTTTTCCTTTCTGGTATGTTTATCACATCCCTGCAGCTAATGTACACTTACCTTCTACAGAATAGAAGGTAAAAGAGTTTGAAGAACACTTTTCTTCATTCTGATTTGTTAAGCAAAGATAGGACAGAATAGATTGGAAGCAGTTAAAAGGAAAGATTTCTGCTGGGTGAAGGGGAATGAAACCCAAGAGGGGCGAAAGGAAGGTCACAGATAAGGAGAAACAATACATTATCATTGAAGGAGTATACTAGATGGTAGCTCTTTGCCTCTCAGAGGGTGGTCTCAGGCATTGCCCCTGAGAACAGAAGAGGTTCTTGACAGGTTCTAGCAGGTGGGGGGCAGGACTCCTGTTGCTACCTTCAGTGGGAAGGATTTTCCTTGGAGTTCTGCCACCTCTGTCCCAAGGGCTCTTGTTAAGGAGGATTGTGAGTACCTGGCAGGCTGCAGAGTTTACCAACTAGTCATGCCACTCATGTCCCCAAGTTCACATATGACTACTGTTGGAAGCAAAACCTGGAACAGAATTGTTCTAAAGACACTGAAGTCTAGGGAGGGAAACTGAAGAACTTAGTGGGTCAGATAATATTTGCCACTCTTCTGCTAACCACAGGTTTGGGAAAGAAGGGAAACTGTGAAAATGAATAGTTAGACGAGGTCAATGATACTGATGAGAAGAAATGATCTATTCTGGGTCATGGCCCAGGAAGCTAAAAGACAGGCTCCTTTTGGGGTGGAGTGTGCTCTACAGACTGGTGTAATCATCTGTAGGTGACATTTGACATTTATTTATTCATGCATTCATTCATTCTTTCTTTATTTAACAAATATTTAGAGGCTCTGTATGCCAGGCTGACTGAGTGTTCATGGTGAGCAGGAAAAGATATTTTGATAAAGTTAGGTAAAACCTGGATATTTCCCTACCTTGTACAAACCAGTAAGAATAAAGGGCAGTGCAATATATGACTGTGCTGGTAGCATAAGAGATGAGCTGGCTAAAAGAAGGCAGGCAAATAAGGACCAGTAAGTGATGAAAGAAGATCCTGAAATCTAAGGAATGAGTCATCTTGACGGCCATTTCTGGCACTATTCTAGAAAAGATGATTAAACAGATGGTTGTGGTAATTTATAAATGAATGGGAAGAAATAGTCCCACCATCCTCTGTGAAGGCCAGGCCACATCTGGACCACTGCATTCAACTCTGCAACACTGAACTCTGCCAGTCCATTTTTAAATTTTTTAAAAAATTTTTTAAATGTTTATTTTATTTTTGAGACAGAGAGAGACAGAGCATGAACGGGGGAGGGTCAGAGATAGAGGGAGACACAGAATCCGAAGCAGGCTCCAGGCTCCAGGCTCCCAGCTGTCAGCACAGAGCCCGACGCGGGGCTTGAACTCACAGACCGCGAGATCATGACCTGAGCTGAAGTCGGATGCTTAACCGACTGAGCCACCCAGGCGCCCCTTTTAAATTTTTTTTAAATGTTTATTTATTTTTGAGAGAGAGAGGGAGGGAGGGAGAGAGGGAGGGAGGGAGAGAGAGAGAGAGAGAAAGAGAGAGAGAGAATGAGTGGGGGAGAGGCAGAGAAACAGGGAGACACAGAATCTAAAGCAGGTTCCAGGCTCTGACCTGTCAGCACAGAGCCAGCACGGGGCTCGAACTCATGAGTTGTAAGGTCATGACCTAAGCTGAAGTGGGACGCTTAACTGGTTGAGCCACCCAGGTGTACCTCTGCCAGTTGGTTTTAAGAATGCTGTTGACCACTTAGAGTATTGTCAGGAGAGCAGCGTATGAAAGAATCCACAAACTGGGTGTCTTTGTAGTTGAAGGATTGAAGGATGTTTTCTGGCAGGAATGAAAATGGAAGAACAGTGATTCCTGACTTCAGGTGTCAGGAGAGCTGTCGCAAAGAGGAGGGAGCAGGCATGGTCCCTGCTGCATCAATGGGTAGAAGTGAAGAAAGAACCTGCCCACCTGGGAGCTGTCCAGCAGTAATGCTGCTGCCCCTGGAGAAACTGGGTGGGCTTTCTGTCAGCTGGAGACTGGGTGACCTTCTGTTAGGGATACTGTAGGAAGAATTCCTCCATTGGGCTGGAGGCTGGATTAGATCATTTCTAAGATTTCTTGCCCCGAATTTTGTGTTTCTATGATATTGGGGGAAAAATGCATCATAAAATCTAGGACCTCAAAACAGAGTACTATTACCCCCACTAACATACACGTCATTTCTCAGGCTCACTAAATAAGTTAGGGCCTGGAATTTCACTTCAGATGATGTCTACATCTGAAATCCTGAGAGAACTGCTTTCTAGTTCCTTTGGACTCTGTGGGAATTTGGGGGCATCACATGGGACCAAGGATCATCCTGGAGTGTGACAGTTTGGAACAGTCCTGCTTACTCTTTTGGGATCCATCTTGGCAGGAATTAAGTTTTTTCCAACTTCCCTTTTGTGCCTCTGATGGCTTTGAGCACCCATCTCCAGGATCTTCTCCATGCTTTCTGTCATCTTGTTTTGAGGAATCACAGACTAGCAGTGTGGGAAGGGGCCTGAAAGGTCTTCCGGTTCAACTTGCTAATAAGTCCACTTACTGAATTCAACAATGTTTACTGAGTGCCTACTATGAGCCAGGGCCTGGATAGGCATCTTGGTGGGCTCTTGTGTTATCTTTTCTGACTGTCATCCATGCTATACTTAGCTAGCTTTTTTATCCTGCTCTGCTATCTGTTTGAAGCTACTTGTACATGAAAGGAACAGAAGGCAAATACTCAGATACAATCAACTGATGAATTTTCCTAGAAATTGAGGGACAGGATAGAAAATGTAGCCTGAGAGTAAATAATTGCCCAGGCAGAGCTCACAGTGTGGATAATCTACTCACCGTGATTATTGAGAGTTGAACAAATGCTTGAAATAGGAAATTCTAAGTATCTAGTAAAAAAAAAAAAAACCTGGATTATTTTATTGCATTGAATTTCTCCTCTTCATCGTCCTTGTTATCCTGCTTTGTCATGACCATCTTTCTGCTACTTCTAAGGGCACTGATTGTTAGCCCCTTGATGTGTCTGCCACTTAATTCTGCTCTTAGCAGGGCAGCTGAGATGTTAAGTGTTCTGGCAAGAATTGCAGATATCATACTGGTGAGGAGAAATGACAAGAAATTAAGATGGGATATTCTGTAATGCCAATCAAACCAAAGTGCCAATATTCACAGCTTATTATTTGATAACACTTGCTCTTGTTCTACTGACTTCAGCAAGAGATAAATTGGGCTTATAGCCAGCACTGTCTTTGTACAGCATCACCAGAAAATAGAAATATGCAGAATGAGCCAGAAAGACAGTTAAAAGATGAGGAGGTAAAAACTGCAAGGGTTTCCTCCCACTATATTCAGCCTGAGAGAGCCCAAGCTATCCAAACTATAATCACTGAGTGCGTCTTATTGCAAGGGCCTGTTGAGATGTGTTGTTGGCATTCTGTCCTTTGTTCTGAGATTATCAATTAAAGGAGGAGGTAGGGAGTAGTGACAGGAGGTCCAGAAAATAGGACCAATGAGAACATTGTCCAAAACTTATGCCTTTTCACATTCATTTTAAATTTATTTTGTTGCTTATGTATAGAGGGCTTATAATTTTTATTACAGTTCCCAGATTCTACACAAATTGAGCAATAACAGTTAAGTGTCCCTATTGTTAAGCTGTGTGTAACACAAGTCCTGAAGAGCAAATAGTGTTCTACTCTGCTGCTAAGGAGTGTAAAATCACAACAGTAACTACCCTCATTAGTGATCACTCTCCTTGGAGCTGTGCAGACCTTCCAACAAAGGGAAGAGAAGCGTCCTAGGATGGCAGAAGATACTGAGGTTCAGATCCCAGCTCTATCACTACTCAGTAAGGAAGCTAAGGGCCACTCAACCTGGGTAATCTGAGAAGAGATTAAGGAAGGTACAATTTATAGTCATGCAGGCAGGGCACAGGGAAACCAGCAAGGTTTGGATTCCCAAGTTATACCAGGGCTAGAAACAATAGGGAGGGGAGATGTTACTGCTTCTAGCCCTGGGCAAGATGATCAACAGTTCTTAGAATCTGGAGAGAGACGGCTGTGTGAGAGGGCCACCTGACAGGAGCTGTGGCTATGGGTGATTCCATGATGGGGAGCAAGGGGAATCCAGACTCTTAACTTCACTGTCCTTTCATTCTCTGACCTCCTGTCATCGTTTGTCATTGACTGAATGCAACCAAAGCCAGGTAAGCCCATTGATGCAGTCCATGTGGGTCAGCCTCCTAGGGTGTCGGCTTGAGGGGAGAGGATGCAGAATGGATTTGGAGGGGCAAATGGAAGGTATTTGGCATGGGGTGAGACCTGGGACATATTATTCAGTATTTCTGAGTCTAATGTTCTGATTTTTAATTTAGGAAAAGAATGCCCATCTCACAAGTGTGTGGTGAAGAATTATCTAGCAATCTCTCTGTAGCACCCAGGCACTCAGTACTTCTTAGTCTGTCTCCTAAAGTATAATAATAATAATTATTATACTTTATATATATAATTATATATATAATAATAATTATTATTATTATTATTATTATCCTGTATATACACATGCACATATAGTAATATTTGTTACCTATTAAGAAATAGATGTAATGTATATGTAAGTTATGAAGCATAATAATAAAATGAACACCTGAGAGCCCACTCAAAAGTAGAATGTCACCTGTAGTGACATTTGAGGCTACCTGTGGCTACCTGAAGCTACCTGTGGCTCCTCCCCACCATGAACCCCCCTTCCCCACCCCCCACCCCCCAGAAACAACCATTACTCTGAGTTTTGTGTTTATCCTCTTGCTTTTTTGGTATAGTTTACCACATGTTTTCATAAACAATATGTTGTTTAGTTTTGCTTGTTTTTTTTTTAATTTATTTTTACATTTATTCATTTTGAGAGAGAGAGAGAGTGTGTGAGCAGGGGAAGTACAGAGAGAGAGGTAGACACAGAATCCAAAGCAGGCTCCAGGCTCTAAGCTGTCAGCACAGAGCCTGCTGTGGGGCTTGAACCCACAAACTGGGAGATCATGATCTGAGCCGAAGTTGTACACTTAAGCAACTGAACCACTCAGGCACCCCTAGTTTTGCTTGTTTTTGAGTTTTACACAAAGGGTATCATACCATATGTAGTTTTCTTTGACTAGATTTTTAAACTACTGTGGTATTCAACAACATGGATGAATTTTCAGATGTGATTTTAAGGGGGAAAAGACAATGTGTCCAACCCCTGGAATTGATCTATTAAGTAATAAATAAATGCTAGCAATTATTATTTTTAACCTACATTATTGTGCTGTTATAAGTATTTGATATGCATAACTTCGAGGTGAATATGTTTATTTCCTATTTTACATATGAGGGGACTGTGGCTCCAAGAGGTTAGGTAACTTGCCTAGGGACATAGAGCCAGTATAACAAGAAGCTAGGTGCTTTAGCACCAGAGCTTGAACTTTTATCCACTGAAGGGATGAGGAGCCAGAGTAAGGGAGGCCATGGTGATGGAGTGCAGGGGACACATCTGGGGAGAGTAGGATGGGCTAAAGATTGGATTGGAACAGGACAATGGAAGAGGGTGGTAAGGAGATGAGGGGGCCTACAGGTGTAATGATGGTGGGCAGCAATGGTCTGTACATCAAACCTGCTTTCTCTAAGGTTCTCTTTGGATTCTAAGTGTGAAGGTTGCTGCAGGTGTGGAATGCAGATGGCGATTGCCTCACACCTGGTTTCTACTGGTTAAGGCAGCCATGGTGACTGTGGATGTGCTGGACAATGGTGGTGGTTGTGGGGGGTTCCTCAGAATTTCTCCCCCAGGAGCAGATGTGTAAATGCTCCTTATTTACGCTCATCTGTGGATGATAGTCAACTATGCTTTAGTGACCACATAATACCAAGAGATGTAGTGAAAAAGCAGAAACACTTAAGACCATGGACACTATTTAAAGAGATAAGTAGGGGCGCCTGGGTGGCGCAGTCGGTTAAGTGTCCAACTTCAGCCAGGTCACGATCTCACAGTCTGTGAGTTCGAGCCCCGCGTCAGGCTCTGGGCTGATGGCTCAGAGCCTGGAGCCTGTTTCCGATTCTGTGTCTCCCTCTCTCTCTGCCCCTCCCCCGTTCATGCTCTGTCTCTCTCTGTCCCAAAAATAAATAAACGTTGAAAAAAAAATTAAAAAAAAAATAAAGAGATAAGTAAAAAACTGTGAGTAGCAGGGACCCTGCATGTAAAGCCTGGTCTCTATTGTACTCTAAGGATGGTAGTTCTATTCAGCTTCTTGGGTCTGAGTCTTCTTTCACTCGGCCACCTGTTTGGTTCATCTTCACTGCTCTGGTGGCAGAAGCACATTTCTGGCACTAGCATTATGCTGATACACATTTTGAAGCTGGTTTACTTCCTTGGCCATGCCATTGCTGGACTTGGCAGATGTGGCTGACACAGCCCTGATGGGGCTGAGGGGCCAGAAGGGGCTCATGGAAACCCTGAGAAATGCAGCTGTGTGGCGGAGGGAGAGCTAGTGGTGATACTTCAAATGTAGAGGCATGCATTTGTGATTCCCTGGAGAACAATAGTCTGGATGATCAGAGGCAAAAACCATGTGGTCATGAAGTAACTATGGGAAGTAGGCCTGGTTATTCCAGGAACCAGTGAATGTCTTTAGGTGATAAATCAAGGACCCAGCATTAGATAAGCATTCCTGATGGAGAGAGGAGCGTTGTTTGTCTGTATATGCATCTTCAGTGTGACCCTTGGAAGGTACCTGAACTTGGTGAGAGTGGAGCTAACAGTAGTGGACTAGCAGAGAAGGATGAGTGGGCTAAAGGGAAAGTACTGATTCTGGAAATGAGGCAAGGGGTTCCAGCCCAAGAAGAATGAACCCAGAAACTTCTGCTCTAGAAGGAGAAATGTGTCTGCTTGCTGACAAATGTTCTCACCTTGTAGAACAGGCAGCCATAAAGGGATTATGAAACACAGCGGTGGTAGAACATGTAGAATGGAACCTAGCCCAGAACTTGGTACTCAGAAGGGGCTGACAGAAAATGGCAGGTCTTTCCCTCTTTTTGCTCGAAGGTGGTGACATTGGGGACTCCTGGGTGGCTCTGTCAGTTAAGTTGCTGACTGTCGATTTTGGCTCAGGTCATGATCTCACAGTTTGTGAGTTCAAGCCCTACATGAGACTCTGCACTGACAGTGTGGAGCCTGCTTGGGACTCTCTCATTCTCCTTTTCTATCTGTTCCTCCCCTGCTTGTGCGCTCTCTCTCTCTCTCAAAACAAATAAACTTTAAAAATTAAAAAAAAAAAGTAGGGACCTTGTTTTGCCACCTGTCCTTCATTGACCCTAGCACTGATTTTTCAAAATCAGGATTAGGGAGATGGTTAAGGTTAGGATTAGAGCTAAAAGCAGTGATAGCAGTGAGATCAGAACCATCTAGCAAGCTTATAAGCAACACTGAATATATTAATAGATATACCAAGTACTTTGATAAAGTCTTAACCTCTTCTATTAGTTAGAAAACCATTTCTTGGGGCGCCTGGGTGGCGCAGTCGGTTAAGCGTCCGACTTCAGCCAGGTCACGATCTCGCGGTCCGGGAGTTCGAGCCCCGCGTCAGGCTCTGGGCTGATGGCTCAGAGCCTGGAGCCTGTTTCCGATTCTGTGTCTCCCTCTCTCTCTGCCCCTCCCCCGTTCATGCTCTGTCTCTCTCTGTCCCAAAAATAAATAAACGTTGAAAAAAAAAATTAAAAAAAAGAAAACCATTTCTTTATTATAGAAAGTAAGTGCAGAAAAATATAAAGAATTAAAGAAAATACTTTAATCATGTACTGTATCATATAGAGATAAGGACAGTTAATATATTGAAATATTTCCTTCCTGTCTTTTTTTATTTAGAGCTTTTAAAAAAACAGAATTGAATTATTGCTTATTTAATTTCCTTCTTGTTTTATTCGACTCGACATTATACCAGAAGAATATTTTCCTAACATTCAAGACTTTTTATGCATAGTAGTGTGTATTGAAATGTACCATATTTTAATTGACCCTATCATTAGGCATCTAAGTTATTTTCAAAATTTCATTGCTATATAAACTCTCAGTAAACACCTTTGTGTGTAAACTGTTGTCTACTTTTTAGATAGTTTGTTTGGGATAGATTTATGGCAATCAGACATTTTTTAAAGGCTAGTGATTCACATTGCCACATTGCTTTCCAAATTTCCCAATTTATATATCCAGTATGCCTTGCCTTAGACTTCCAAGTCTTGAAATTTCTCCAGATTTGTTTATTTTCTCATCAATAACCAGGCCCCACTGTGCAAACATTGTTATCACTATCATCAGGAAACCCTAATGTAGTTCCATGTGTTACAGACTTAAGTCTGATCCTGGATTTGAAAAGACTAAAGGAGTCGGTCACAGGGCCTGCCCTTTGGGGGTCTGTCAGGTCTTTTTATTTTCCGGAACTAATAGGCCTCTTAATGGGGACCATACATTAAAGTTTGGACCTGATACGAAATCTAGAAGGACTTAATTGCTTTTTGCCCACGGTGAGTTTTTAGTTTTGCCTTTGGATGTGTTTCAGCTCCTTGGCTGGTTGTACAGTCAGTTCTTGGCTTGGCCTAAAGTGGTTGTTAACCTCCTCTGTGCTCATCTGAACTGAGGTCCTTATCTGTCTTCTAAGTTAGGTCTCCTTGGAGTTTTTCTCTGGGCAGCAATGGTGAATGAACTCAGGTGTAGCCCTACATTTTCTGCTTTAGGCTGCTGAAGGTTATGGCTCACCAACAGCAGGCTGATTGGGAAGCTGACATTTCTGGTGCTGCCTTGATTAGGTACATTTTAACATGTCAGGTGAAGTAAGTCCCACTACATTCAGGTTTTTCTGGAATTCATGCTAGGGAATCAGGATGATTTACATTTAGTTCTGATTTATTTGTCAATGCTGGAAATAATATAGACCTAAATATAGATGGACCTGAATGTAGATGCTGGAGAGACAGCCTAGCGCTGGGGAAGAAGGATGTATTTTTCACTTAGCGGATTCTAGACTTGAGGCTGTTTTTCCCTTCTCTACCATATGATTATTTTTTTTACATGTTTTGTATTTCTTGCTTTACCTATCATTGGTTAGGTATTATGTGCCCTTTACTGGTGTTTGGGGTTGTGTACATTTTTAGGTATATATGACATTTTATGTTATAAAACTAATTTTGTAGAGAGATTGTCCTTATTATATACAAGCTGCCAAGTTAGGCATGCTGCCACCAAGTGGTGGAGTACCTCTGCTCAGCTACCCAAGGACACAGGTTGGTTTTATCAGAGGCTCTAAATGATAGTGTTCTGCTTGGGTTTTCAAGGCTTTACATTTTTATTAAAACACTGAAAATTAAGTAAGCACTAAGTAATAATTTTTTTTCCAACTACAAAATGGGTTTAATATAATCTTTCTGATAATGTTAGTGCATATTCAATAAAGTTATGTTTGTGGAAATATTTAACTTGGGTATATACTAATTGCCATTTGAAACTGGGAATTTTATAGTGGTATTTTTTTAGGGAAAATGCATAAATAATGTGATATATCTATACCAATTCTTAACTTTCTTTTAAAAAGCTTCCTTTTTGTAATTTTTTCAAATTAAAAAAAAATCCTTCCCATTGGTTTGTCTTCAGTCTAAGATAGATTGAAGTGACAGTGCCCCAAGCATAGAAGTACTTGGAACTTCTACTATCTCCCTTGCTATTTTCATCAGCCACAAACATTGAAGATAAAAGTCTTCATTTGTCTTTTCAAGCCTTGCCTTTTAGACACTGTTTTCTTTCTCTGAACACAAAAGACGAGAGTAAGAAAAACGCCACAACCTAGGGCTTTTTGTTGCTGAAAGTATAACCCTGGTGAATATACTCACTAGTTGCAAAAAATTTCTGTACCAGTTTGCCACTGTAGCTTTTACTAAAAGAAGAATGTCTCCCCCTTGCCTGTTCCACTCCATCTCTTCTCTTCTTGGATTGCTTTAAATAAAAACACTTAAGAAATTCTTAAAAGTTCAGCATCAATAACTTAAACAGAACAAATAATTTGAACAAAATTTGAAAAAGACTTTTGAATCTAGAGAACTCATCATAAAGCTGTGATGGTCCCTGTCTCTTCTATAAGTTCTGACTGTCCACAAACCTTTCTCCTTGATGAATAGTGAGCTTCTTGAGGGCAGAAATGGCGAGTCTTGTTTAGTGAGTTTGTAGAGCAGTACCTAGCAAGTTGACAGAATTCCATTAGACTGGGAGCTCCCCCAGGGGAAAGGGCAGTGTCTTGTGCCTGGAACCCTTGGGGCCCTTGCCAACTTCTGTCTTCCAGACATGGAGTCAGTGAGGCCAGACCCAGGTTTCCTTTGGGATGTCGTCTTTCCTGTGTAACGGACTGTACCCACAGGGCGTGGGTAGACTGGCTCTATGGCAGAAAGAAGGCAGGGCCCTTTGCCAGAGGATGAAGCATGGGGGAGCATGCGAGGGACCTGGGAGTGGACTCTGTCTCACCAAGGAGGAGTATTCCTGTTTCCAAGTTGAGCAAGTGTAACAACCAGCCCCACTTGTCCCAAAACCCAGATAGGAGCACTTTGTCAGAGCTGTGGTGACTCAGCTAGGACAAATGCTTTTCTGGAGAATTTACTGACATATCCACGTGTGTGTTCTGATGGCCCTGCTTTGCTTTTCTTTCGTCTCAGAGCCTCCCCTCTCCCTACCCCATCTGATTCTAGGTCAAACGAGCACCAGACTTCATTTTGAGAGCTACTCAAAACCCCCCAAACCAATGTTTTTCTCCCTCTCATCTCCTAGACTCTTCTGTGCCATCTTGAGCTGGAAGTTCATCTGTTGTCATCCCTAGTAATTCATGGGCCAGGTCTTGCACAGAAACTCCTCTTGGCCTGGTACTTGAGGCCAGGTCTCAACCTAGTGCTGTGACTTGCCCCTCTCCCCTGATTCTCTGCCCAGGAAGGTAATGTGCACTTATCTCCCAACAGTAAGCTGTTTTCCTCTGCAAGAAACTCGGGCTTTGAACCCATTTCCTGAAAGAAAACTCCCTGTTTTGGACTTGGAGGAAGGCAAGAATCACTCCTACCCTTTACCAGCCTTGACCATGGTGGGGTGTTCTACTAGGACACCTGCCAATTGGTCGAGATTTCATTCTGTGCATACACAAGATGATTGTTTAGTTCTTATATATGTACCAACTCAGAGAGAATGGTCCAATAATCCTCTGGCTTTTTCAGGTTGCCCCTGAACTTATGGGCTAATGAGGGGACACCCAGTTCTTGCCCTTGGGACAACTCACAGTGTGTTTGAGGTTCTAAGGTCCACTGGAGAAGACAAAATTAACCATTTCAAGGCAATGGTTAAACAGGCATACCAGTTAAATGGACTTAACCAGAGAAGATTTATTGGACATGAAATTTGACCTAGATTTTTAAAAGAAGTAGGTGGATTCAAATCCTGGAGCTTGAGGCAGGAGGGGCTATAGAGGTCAGCCAGGCCAATTTCTTCACTTTAAAAGGGTAAAGTGCTGTCCAGAGAGTGCTCTGACATGCCCAGGGCTTCCCAGTTGGCCAGTGGTGTTGCTGGGACCAGTTGCTGCAACCTTACACTGACCCCTGACATGGGCAGAACCTGTGGGACAGCAGGTGACCCCCAGAGTGGCATGCACTGGAGGTCAGGACCTCCCCTGTGTCATAAGCAGAGGATTTTCCACTCACAGGTGAGCTTTCTAAGGCTCTGAGCTAGCTGCAGGTGGGAACAAAGACCTGTTGGAGCCCTGCCTATTTAGTGTCGAGTTCCAAACATGTCCCCCTCCCTCAGGTTTCCTCTGTCTGGCTCTCTGACCTCCCTTGCTGCTGTCAGGCTCCCCCTTGTGCCTAAGCCATTACAGGGTTTTTCTTCCATATACATCACAGGGATCTCATCAGTGCCCTTGGCCAGGGCACCTCCATCTGGGTGTCTGAGGGAAGGAAGGCTGGCTGCAGCACAAGGGCTTCCTGCCCCATGGGAAGGAGGTCTCCTGTGTTGGTAGAACGTGGTGGGCATGCAGGAGTAGCTGTGTGAGGGGTAGCCGAGGGTGTCTGTGTTGGTAGGTTTGTTTGGGCATGTGTCTGCATGTGCTGTAGGCAAATAGCACCGGGCTTTCAAGAAAGTACCATTACTTGAGAAGGAGGAGGGGAAGGAGTGGAGGTGTGCACAGGCACGATTTGACCAAAGACGGTTTCCCAGAGGAAACGTGTGGTTTATTAATGAGGATTCTACCTGCCCTGCCAGGAAACTAGAGCCCAGCTGGAGAGTGGAGGGTCCCTTGCGAGGGTGGGGAGAGGTGATGGTGCAGCAGGCGGAGGAGAAGGAGTGGTGAGGGCAACAGGGATTGGGGTGAGCAAGGAAGGCTGGCAGCACTGGCCCCACCTTTGCAGCCTCTCTTGGGCCCCCTCTCTTCTCTCTTTTCTTTCTCCCTGTTTTGGAAGAGTTTCCTGCATCTTTGTTGGGGTGACTGAGGGCACTGTGGTTAGTTAGACAGGAACAGGGGCTCCATCTTTGGTTTACTACCCACAGATTTTTGATCAGCGATTATAATGACATTTTTTAACATTAAAAGATACTGTTGTTCACCCGGCCTGACTATGGGAGAAAGATGGGGCAGTGGAAAAGGCCCCGGGGAGCTTGGCCCTGGAGTCTGTCTGGAGAAGACAGGGAAAGGGGAGGGCTGTGTGGAGAGGTTGTGGTTTCCGTTTCCAGTCCGCTATTTCTTTTCCTCTGCTTGCTTTGGTTTCTGTTTTGTTTCTGCCTCATGTTCTGAATGCCCCAGAAGGAAAGGATGAACATCTCTGTGGGCACCGTGGGAAATGGGACAGGAGGCTGCTGCCGGGAAATAGTCACATCAGTTTCTATCCCAGCCTCCCTGAATGTGCCCCTCTGCCACTGTCCCTCTCTGCCAGCCAGCCCCAGACTTCTACAAGCAACAGTTCTGGTCCTTCTCTAAGACCTTCTAAGCTCTTCTTCCCCCTTCCAAGTGTCCTGCCCACAGGCCAGTCAGATTTAGAAAGTAAGGCCTCTTCCTTTGGTGAATGGAACGTGTGTTTGAGACTGTCAGGTGACCTGGCTGGTTAGCCGGGACACCAGGGTTTGTGCAGCTAACCCGGGCTGGCCCCTCTGAGGTAGGCATGCTTTGGAAGGCTGGGTACTTTCACCTTGGTACTGCTGTCACCCATGCCATTTCCAGAACTCTCTTTGGGAGCTCCCTTCAGCCTGTGTCATTCTCTTTTGACTCTGAGCAGATTTGACTTTTTAGAAAGTGTTTTATTTAAAGGCAGCATCTAGGACAAGTCAGTAATGCAGATGTGAGGTCCTGCTGTGTTTTTTAGGCCATTAGACGTCTCATTGTATAGCCACATCTGGGGATACTTGGAGTAAGTAATCTTGGAAGCTGAGTCTGTGCTATTTAATATTTTACTACACCCTGGGTGGGGGTGGGGGAGGGGTGGCAGGTGGGAGAGGGGAAGAAAGACAATCAGCCACATCCTTGCTTTGGGCACATTTGCAGTCAGCATTGTTTGTTTGTTTGTTTGTTTGTTTGTTTGTTTGTTTAAACAGCTTCATTTGAGTGGAATTAGGGAATAGACTTTAAAGACTTGGAAAATGTTGGCCTTCTTCTTTTGTTCTCCAGTGTAAGGCTTCTCTGGGACTCTGACTTGGGCAGGAGTTGGGTTTGTTTTGGGGAAAGTTGGGCCCAGGGAACTGACAAAGAGGGAGCTCCTAGACCTGGAAATGGGCAAGGAAATCTGCAGAATCTTTACTGTAGTAGTGACTTAACCATGGTTGTACCTTTGAATTACCAGGGAACTTTTAAACACCACTAAGTCCAATCTCTGACCAATTAGTCAGAGTCTCCTCACTTTACAGAGGAGGAATTGAGGCTTTGGTTTAGAACAAAGCATTATTTTGACCTTTGTCCCCCAGCCCTGGCATCACAGCTCAGAGGCCCAGAGGCAAAAAATGTCTTGTTCAATGGGTAGAAAAGACACAAATTCTGTGGAATAATCATGACCTGGGAAAGTAGACAGTGTCTTCCAATAAAACAAACAAAAAACAAGAAACAAAGAAAAAAAACCTCTGGATGGATTGACATGGATTCTGAGGAGACCTTGATGGTAGATGAACCTCCCATTGTGACAGAAAGCCACCTGATGGTGGACCATCACCTGTGAGCCAGGCAAGAGAGGTCCACAACAGGCCAGGGAGTCCTGCCACCTCTCAGAGCTCCTCTCTCCCACCTATCAGCCACCCAGCCATCCAGGAGCCCTCCACGTTTTGAAGGGTGAGTTTGAGAACTATCTGTGCCAGCAAATGCTCATTCGCCGCACAATGTTCCCTGGAGAGTGGCTCTTTTCTCAGTAAGGCACTGTCTCCTCCATGTGTTCTTTTTACTGCTTCTGATTATACCAATTAGAAAGCTTAATGCAGGTGCTAATGTGTCTTTAACACTTTTCTTTAACACCTGCTGATTTCTGGTTGTTTAAGAAAATGGGTGTGGTGTGGTTTGGGGCAATCTGCAGAGGGCTGCTGTGAGAATAGCAATAAGGAGTAGAAAAGGGTTAACCCAGATCAGAGGTATGGATGAAAAACTGAAAGGAAATCTAGATCCTACAGCCAGGGACTCTTCAAGGCCTGAGAATGGCATGTGAACTCCAACACATGGGTCAGGGGGATCTTTTCCTTCTCAAAGCTCCAGAGACCTTTCTTTTGCTTGAATTTTGAATGGAGAAGTCAGCTCATGAAATGATTTCAGGGAGACAGGGGTACAGCAAAGTTCTAGGGAAAAGGGCACAGCAAGTGACTCATTGGGGCTCCTCTCCCTTCCTCCCTTTGCTGGTTTCTGTCTGCTCACGGAGAACTGTCTCCAGGTATTAAAGGCTGTCATGCAGGATGGGTAAGACTTCTCCAGTCATCCTTCCAAATCATCCTTCATTGTTGATTGGCTTGCACTGCAGGGCCAGAGTTGTGTTGGCAGGGCCAGTATTGCCCTCATTAAACAGGGAGTCCTTCACTTACCTTGTCCTTCCTCTTTGTCATCCACTGCTCAGTGACCAGTCTAGCTCTCTACCACAGTGTTTAATTTCTTACCTTCCCTAGACAACTTGGTGAGTAGGTCTGATTTGAAAATTATTTCATCACAGCCCAAGTACTGGACCTTCCTGGGCGCCAGCACTAGGATTCTGATACCCTATACTGCTGACACCCTGTACCCCACAGTTTGCACCAACTGAACAGCCCGCAGCAGAACACACAAAGCAGAAACCCTTGTTGCCCCCTTGCCTGATCTGCTGGGGCATTTTCATTGTGGATCTCTGCTCTTCCACCTGCCATCAAGATGGTTCAATGTTGTATTTTTTCCAGGAGCTGTTTCAAGTGAGAAACTGCTGGACATTCATAGACGTGGGATAAATCTCAGGTGGCACCACAAAAGCTAGGGCAAACGAGGTCAGGCCATCCCTCTGCTGTTAGAGCACAGTGGAAACCATCAGCAGGATGGCCCTCACTCCTGGGGAAGGGGCATTAGTACTCAACAGAGGTTACCCTGAACCTCCAAACCAGATTATCTGAGGTTGGAGAGAATTTCCCTTCTCATTTCCAGAGTTCTCATGGCTTAATAGAAGACCTGAAGCAGGGAGATTGACAGCTGGAGGTCTGGCCCACATGGCCAAAATGTCCACCCACCTGTGTGACCCTGAGCAAATCACTTTCTTGCTCAGGAACTTGCTGCCCTCAACTCTAAAATGAAGGATTAGCAGGAGTAAGCATTAAAGTTGCTTCAAGCTTAAGCTGTCTTTGTCTCTCAGACAAGGTAGCATGACAGATACTGGAACTGAACAGACCAGATTCAAATACTGATTTTGACTCTTCCTGGTGACTTTAAGCAAGTTACTCAACCTCTTTGAGCCTCAGTTTCCTTAGCTATGGAGTGGGATAATAATAGCAGCTACTTGTAAGTCTTATGTGAGGAATAAAATGCTTAGCATACATTGGATTCTCATATGCTCAATAGAATCAGCTTTTATCATTAATATGTGTATGTCCCATTTTTATCAAAGACAACTGCTCCATTTCATTAGTTGTACTCTCATTTTATATCTCTCCCCAGCTTGATTTTTGAGCTCCTCAAGATTTAGAGCTCCAGTCTAGGTCTCGCTGCTTGTCCCCTGTTTGCTTACTGAACTTTGCTATCCCTGATTCCTCCTTGTAATGGAGGAGCAGCCAGCAACACAGGTTCTTTTCTACCTCAGGGCCTTTGCACAGGCCATTGCTGCTCCCTGCATTATTCTTTCTACAGTATTTCCTTAACTAGCTTCTTCTTGGAATTTTGTTCTCTGCTTAAACTTCAGCTCTTCATAGTGGCCTGTCCTGACCACCTGATAAGTTCTTAAGACTTATCACAATTTGCATTTATTCTGTTTATCTATCTACTCTCTTGTGTCCCTCTCTTTCCATAGAATGTAACCTTCATGTTTCTGTCTTGTTCACATTTATATTGCTAGTGTCTAGCACTAGGCCAGCCACAAAGTAAGGGCTCAGTATATATTTGTTGGATGAATAAGTTAATGAATAATATGACATATTTACATGACACCATATTATTTATGAAGCACCTTCATAACTAGGCTCTCAGTGTGAAGCCATATAAATCTCTGTGAGGGATAAAGAAATTGATTAGCCAGAGCCTGGCGGTAGTTACCCCACATATGACAGCTGCCATGCAGAGTAAGAACAAGGTTATGGCAATGTGTGGGAAGAACCTTCATCCCAGTGGGATGGGAGGAAATGTATCAATATGGGAAGACTTCTTGGAGGAGGAAGCATGTGAGTTGAGCTTTGAAATGGGAGTAGGAGTTATCTAGGCAAAGATGGGGTTAGTATGGGCAAGCACAAAGGCATAGAGGTAGGAGAGGCCAAAGTCTAATATAAGATTGAAACTAATAAGTCAGTTTAGAGAGACACGGATAACATGTCCATTTTAACAAGGGGGAGATCCCTCTGACAAGGAAGTCAGGGGAAAGCCCAAGGGAGAAGGTGGCATTTAAATCTGACCCCTTAGCCAGATGACCAAGGATGATATCCAGGGTGGTTCACTGATGTGGCCCAAATGGAATCCAGAGGGATGGTCTGGGCTTCCCTTGGCCAGGGACCTAGGGAGGAGTTGAGGGAGCAGTGATTGGGAAGAAGTGGCATTTGGCTTCCTGAAGCCAAACCTGTAACCCAGGGTGAAGACCTGGCCTCACAGGCATTTTGCCCTGCTCTTCAGGTCCCAGAGCAACCCTTCACTTGAGGCGCTGGTATCCAATCCCTGCCCCCTCCCCCCAGGCTAAAGGCATTGAGTCTTCAGATCTACGAAACAGGGTTGGGATGATAATAGCAGCTAAGATAGAGGAGGCAAATCCAAAGGCCAACAAGCAGACAGATCAAGTGAGTGTGTGAATGAGCTGGAAGTGGTTTAAAGAATGGAGAGTTTAAGCCTCCTCCAAAGACACTTGAATGCATTACAAGCAATAGTAATAGCCTTGCCTAATAAAACCATTTTGGAGGACTGGGTTCAATAGTGTGCTGCTAAATTGTAATTTCTGTTTGGTGTTGGGGGCCACCAGGAGTAAAAAAAGGGTCAGTGGTAACAGGCTTATTCATTGGTTCTTCACTGCCCACCACTGAGACCCTCCACACCTGTACCAGTCAAACCTGGGAAAGCCCTTACACCATTCACAGTCTAATGGGTCAAGAGACAACTCTGGGGCATCAGATGTGTGCAGGGCCTGGAGGACCCAGAGATAACCCAGGACTTGCCCAGATATTTTAGATAAGCCTGCCAGGTCAGGTGCATGATAAGAAGCTTCATAATAATTTAATGGCAATTTAGAAGTTCCTTTAGAGAGGAAGCCTGGGAAGGCAGGTCTCCAGCAGGCGTCTGGTTTGAACACAGAATTGCTGTGTTGGGGAAGGCAGCCACCAGGCCTTTCAGGGAAAGCCTCTCCAGGCCAAGAGAGGAGGAGCTCGGTTTTGCAAAAAGAAGGCAGAGAAGTGAGCACAGAAATCCTCCCATGCTTGTGCTTCCAATAAATGATTCCATTTGAGAGGACATGAGGATAGAGAGAGAAACATGCTAGCATTTTTGGCAGGCTCCTATAGAGCATAGCTGCTGGTTGACCTTGCAAACATTGCCCTGATGGTATAGCTGTGTGCTACCTGTTTATGAAAGCATATCCTAGTCTGATTTAGACAACGTGAGTATCACTAAAGCCACACTTAAAAGAGTCTAGGTATTGTCCTTGGATCACCTGGAGACTCCTGGGTCTCATCCCAGACTGATTTTCATCATAATATCTGAAAGGTTTCCCCAAATCAGCATTTTTAAACAAGTGTTCTAGGTGATAATGAAAGTGACTAAAGTTTGAGAAGCATTGGCATAAAGCAGCACAAATGCTTTTTTGAGATGGTACAAACTTTCATGAGTGAAAACAGCTCCAGTAACGTGTAATGAACAAAAGACTAAATGGTCTAGAACTGAGTACAAGAAATATCCAATCAATCATAAAGTATACATTTATGTCCTGGGCCTGAGGGCTCTGAGAGTCCATGAAACAGTTTACCACGCAGTTTACCACACAGTTTACCACGCACAAAGGGCAAGAAGCTGGCCCAGGGGTCCAGGTCTCAAGCCCCAGATGGGAAACAAATGGGGCAGAGGGGTAGTGAGCAGTGGCTGTGTTCTCTGTCTAAAGGAAGGGGTGTGGTGGATGGGCAGGGTCACTCACTCTCCTTTCCTCTCTTTAGTGGATTTAAAGGCCTATTTCTCCAAGCTTCGCCTTTCTACACTCCCTCCTCCCCATATACAACGCGGCCATATGTGCTGCTGATCATTTAACTTGGGCTAATAAATATTATTTAAAAGGTAAATAACGTAAAGTGAAAAGGAAGGCTACCTGTTTTATTCCAGAGTAAATTGGTTTACTCAAATTGCTCTCCATCAAGCATGCTGAGAGTAAAAGAGGTCTGGGGGCATGTAGGCTTGGGGCAGAGGCAGGCTGGGGACCCACCCGGGGCTTGGGCAGCCAAAGAGCAGGGTGCAGACCCTGGCTGTTTCCAGAGTTGGGAAGACAGGGCCAGGGATGGGAGTGCGCCAAAAGCAACCTAAGATGACTTTGACATTTCCTATAATCATCTCAGAGATCAAATAGGAAGACTGCTTCCCTGCTCCACCCAATCTCCGTGCTAACACCCCACTGAAATTGCCCTGACCGATGGGACCGATGCCTCTTAGTTGCTAAATGGAAAAGTTCTGACCTCAGTTAATGACTTACCTCTTTGCAGCATTTGACACTGCAGTTCCTCCTTGAAATCCTCCCTTCCCTGATTTCTTCCCCTCTTGGTTTTCTCTAACCTCTCTGCATTTTTCCTCAGGCTCATCTACTTTCTTCTCCCATCTCTGAAACACTGATATTCCCATAAATTCTATCTTTGACTCAGGAAGTTTCTCTTCGTCTTACTCATTTTCACTGGGTGCTTACTCACTTCTGTGCATATCTACTACCATAGTTCATGAATGTATTCATTCAGCAAATATTATTGAATGCCTACTCTGTGCCAGTCACTGTACGATCCCCGAGTCAAAATTTGCAACCTGGATTTCTTTTAATTTCCAGGACATATATCAAATTGCCTTCAGAATTTCATGTATGTAGGAAATTGGTGGATGTATGTTTTAGGCTATGTTTCTTCAGATGGGGATTCAGGTATAAATTATTCATTAAGGGAATTCTCTTCAAGAAAACCTTTAAGGGAGTTGGAGAAGCAGAGTAGGGAAGAGGAAGGGCTAAGCAAGGATGTGGTCTCAGTTAAAGTCTAGCCAGAGACCGACTTGGAGAATGAGAAGGCTCTGCAACGTAAGTCACACTTCAGAGCTACTCCACCTTGTGGTAGAGGGTCTGAGCTTTGGCACCTTTGTAATAGAAAGGCACCCCCACACACCCACCTGGTGTGAGGTTGTCACTGCCCACGTGTCTCTTGGAGAAGTGTCATCTATCAGCGGCAGGGAAGTCTCCAGAGATGGTCTCAAGTGTAAGCTGATAGCTACAGCACTTTTAGAGCTGGAGGCTGGGCACAGTGGTCAATAAAGTGTCCCTGGTGGGATACTCACCGCATCTCTTATAGCAGCTAAGACTTACATAGTACAGATTATGTGTCTAGCACCATGGTAAGCACTTTATGGGCCTTAACAAACTTAACCTGTAGTATAGGCTGTTAGTATTCCTGTTCATTCATGTTTTGCAGTAAAAGGGCTAAGGCATAGAGGTTAAAAGTAACTTGCCTAAAGTGCCTCAATAAGTGAATGATGGAGCCAGGATTCAGACCAAAGAAGGCTGGTTCTAGATTCCATTGCCTTAAGTGCCACCTCAGTGTATTGAGTCTTAACAAGCACCAGGCACTGTATTAGGCATTGGGGATCCAGCAGTGGAATCAATACAAAACTCCCTGCCCTCACTGAGGTTACTTTCCAGTGAAGGAAGTGGGACAATAAGTAAATAAATAAAATATATGATCCAGATGGTAGTAAGTGCTAAGGAGAAAAATAAGGGCAGGGAAGTAGGCAGTGCCAGGCGAGAGCCATAGCCTTGAATAGGGTGGCCCAAGGGAGACTTAATTTAGGAGGCATTTTAGCAAAGATCCAAAGGAAGAGGGTTCTCTGCTTCTCCTTCTGCCACTCCCTCTGGCTGACCCTGATTTACTCTCCCTCTGCACAGCTTCAGGGCAAGCCTTTTGAATCACCTGATCATGTTCCTTCCCTAAATGACACCCTTCAGTGGTTCTTCATTGCCCTTAGGATAAATCCAGCGCTCCTGCCATGGTATGAGATGCATCCTGATTTGAGGTCTGCTTCCACTCCTGTCTCTTCTAAGAAGGCCTGCTTCTAACTGTGATGCCCAGGGCAAGAGTACAAATAGAAACCCACATAACCTATGTGTAAATATTGAAAATTAATATAGCAAGCTAACGAAATGTTAAAGAGTCTACCCTCTACTTTGACAAATGCATTTTCATAGCAACTTAGGAGGCCAACTTAACTTTTATATTTGTTGGACTGCTCTGAGTTCCATGCTAGAACTTGACAGTCCAGGGAGACTGACCCCCAGCCCATGGTCTGCCTCCCTTCTCTGCCCACTGCCCAGCTCTGTCTTTCTGCATGCGTGTGGACACCTCAGCTCACATATCCATGTTCTAGCCACATTCTTGTGTTTATACTGCTGGTATTTCTTGTCCTTGGGGGAACTGAACCTAGGAAAGAAGTACACGTGGGTCCAGGGAGTAGGCTAAGGGCCCTTTGGGCAGAGAATTTTAGGGTTTTAGGTGGTAGGAGCTTAGTCTAGAAGGTGGGTGAGGGCAACACAGACTCTATGGGGCAAGTTGCCTTGTTCCCTGGGGGAGAAAATGTGCAAGAGGAGGGTCAGAGCACAGAACAGGGCTCTCTAAAGCACTCAGAGCAGCACCCCCTCATAGCTCTCTGACTCTTACTCATGTGCCAAAACCAAAGTGAATTGCTGGAACTTTTCAATATGCATGCTCTCTTGTTTCTGTGATTTTGTGATTTTGCACAGACTACAGAATGGAAGGGCATACACTTAGAGTCCTTGTGCTAATTGCCCTCATCTCCAGTGAGCATCCTAATCCAATCCCCCATCATGAACTCTTAACCCCCACCCCCGATCACAGGAACACCACATGTAGCAGCAATACGGTAGGGTGTAGTATGATATAGTGACCTGAGCGTGGGCTTTAAAGTCCTGGTTTTGACCCTCTGT
Organism: Prionailurus viverrinus; assembly: GCF_022837055.1. Taxonomy (NCBI): domain Eukaryota; kingdom Metazoa; phylum Chordata; class Mammalia; order Carnivora; family Felidae; genus Prionailurus; species Prionailurus viverrinus. The sequence goes on along the minus strand of NC_062569.1, from coordinate 89,779,728 downwards.
TTAGCCTCTTAGTGGTCATGTGACCTTAGGCAAATTCCATGCCTCTGTTTCATTATTCCTTACATGGAGATAACCATACCAAGTTTATAAGTTATTGTGAGGATAAAATGAAATAATGGGTATCAAGTGCCTAAGCGTAGGCTCTGGCATAGAATAAGCATTGGTAAAAAGTTCTTTTCCCTCCCCCAACTATGCTTCTTACTTGAAACGAAACATACAGAGCACTTTAGGAGATAAGACTATTTTCATAGAAAGATGCCAATTAGATTAGCTCTCAGCACTCAGCCCCTGGGCATCTATCCCCATCTCCTGAGCTAGGGAGAATTTCCTAGAGAATATTAGTGCCTGATTTCCACTTTTAGTTGTCCAGAATTATTAGTTCATAGTGTATAGGCTGCTGCTGCTCACCATATTTACATACTGGGATAGTCACTATTTGTTGTTAGGGATGTGAGCAAAAGGACAGTTACAGCAGTGGAACCTGAGGGGCAGGGAAACAAGGAAGCTGGGCATCTCGAAGGAAAGGCAGGACCCACGGTCAGCTCGCAGTGCCTGACATAGTGGGCATGTAACAAGTGGAAGTCAAGCCAAACGAAGCTAAGAACAGTGAGAGAAGCCAGTAAACTCTAATAGAAAAATAGATAAGAGAACTCTTCAGGTAATCACAGGGAAATACTTATGGAACAATAAGCTATACCTGGTAATCAAAGAAATGTGTATTTAAATGTAACGCAGTATTTTTCCTAGAAGATGGGCAAAGATGTAAAAAGTTCAATGGCCAGGAGCACTTGGGTGGCTCGGTTGGTTAAGTGTCTGACTCTTGATTTTGGCTCAGGTCATGATCTCACAGGTTTGTGAGTTTGTGCCCCACAAACTCTAACAGTAGACGCTGTGCACTGACAGTACAGAGCCTGCTCGGGATTTTCTGTCTCTTTCTCTCTCACTCTGCCCCTTCCTCATTGCGTGTGCATGCGCGCATGCGCACACTCTCAAAATAAATAAACTTTAAAAAATTAAAGAAATAAAAAAAAATCAGTGGCCAGTGCTAATGAGACAGTGGGGGGGGGTCTACTCTCATGCACTGCTAGTGTGCACGGCAAAGTTGATTTGCCTTTCTGTAAAGAAATAATGAGAATGATTAAATAAGTTAGGATATAGGTATAAGATGGCCCATGTATCATTAAACGTAATAGTTTTAAGACATTTTAGATATGAGGAAAAAACCTCTGTTGCAGTGAAAAATAGAACACTATATAGTGTGAAAACCTCATGCACAAAAAAGACTAGAAGGAAATAGACCAGAGTATTGTAACTTCTTATCGTGAGCTTCTCTTATATAGGTCTTTGACTGTTTTAACTTTTCTATAAATTAGCAGGTGTTTCTCTTTTAATGGGAAAGAAATCCCATACATTAAGAAAAGTCACATTGCTTTCAGACAATAGGGCAGAGAGAATGTTTTATGGACGGCTCTGGCGACTTGTTGACTCAGTACACCTCAAAGAAGAGGCAACTTCTTTCCTTTGGGATACACGCTTTGGGGAGAAATAAAAGACTCAGGCTTCCTCTCTTGTTGAGTCTAGTCATTTGTAGCAACAACTTGCCTGGGGAGTTTCCTGTCAAACTGGGAAGCCTAAGTGAGCTGCCTTATGCTTGAGACAGACACAAGGTCACAGGAGCTGTGGTCTCTTCACCAGTCTGTGACATTCTCAACGCTGGTTGAGATTTAAGAGGGGGCTTTGATTCCTTTTGTGGCCTAAATCCTCCAATTGTGGCCTTACCTCCAGTAGCTGTAAGTGATTAATAGGCGGTGTTACTCCTCTGTGGGTCACACAACAGGCACAGTGGTTTAAGCAAGTGCTATCTGGGTAATAGGAAATTAAGCAAAACACCCTAAAGCAATGCTACACCAGTATGTATATAAAAATGTGAACTGGGGCACCAGGGTGGCTCAGTTGGTTAAGTGTCCAACTTCACCTTAGGTCATGATGTCATGGTTTGTGAGTTCGAGCCCTGCATCGGGCTCTGTGCTGACAGCTCAGAGCCTGGAGCCTGCTTTGGATTCTGCATCTCCCTCTCTCTCTGCCCCTCCCCTGCTTGCACTCTGTCTCTCTCTCTCTCTCGAAAATAAATGAACATTAAAAAAATTTTTTAATGTGAACTAACCAAAATCTATTTTGAGTTATAAAATAGATACATACGTTAAGCAAACCAAGACGGATGGAAGGAAAGACCCCTAACTACCAAAACATAGAATTGCTTCCAAACTGACATGTTATAACTATTTTTGCTTTCATTTTTTTCTTTGATTTCTTAGGAGTTATACTTAAGTCCAAGTGCTTAAATAAATTTTGCTACTTAATAAGTTATATAGCAACATCTTGATTCACTTAGCCAAATTACTTTTTGGTGTTCAAGATGGTCACTGTCACTTCATCTGGCCTTGATTTCAAGAGTAGTTTCCCCTCTTTTAACTTCCTGAAACATATCTTTTTACATCCTGACTGGTGTAATGGAAGGACGTGAGACAACTGGACCACATCCCAACCAGCCCCACCCTTGGCCATCTAAGAGTAATCCACATGACTCAGCAACATGATTTTTTAGAAGCCAATACACATTTTAAACTACAAGTAATACATTTTTTTAATGTTTATTTTATTTATTTATTTTGAGAGAGAGAGACAGACAGACAGAAAGGCATAGAGAGAGGGAGAGAGAGAATCCCAAGCAGGCTCCACACTGTCAGCGCAGAGCTCTATGCAGGGCTCAATCTCACAATTGTGTGATTGTGACCTGAGCTGAAATCAAGAGTTGGACACTCAGCCAACTGAGTCACCCAGGTGCCTTTACAAGTAATACATTTTAAATACAGTGGTGGCAAATATATGTTATCAATGCTCTGTGTACCATTGCTAATCCACTGGTCAAATCAGCCTAGAGCCCACTGAGGAAAAAGATGTTTTGGCCCACTTTGAGTTCAGTGGTAAAGCATACCAGTGTCTGTATTGAGGTAGGCACAGGGAAGGTCAGAACTCATACCAAAAGCTTTTCATGTCATGTTTAAGGGCAGTAGGGTCCTTGTCTTTGAAGAGCTTGTATTCAAATGGGGAAATCATGATTCATGCCAGGAGCAAGAAAAGGAGACAAAAATTAAAAGAAAATCAAATACAACTCTGAACGCTTGCACATAAACATCCCAACAAGTACGACTGACTGTAGGGAGGGCTGAGTTACGTGCTAAGTGCTGGAAGAAGCCAGAATGCCCTAGGTCAGATGGGGTTAATCTAAAGGTTTTCTGAGGCAGTGCATTTTGGGTTGGGTTAGAAGGCAGCCAGGAAACATGGTGTGAAGCTGGAGGGGTCCAGGTGAAAAGGAAAGCAGCGTTCTGGATGCTTTCTGACTGCGTTCCCCAAAGTCTTAGCCACCCAGAGTGACCATGCCTGACCTCTGACCTCCCCACAGTGAGGACGTGTGCAAACGTGGCTTCACCGTCATCATCGACATGCGGGGCTCCAAGTGGGACCTCATCAAGCCCCTCCTCAAGACGCTACAGGAAGCCTTTCCAGCTGAGATCCATGTGGCCCTCATCATCAAACCCGACAACTTCTGGCAGAAACAGAAGACCAACTTTGGCAGCTCCAAATTCATCTTTGAGGTGAGCCAGACCTCTCTCTTAGCACCCCCTTTCCCTTCTCTTCTGCTACCCACACATTTCTCACTTCTGCTTCTCCACTTACCCTATGACATGCAGGATGGCAGGGTCTGATATTTCAGGATTTGTCGGCTACTGTGGCCTTACCAGTAAGTCTTGGAAGGAATAAAAGCCCAAGAGATTGTCCTGGGCTGTCAGCCAGTCTGTTGAAACTGCCGACCCCGGCTGATTTGTGGCTCCTGACCCATGGGCTGCATGCTCTCCCACTCGCCCTTTCTGAGGCAGGCTGTGGTCATTAACGTGCGGATTTATGTCAAGCCTTTCCCCTTGACTTTCTGTCTTCTGCCTGGGGCTGCCCTGGGGTCTTCCCCCTGCGCACTCCACATCACTGAGTCCCCCTCTCTGTGTCTGCCCCTCTCAGACAAGCATGGTGTCCGTGGAGGGCCTCACAAAGCTGGTGGACCCCTCCCAGCTGACCGAGGAGTTTGATGGCTCCCTGGACTACAACCACGAAGAGTGGATCGAGCTACGGCTCTCCCTGGAGGAGTTCTTCAACAGTGCTGTGCACCTGCTGTCACGCCTCGAGGACCTACAGGAGATGCTGGCCCGGAAGGAGTTCCCCGTGGACGTGGAAGGCTCACGGCGGCTCATCGACGAGCACACGCAGCTCAAGAAGAAGGTGCTGAAGGCCCCTGTGGAGGAGCTGGACCGGGAGGGGCAGCGGCTGCTGCAGTGTATCCGCTGCAGTGACGGCTTCTCAGGGCGCAACTGCATCCCGGGCAGCGCTGACTTCCAGAGCCTGGTGCCCAAGATCACCAGCCTCCTGGACAAGCTGCACTCCACCCGGCAGCACCTGCACCAGATGTGGCATGTGCGCAAGCTCAAATTGGACCAGTGCTTCCAGCTACGGCTTTTTGAGCAGGATGCCGAGAAGGTAGGAGGGGAGGTGGCCAGACTGAAGTGGGGCTTGTGTGTGTTGGGGGTTGCTGCTTAGCTTTTTAGGGGAACTTACAGAGGCTGCTGGTCCAACTTCCTGATTAATAATACTTTTGTGGAAAGCCTTAAAAATGTGCCTACTGGTTTGGGATGATTTATTTGGTCATTGATCACTGACTTTTTTTAAAAAAAGTTTTTATTTATTTTTGAGAGAGAGAGAGAGAGAGAGAGAGAGCGAGCATGCAAGCAAGTGAGCATGGGAGGGGCAGAGAGAGAGGGAGAGAGAGAATCCCAAGCAGGCTCTGCACTGTCAGCACAGAGTCCGATGCGGGGCTCGAAGTCACAAATCATGAGATCATGACCTGAGCAGTAACCAAGAGTCAGACACTTAACTGACTGAGCCACCCAGGCCCTGATTGTTGACTCTTTAAATCTCCCTTTATGTAGTGTTTATTATATGCCAGATACTGTTGTAAGCACCATGTGTAAATTAACTTATTTTAATCATCTCAAGAGTTGTAAGGGGTAGGTATATGACAGTTATCCCATTTTATAGATGAAGAAACTGGGAAGGCAAATAACTTGGCCAGACTGAGAAGTATGATGTGATTGTGAAGTCCACACTTTTGCACTGTTGGATGCTGGCCCTCTCAGGACATGCAGTGAGTGGTTAAAGCCAGCTAAGCCACAAGAATAGCAATACTGTTACCAGTCACAATAACACGACTTAGTGATTATTGTCCTGCAGTGTCCTTTACCGTTGACAAAGCACTTTCACATACAGAGTCTTATTTAATCTGTGCAGCCCTTTGATCCTTTGAGGTGGGTGGTGGTGTTTCTGCTGATATACGGGAAACGGGTGCTCTTTGATCCTGGGGCTGTAATGGCAGACTTGACGTATGAATCCAGCTTTCTTCTGTTTGAAGTACAAGGTTCTTCCTTCCATACCACTGCTTTCTGGAGGATTTTCCTCAGCTGCTGTGTACTTTCTCAAGCAAGACCCCACTTTTCCAGCAGTGAATTTTCAAAGCTTTCCCCTTATCAGGGGACATGTGAGAAAGTGAAAAAGAAAAATATCATATAGTGCTTCTTTGCCAGGGATACAGAAGTATCTTCTCTAGATTCTCTCCAAGCTAAAGAAGAGAGTTTACTATTATATGCACTTTAAGAAGAGTGAAATAGGTTTTCCTCCTATCAGTGTTCTGGGGATAACTTCTATTCAAATGCATAATACCACTCTTAGGCATACCGTGACGTTGTGGTAACCTGTGAGTTTTATAGACAGCATCTGATGCAGTGGTTTTGTGTCTTTTAAGATCCTATATTGAAAATGTCCTTATGTGTTTGTAAGTAATGAAATCGGGATATAAAACTATATATAATTATCCCAATTTATGTGAGAGTGCCAACGTAGGTATAAATGGACAAAATTCATCACAGTGCTAATAGTTTTGATTTCAAGGGTTTATGGTTATGGTTGATTTAATTTCTGTATATTCTTTTTTTATATAAATTTTTTCATTTTTATTTATTTTGGACAGAGAGAGAGGGAGAGAGACACAGAGTGTGAGCAGGGGAGGGGCAGAGAGAGAAGGAGACACAGAACCTGGAGCAGGCTCCAGGCTCTGGCCTGTCAGCACAGAGCCTGACGCAGGGCTTGAACCCATGAACTGTGAGATCATGACCTGAGCCAAAGTCAGATGCTCAGCTGGCTGAGCCACCCAGGAGCCCCTCTCTGTATAATTATTCTGTGCTTTCTAATCTTTTATAGTTCATAATCAGATGAAAACCAATATGTGTAATTTTTAAAGATTGCACAGCCCCTTTCTACAAAAGGAATTTTGAATCTCATTTAAGCCAGTTTTTGGAAGAGATATGTAGGAGAGTTTCTTGCACAACCTTAGGAGCTGTGAGGTCTCCCTAGCCTTCCTGAGGGCTCCTTGCCCAGTGGCCCAGTGCCTGGTTCCAGCCCTGGCCTACTCCCCTCTAGGAAGGGCCCCTTGGACTACAGAGTTACTGTCACCGCTCACCAAATGATGAGAGACACCAGGTCAGAAGCCAGATGCTCTGTGAAGCCAGAGGCAGGTACTTTGGCTCCTGTAACCAATAGTGGAAAGATCTGGACATCTCCTTTTTACTTGCAGTCTCTTCTGCTCTGGGGCAAGGAATCTGCTTTATAGCCTGGCCTGGGTGCCTGTTTCAGTGAGCCAGGGTCATAAGGGGAGACGGAGGACTCAGGTCTGCCGAGAAGTGTTTTGTTTTAGGCACTTCCCTGCACCCGTGAAGCTCAAGGATATGGGAAGTCTGCATAGGGCACAGATAGCGCCTGTCTCACAAACAAAACACACAAAACAAAATACCTTAACCTCAGAAGTCCCCAGGTAGGGAAGGCTGACCTTCTAGAGTCAGCCAAGCACCAGTCAGCCAGGCAGTAATTTCGGCCACACATGTATCTTCTCAATTCATGCTTGATTCTTTCTCTAACCCAGAGTGTGATTTTCTCAAGATCACACTCTTGGTTAGACAGAGCTAGTATTTGGTCTGTCTCCAAAGCCCAACCTAACTTTTAACCCAATAGCCCTGCTATCTCTCACTCCCAGGACCTGCCTCTTGCTACCACTGAACACTGGCTGTTAGCCCCTTAGCCATCTGGCCCATGCCCTGATGATTCTGGGGACGACCTGAAATCCCACCTTCAAAGGCACACTCAACAGCAGGTGCTTTTAACCTTCCTGTGCTATGGACCTCTTTGTTCTGGGGAAGCCTGTGGACCCTTCTCAGAGTAACATTTGTAAATGTACAAAATAATATATATGTACATGTACACACACATATGTGTATATACACACACATATATACATACATATCATACATATATATAATATATGTATATGTATGTATTACACACACACACATAATGGCCTTGAAAAATAATTATTGAAGTACAGTTATTACATTTTTTTAAAATAGCCATAACTTGAATACTTCTTTAGGAACATTGTTAAATAACAAGTTCTATTTGAAGTCTTCTACCTACCATAATTTTGAAGTAGTGATGAGCATAAGTGACATTTCAGGGCAAAACCTGATGTGATCTGAGTGTGTGTTTCTGTTGATGTCAGAGGCACAAGTATTGCTAACATTAATGTAGTTTGCTGCCTACATTCATAACGGAAAGGAATGCTATATTTCAGTTACATGTTAGTGACAATAAGGGCATATTTTTTTCCTGTCCAAGTACACAAGCCCTGAGTTCTCTGCAGAGACTCTAAGTTTAGGATCCATGTTCTGTGGTGTATTCATACCATAGAAAGAAGTATGTGTGTGTGGCATGTGTGTGGTGTGCTTGGTGTGTGTAGAGGGGTAGGGGAGACAATATAAAAAATGAAACATGGAGTGAAAGGAATGATGGGAAGAGGGCAGCTCAGGAATATTTTGATATTGAGTCAGTGGTGAAAATGTTGCTCAGGCTTGACCCAGCTGCCACAGAAAATGTGCTCAGTGTGGGGCAGGAGAGAAAACAGTCCTTTTAAGTTGCTTCAAGATTAATTTAAAATATCTGTGCAGAATCAAGTGCTCAGCCCTTGACTTATTTGGTGTTTTTGAAAGGGGATGAAGAGGGTGGTGGTTTGGGGTAAGGGTTGTCTGCGTGGATCCACATCTAAACAAGGGTGGGAGGAAATAGTTACTGCATGAGCCATGTCCTAGCCTCCCTTCTGGTGGGAGTCTTGTCGGAGGCCTGTAATTCCAGATCTGGGAAACTCTTAGCAAATCGAGGAGTCTGGTGATCACCCAGCTCCTACTTTTGTAAAGAGGTGAGTGCTGGGTCTGTCACCTCTGGCTCTGTGGGGTGACAGCTGTTTCCTAGGGCTTGAATAATACGTGGTACTCCCCATTTACCACCTGGTCTTGGGGAGTGAAGCCATTTCTCATCACTTTCCTCTGACCCCTGAAATGATCCTTCCTCATCTTGGGGGTGGTGAGGAGGGAGCCATTTTCTCTGCCAATTAAACACTTAGGGAGGAAGGACTGTGTTCCACGATAACTCGTAAAGTAGGCCGCTATTCATTTAATGAACTTCTGTGAGCAGTTGTCATGATCCCCAAACAAGGCACTTGGATAAAGATGAGTAGGCTAGAATTTCTGTCCTGGAACAGCAAGCTGTCACAAACTGCTATTTATTATTACTTATGTCTGCTGTGTGCACCCCATGCCCTAGGCACAACCTCCATGATTGGGGGTTTTTAGAGAAGAGGGAATATTGCAGCTCGGAAATGTTAGGAAAACCTTAATGAGCAATTTGTGGGAGGGCTGGGCAATTCAGAGGTGATACAAGTAGTGCACAATGTGTCTTGTTGGAAGATGAGCAGCACTGCCTTGGTCCTGTGCTCTCTAGCCTGTAACTAATGGGCCTGTCCTCCACTGTGCTCACAGAACACAGGCGGGCTGTCCTCATTAGCCAGGTGCAGATTACGACTCTCTTCGCAGACCTGTCTCACAGCTGATTGCCCCCACAGCTGCAGTGGACCTTGTATGATGGAGGTGTCTGCCCTGCAGTCATATCCCATTACCAGAGAGAAGGGAGGGCTCTTCCCCAGTAGGGGGCGGTTTGTGGTATTAATGTTGTTAAGTAGCCTCATTCCATGTCCTCTTGCTCCTCAGTGGAGGATCCTTCCTAGCTGCTCCCCTCCCTTTCCTGGGTGCCTAGGGCACATCTTAGAATGGCAGAACTGGAAAAGACCTTGAGATCAGAAAGTCTACCTCCCACACACTGTGGGGAACCCAGCCTTGTCGTCATGATGACAGCCATTGTGACCTCATGATGCCCACCAATGTACTGATGCCAGTGACATATATCAGAAACTACTGGAGCCGGGGCTCCTGGGTGGCTCAGTTGGTTAGGAGTCTGACTTCGGCTCAGGTCATGATCTCATGGCTCATGGGTTTGAGTCCCGTATCGGGCTCTGTGCTGACAGCTCAGAGCCTGGAGCCTGCTTTGGATTCTGTGTCTCCCTCTCTCTCTGCCCCTCCCCCGCTTGTACTCTGTCTCTCTTCCTCTCTCAAAAATGAATACAACCTTAAAAAAAAAAGATAAAGAAAATACTGGAGCTGCCGCACCATCCAACTTTCCAGTCTGCGGAAGGCCCACAATCTTCCAGTCTTTGCAGGAAACAAGAGCCTCAAAGGGTTCCAGTGTATAAGGGACTTAACTGATAGAGAAACCTTCATCTACTCCTCTTCTGAATAAAAACTGATGTCTACCCAGGAGGCCCATGCTCTAGTCTTGCCCAAAGCCATTCTAGAAAGGAGTATATTCCTACTGCCTTGTGGGAGAATTCCCAAAAGAGGGAGGACTAAGCCACTCTGCAGGGCTTCCAATACTGGAATTATGCTTATTATTGGTTTATGCAGCATAGTGTGTTTGTTTCATGGGTAAAACAATGCTTGGGACGTGCTCAAGACCACAGTTGGAGTGGTATTTAGGTGCCCACCTCCTCTGTAACCCAGGCATCTGCTCAGACGAGACCTTTGCATTTGCTCTGATGAGACTGGCCTCAGTGGTCACCTGAGCCTACCCTCACGATGCTGCCTATGGGAAAGCTCCCTTTGCAGAACCTAATTCTAAATACCTTCCTGCATCTTCATCCTTGCATGGTAGAATTCTGTTTACATGCAAGGGTGCCATCTGGGCTGAAATGGAGCTGTGTGAGTGGGAATTCAGATTGGTTCTGAGGTGCCACTTTGTCAGTTGGGAGACCTTACACACGTCTTTAATCTCTGACCACTAGTTATGCTCCCAACAAAACAAAGATGAAGAATTTGGGCTAACTCAGTTTCTTTTAACTTTTCTGCTTCTACACCACACTATTCTTACTACTAATACTCTCTCTTTGTGAAAGTGCCTTTCAACGGGAGAAGTGTGGTGGTGAGGCATGTGTGTGGCTGTCGTAGTGGTGGCATTGTGGTAGAGAACAGGTTTGTAAGGGAACACATCAGAATCTCCAAAGTAGTTTGATAAAGACCCCCACCCGCCTCAGTCAATAGTGCCTGTCATTCCTCTTCCTTTCAGACTTGCCCTACTAATGATATCTAAGCCTCTTTATAGCTCAGCAATTCTGTAAACATTTTTGCCTTTTTGTTATTCATTCTTCCCTATATATCTACAGTAGGCTCTTCTCTCTTCAGAGTTATCACCTTGGCTGGTGATGGAAAATAAGTCTTTCTCAGCAACTAAAACCATCATCTGTCGAGTTCTGTTCTTGCTTTAAAAAAAAAGCGGGGGGGGGGGGCTGAGCTGCCCGGGCCTGTTATGAAAATCGAGTGGGGTGATGTGTGGAGGTACCTGGCACCAGATTTCCCTTCCTTCTTCTTGTGGTGGTTCAGTCATGGCTTCCTCTTCAGTCACTGGGTGCCTGCCAAGACCACACAGAGTGTCATCCAAGCTATCTTCCCAGTGGACTTGCTCCAGATAATTTTTGGTAATCCCTAAATGAAACAAAATTGAGGATTGAGTTGTGAGAGAAATTGGCAATTAGGATGTAGGTTCATAGGGGTCCCCAAAGATCACTAGGTTGTGTGGTGCCCTGGCCCGAGGCACAGAGAGGAGCACCTAGGTCAAATGGGGGTCATATGTGATGGGTCCAGGTTTGGGAAGTTGCCACAGGAAAGGTCTCTTCGAAAACAGTCTGTCCCTGAAGCAGCCACAGAGGAAAGTGATTCTCCCAGGGGGATGGGATTGCCCCCTCCCCATGTACCTTATGTATCTGAGATACTTGTCACCTTCTGCTTTGCATTATAGCTAAAAGTGTATTTGTCTTATTCTCCTGCAAACTTGGGGCCAGAAACACTTCCTACAGTCCATCCAAGAAACACATCTATGTATTTTGATTTTCTTGGAGATCGGTGCAAAAAAAAAAAAATAATGTTACTTTCATGTTACTATGAGAAAATATTTATGGGGCCCGCTGGGGGAAGGACATCGCAGCAGGCATCAGGGCACTGTGCTAAGGGTTACATGCTTATTGTGTTTTGCTGTTTGTATGTCTGTTAACCACATTAGCAATTTAGGACATCCCCAGGATGCCCTGTCACTGGGCAAAGTATCCACTGCTGTTTCCTGTCCTCTCCCTCCAAGGTATAAACATTTCTGATCATTCCCCAGGGCCCAAAGCAAGACCCAAAGTCCTATCCTGCCTGGAGCAATGAGAACCAGTAAGGCCACTTGTGGAGAAATTCCTCTGCCTCTCCTCCCTGCCAGACACTAGCTGTTTCTCTTTGCCACACGTCCAAGCCCCACACCCCTCAAGTCAGCAGCGAGCATGACTCCATAGTCATTTGTCAAACTGAAGTGCCATTGTAGCAATTATAATACATAATATTTTTTTTAAATGTCAGTTTTTAAAGTCTTCTCACATTCCTGACCTTAGAGGTTTTGTGGTCCAGCCCTTCCTTTTACATAAAAATCTTTGACCCAGAGTAGAGACCCACCCAAAGTCATCCAGTTGGTGGTTCATCATTTGGTCTCCCATCTGCTTTGTGTAGCAGGCCAGGCAGGTGTGAATATGGGCATCGTTTCGTGGGTGGGAGAGCTGAGGCTTGGTGAGGTTGGGAAGTATGCCTGGGAAAGAGTTGGGTGGGCAGTGTAAGAAGGTGGCCCTCTGCTCTGAGGCTGGGGCTACTCCCCTCCTCCAACACACACACACACACACACACACACACACACACACACACACGCGCTGACCTTGCCCTGCAGGGGAAGGGGTGCACGGGCCAGCTAGCAACCTAGGAGGTGGCTGCAGGGGCTGGGGAGGAATGGAGGTGGGGGTCCTCATCACTGCTGTCGTGAAAGGGAAGGCGCTGGACAGGTCTCCAGGGTACATGTGGCCAAGTCTCTGTGGTTCACTTGCCTGAGCCCTTCTTGTTGGGAGGATGGCTTCAAAAAGCTGCAATCTTGAGGCAGCCAGAGGGCAAGGTCTTTACTTGGCAGTTTGTAATTTCCTGCTTTTTTTGGAGAAAAGCTTCATGCCCTCTTGTTCCTGCCCTCCCTCCTCCTACGGGAGCCTAAACCACCACCCTCTGCACCCCCCACTGCCTGGGCTCAGGGTGAGGAAGTGTGTCCGTATCCCGCCCCAAGACAGGACACAGTGTCCTGTATTATTTCCAGCCTGCCGGTCCTGGGAATCTCTACTTACTTTTCTCATTTCCTCCTCTTGAACATTAGAAACATTAGAGTCCAAAAATAATCCAAGTCACAGTGTTCTGCAGAGTGCATGTGCAAGTGTTTTCTCTCAAAGCTGTTTTTCTCCTCCTTCCATCCTTTCTGCCTCTCCTGCATTTTCAGCCCCAGTGTATACAGAGGTCACAGGTCTGCAGGAGGCCTGTGGGTGTGGAGAGCAGATTGGAGGAAGGACTGGGAGGAAGTCTAGGCACAGGGCGGAGGGGTGGAGCTCCCTCTCAGATCTCCCAAGGGGTGAGACCAGACAGCCCTATGTAAATAGCCTGCATATGTGGCCTCTACTTATAAGTGGACCCTACAGAACTGTGGACCCCATAGTGGCCCCTTGGAATCGAGAACATGGACACTACGTTAAAAATGTTTCTGTCTGATTCTGTCTGTAGCAATTTAGGTGAGCTAGAAACAGAAGGTCCTGATCAGAGACAGAAGTTGTGTGAGGCACAGGAAAGTAACTGAGAAACACTCACTGATTCACTCCCTTGTCAGCTGACATTACATGTCTACTATGTGCCAGGTCCTCTGCTAGGTGCTGGGGACCCTGTCTCCCACCCAAGCACTGGGTAGAGAAGCATAGGGAAAATCAGGTTCGGCATTGATGTGATTCCTGATACCTTATGAGAAAAGGATGGCACAAAAATAATACCCACTCTGGTGGTTAGAGCCTGGTTCAGTATCTAGGTCTGTGTTGCTTTCTAGGGGGGAATTAGGGCTGGGGTGCCTAGAGTGTTTTTGGGAAGACAGTGGGTGGTAACCCAAGGAATAAAGGTAACAGGTCAGCTCTGCCCCAGTAGGGGAAGTGGAAGGAATGTCTTAAGTATACTGTTCTTAAATAACAAAAAGAAATTCAGGTATAATTTGTTAAGTGAAAGAACAAACTGAGTCTCTACAGCAGGGACCAAAACACCTTCCTTCCCTTTTTCTTCTAGCCTACTTCCCTGCACCCCTCTCCTTCCTTTCCCATCTGTGACCTCTCTCCCCTGTGCCCTCACACCCCTCCAGCCTGCACTCATGCCACTCTTTTTGCTTCCATTCTCTCTGAACCTGTTGCTTCTCTTCCCTTTTGTGGTCCTGCTTCCTTCTGTGGGTGGAGCTAAGGCAGAGCTCCGTGTGTGGTGCAGACCTCCTCTGGAGGGCAGAGAGAGCAAAGGCCAGAAGACCCAGCAACCCTTATAGAAAGAGCACTGGCTTTGCAGTCAGAGAGACCTGGATTTGAATCCCAGCCCAGCCTCTTGCTAGCTGAATGGCTTTCTGTGGCCAGGTTATGCTGTGTGAATTGTCTCTTTATCAGTAAAATGTAGATTTTAATAAACGCCTTAGGATTGGTAAAGAAAATGTGTATACAGCATCTAACATGCCCAGAGCCCAGTAGGTGCTCGGCAGATGGCCAGTTTGTGGAGGTAGACTCAAGGTGGACCATGTGCATAGATGGGATCAGGAATGGAAGAGAGGCATGCGGAGGCCTGCTGGGGCCTGGGGAAGGAGGGCAGAGAGTATATCCTCATTCACAGCAAGGGCGCTGGAGCAGACAGTGGGCAGCATGTGACAGCAGAGTGTGTAGGCGAGGTAGGTACCTGGTGCGTGGAGAGACCAGGAAGGGGTCTTGAGGAGGAACTGGTCAGTGAATAATAGCTACTAGATCTACTGCTAGTAGAAAGGAAAGGAAGTGGAAGCATGTGACCAGGATGGCAAGATCTTAGAACACTGTTGCTGAAGGTAAGCCAATTAAATAACTGCCAGATATTGCGCTGGGGCAGGCCACCGGCAGATGGGCTACGGTCAGGCCTTACCACGTTGGAGCAGGGGGCGCTGGCAAACAGTTAGCTGCTGCATAGAGAAAGTCTACCGAGGTGCCTATCCTGGCTATGTAAACAATGCAGATGGGGAAATGTTCAGCTGAACTTGGGGTGCAGAAAGAGGGAGGAGCATGAGCAAAGGCATGGCAGCCCCAAAGTACAGGGTGGGTTCTGGGAGCACCCCTTCCCAGAGAGGCTGGAGCTCAGGCTCTAGGACAGTGTCCCTGGGGCATGGCTCCCCAGGAGTTACAACTGGGGGTCTACTCCCCGAGGAACCAGGGGCCATGGGGAAAGCTGAAATTTGGTGAATAGTTCAGGCCCTGCCAGGATCATCTTAGAATGCTAGAATCTTTGAATCAGTGGGTCTAATCCTTTACTCAGGGCTTCTCTGACATGCATCCTCTAGACTCTCTGCTGAGCATTTCCTGGGTGGAGGAAGCCACAGCTTTGTGAAGCAGCCTGTTTGTTTCATCATTACACACCACTGTTTGTTAGAAAGGCCTCCTGCCACCAGACCAGCATCTTTCTTTCTGGAGCTTCCACCTTGTGGTCTCAGCTCTGCCCTAGAACCCCCCAGAACTAGTTCCTTCCGTCTCCTGGACAGCAGCCCTCTGATGACTTGAAGACAATCCTCATGGACCTTCCCAGTCTTTTTTGCTCCAGGCGAGCTCCCATCACTTCTTCTGGCCTATTTTCACTTGATATGGGCTCTAAGCTCTTCAGTGTGGCATTCCTGGGACCAGTTTTTCAAATGTGAAAAGGGATGGGGAGGGGTCTGCAGCTCTTGATCCCACTTCTACAAGTGAGAGAGATTTTGTGTGTGTGTTTTGGGGAGGGGTGGTGGTGCACTTGTTTCTTGTAGTTCAGGTTAGCCAGTCTGAAACTCCAAGGTATGCCCACCCAGAGAATTACATCCTCTCATTCAAACTGAATGAGGCACTATCTCGTATATGAGTAGAAGATGATGTCTTTTCACACGTATGCATAGAGAGGCTTTTCTAGTATAGAAATATTGACTTGACAGGATTCTGGTGCCCTGAGTTAGGTGTGCCCAGATCAGGGATGTTCATTCCTATGTCCCCTGGCGTTCCCTGAGGTCATTCCTAAGCAGAGCCAAAGCTTTGTGGTCTTATCTTGGAGAGTCAGAAAACTCATGGTAAAACACCCAAAGGAACATTAATTCCCTTGGAGGAAACCTGCCTCTCCTGAAATCCCAGAAGGCTTTTCCCCATGTTCCCCATTTCACCAAGAAACCCCATTCTCTTACTCTTTGGCTCACCTCCCTTCTCAGAGAGCCTTTTCTAGGACAAGAAAGTCCCTGCTATGGGATGGTTGCTGATGTGGTGAGAGAAGACATGCCCTTTCTTGGTACAGAGAAAAAGGGATGTTTGGTTTTCTCCATGCAGATCAGGTAGACCAACTGGTCCTACCTTAGAGTGGTGCTTGTCTTGCCCTAGGAGGTTTCCCTGGGAAGCTGACCCTTGTCATGAGGTGTCAAGAGGAGGTGCAAACCGGAAGGGACTACAATGGGGAATGAGACTGGACTTGGGCATTTGGGCCACACCTTCAGGACATCCTTCTCTGTGCTTTGCACAGCCCTACCGTCTCCTGCCTTTATACCAACCTCCCTCCCACTCTGCCTATTGAAACCCTACCCTAGCTGAAGGTCTGCTCAAACACTGCTTTACTCATTCTTCCCTCTTGGAAGTGTTCTTTCTGTCCTCTGGGCATCTTCCTGTAGCCATTATCCATTCCCCTCAAACTGGACTATTCCAACCTGTATTGTGATTTTACGCTCAGAGGCCTCATTCCTCCCAATATATTGCAAATTCCTGGAGGTCAGGCCCGGTGTCTTAAGATACTTCTGTGTCCCCCTGAGGCACACAGTACCAAATCAAGAGTGGACTGTGGCACAGTCCATGCTCACTGGGCTGCCTGATGGAGCAAAACTTTTGTGAGCATTCTGAGCTGGCACAAGAGCACCACCTACTGCTGAGTGGTTTCAAAGGATGCCACTTAAAAACTGGGCTTTTAGTAACTTTCATCTTGCAGTGCAGAGAGAGATTGGGAGGCAGGATCCCCACTTCTGGTCTTTTTATACTAATCCAAGGGTGAGCAGATGAGGTGGCAGTGGGAGTGGAAAAGAGAGGGGCAAACTCTGGAGACACTCGAAAGGAAAGGAAGTGGGACCAGGTGACCTACTGGATGCTGGGGAGGAAAGGGAGCTAAGGTAATGACCAGGCCTTCACCTCACGACAGTAGGATTGGGGGCTGGGAGTGGAAAGAAATCCCAAAAACATTTTGGGAGAAGGATGGGTGACTAAATTAAATTTAAATTTCTTTGAAGGCACAGAAGCGTGACAGGAGTGGTGATCAGGCTGCTAAAAGCATTATGCCGTGAATGATCCCATTACTACATTTCTGCCCTGCTCACAGGGACAAGGGCACTAACTGAACCCAGGAGTTCTCCGCAGGCCTCTGCATAAGATTGTTAAAGAAATGGAGGGTTTTCATAAGAGACTCTTAAATACTGAGAACAAACTGAGGGTTGATGGGGGTTGAGGGAGAGGGGAAAGTGGCTGATGGGCATTGAGGAGGACACCTGTTGGGATGAGCACTGGGTGTTGTATGGAAACTAGTTTGACAATAAATTATATTTAATATAAAAATAAATAAATACAGGAAAAAAAAAAAAGAAAGAAATGAAGGGTTTTGAGGAGTGATTAGGCTCTTCATTCCCTAAGTTCTTCCTGAGCATCTGCAGGGTGTGCTCTGCCCGGTGGGGTCTGGAAGCAGGAAGCATGACCAAGCCTCTCTTCCTAGATGTGCCTGAGCCTGGCTCCCGTGCTGCACCTTGCCTGCCCAGACCCCACTGCCGAAGCTGTGGGAAGAGGGCAAAGAGAAAAGGGGGAGTGCCAGGTTCCTTCCTCAGCTGGAGCTCAAGCCCACCTAGCACACACCCCTGCAGCACAGCAGCCACCCTCTTCCCTCAGAGGGAGGGCCACCTCCTCCTTAGCGCATGTGGAATTTTTTCCCCAGATGTGCAAGTGATTGGCACAGCCGATTTTAGGATGCGTGGGAGGACTGGATGAGAACATCCAGCAGACGCTCCATTTTTGCAGTAACAATAATAGTTACCATTTACTGAGTGCATCCTGTATGCCAGGAACAAGCATTAGCTCATCTAAATTAACTTGCCAAGGGCCAGATCTCAGTTTATGTCTAAATTTAGCTTTGGGATAAAGTTGGGCACTCTTTTCTCAGCTTGGATTAAATAGAGTTTGACCTCTTCAATTCTACATTTTGGGAAGTAAGTGAAGCACATTTTCTCACTCGGTTGCTGAGAATATTTTATCAGCATCTGTGGTTCAGATGGAAGGAATTTGGCCACTCAGAGTCAATATCCCGGGGCTGCCTAGGCTGACTCCTGGCTTGGTTGGTCCTGTTTCTCCTCTGCTTGACTTGCTGGCTCCTGGATGACCGTTCCTTCCCCAGAAAGAGGGTACTGTGCATATTGCCAGTGCTGCAGGGAATTTGGTCCATCCAGGCAAACAGACTGGAAATGAAAAACACAAAAAAAACCTTATTTAAAGTCTGAAAGCATTTACATTAATTGTGGACTTGGTAAGACTTTTCACTCCATCACTTAGCATGAGGAAGGCATGAGTGAGGACCATGGCCTTTTAAGGCCTAACGTGATCATGTGCTTCTCTAGGCTGAGCTACAGCTCATTTTCAAGGGCAGTGTGTGATTTGAGCAGGAAGTTTTGCAGCCTGAGTTTCTCTAATCAGAAAGCAACTACTTTTTGTGACTGCCAGCTTATCCTGCTAAACCCAGGGGAAATAGAACGGGATTAACATGCATTCAGCATCTATTATGTGTTATATTCTGTGCTGGGCACCTTTAATACATTATCTTTACCTCCTCCTTCATATTTGACCCAGACATTGAAGGGGTTGTAAGAACAAGGAGTGTGAGGGGAAAACAAGGAGGGAGTGGGCATGGAGAACCCTCAGTCGGTGAGAAGTCTGTAATGTGCTAATTGATTTTGTTCTGTGAGATCAGGACTGGCTCGGACTCCCCTTTGCAATGAGGTAAATCACAGTCTTATCTGGGGACCTCAGGGTAGACACCCAGTCAGGGTTAAAAACAGATTTGACTGTTTTACTGCCCTTTACTGGTTCCCTGCTGCACACTGAATAAAGGCCAGTTTCTCTGCCTTTCAATCTCTGCCCCTCTGAGACCCAGCCCCTCCCTCATCTTTTGTCATCCTTTCTCACCACCTCTCACTTGTGGAACTCTGTGTACCTCCTCTCTATTCCATATTTTAAGCCTCCAGGCCTTTGCTCAAGTTATGTCATCTCATTAAGGTGTTTCCATCCACAACTTCACCTGACCAAATCCTTTTGTCTTTCAAGTGTTGTTCAGCTGTTGCCACTCTCTGGAAGCCATTCATGTTTTTCCATACCTCTACCTCCGCCAAATGGGACCAATGCTCCTCTGTTGTCAGCTCCTGGTATATACTTTTCATAGTACTTTTCACACTTAAAGTTGACAGACTATTGATTACATTTGTCTCCCTCGCTAGCCTCTGACATTGCTGTTTATCATTAGTCTCTTATTCAATGTCCAGAATACAGTGAATACTCACTAAGTAAATAAAATATTGTGCTAAGCATCATGAGCATGTGACTGTATCAGGATGCTTTGGGCTACAAGAAACAGAAAACTGGAAACTCTGTTTCAGGTTTTGTCTTTTAATTCATTTTGTCCCTTTCCTTCCTATTCTCTTTATGTTAATCATGATTATCTTGAAAATGTTACCTGCCAATTCATAGCCTGGTCATTTCTGAGTCTATTTTCATTGCCTTTTGTTCTCTGCTTGTCAATCACTTTTCACTGTGTCCTCACATGGCTTGTAATTTTATACTGGATATTGCAGATGACACATTGTAGAGACTCTGGATTAGGTTATTTCCTTCTAACCTTTAAATTTCGTTCTGGGATGCAGTTAAATTACTAGCAGATCTTGATCTTATTGAGCCTTGGTTTAGGCTTTGCTATGACAGATCTACTTCCATCTTTTCATTAATCCGAGGGTAGAGCCCTTATTTTTAGGTTGTAGTTCCTACTCCTATATCCTGGTTCTTTCTGGGGACCCAACTCAGTGCCCAGAATGTTTACCAAAGTCTCTTCACACGGTTTGATTTAGACCTCTCAACATTTCCCCAGTACTGCATAACCTAAAATTTCTGTTCAGCTCTCAATATGTTCTACCTCCCGCAGCTATTCTCTGCTAGACTTTCTGGAGTCTTGCCTTGCAGGTGCACAGCTTAGGATTTGGCCAAAGACCTGAAGGAAATTTTAATGAAGATTTTTAGGGCTCCTTCTCTTAGTTCCCTCTTCCCTAATATTCTATCACCAAAATTCCAACCACCTTACCAGCTCTGAACTCTGTTTTTTTTATACCCATCAAAACTGCTGCTCGCTACTCAGCTTGTAGTTCTCTGCTTCACAGAGGGCTTACATTATGTGCTTCTCTTCCTTCACGGGTCATTGGTCTATGTTGGTTGTTGGCTTGTGCTTTTAAATAGTTTATAGATGGTAGGGTTAAGTGTGATACCAGCTACCCTATAGTGGACAGATGATGAGTCTCCACATGCACCATTTAAATAAAAAATGCAAGTGTACCAGAATCATCTAGAGAGCTCCTACTAAATCAGAATCTTAAGAGCAAAGTTTAGGAAGCTATATTTTTTACAAAAACACTTCAGATAGTTCTGAATTAAGGCTAGGTTTGTGAACTCCTGCAGTAGATTCCAGAGCAGAGAGTTTGGAGAAAAGAAAAATCAGTATGGGTTCACTTGGTCAAAGAAGGCATGATGAGGAGATGACACTTTAATTGCATTTCAAAGGATGGGAATAATTTGGGTATTTGGGTGTGGATCATTTCATAGGGGGAAAGATATAGCACAGATATGGGGGTGGCAGTGAGCACAGTATGATGTATTTCCGTGGCAGTGAATAGCATATGGCTTGAAAGGATGCTTGGTATAGGACAGTGGTATGAAATAATAGGGAAAGGCAGATTTGGACCAGTTGAGGAAGAGGGGGGAGTGTCTTGAATGCCAGAACAAGGAGACTGGATTTTGTTTGTATTGTAGATGACAGCAGCAATAATTGTGTGAATGTGTGTGTGTGTGTGTGTGTGCGCGCACGTGTGTGTGCTCATGTGTGCATACACATGCGTGTTTCGACATGTCGAAAGCAGTATATTAAAGCAATGAACCTGGTAGGGGCAGATGGCTTGGTATAAAGGAGAAGATGGAGTCCAGGGAGACCAGTATGGAAGTGACTGTAGTAATACAGGCAGGAGGGGCTGTGTGGCAATTAGTAGCAGTAATGAAAAATAAAGGGCATATGTCAGAGTTATTTGAGGGAAGGAAGAACAAATGGGATCTGGGAGATGGGGTAAAGATGTGGGAAGTCAGAAGAAGGTAATAGTTTTCATAGAAAAGACACAGTAATTGAAGATGCTGTCTTGGGATATTCATATTGAGTTGAGTCACTAGGAATAGTCTGAAATTTAAGTGTTTATTTGGGAGACAGTTTGGTAGTGATTTAAAAGCATGGACTTTGGAGTCATGCAGACCTAATGAGTCTTCAATATGCCATTTGAGTTTTCATTATGTGACTTCAGCCAAATCATTAAATCTCTTTGAATCTGTTTCTTTAGCTACAAAAAAAGGTGGTGATGATCCCCTAGCTCCCAGGGTTGAGGATTGAGACAGTGTTTATGCACAACGTTCATTGTGCAGAGCCTGGCATGTATTTATTCTTGTCAGTTATCTGGGAAGTTATGGTTAGAGGGCACGCCAGAACCAGGAAATTGTGTGGGATTTAGGTTTAGATGGACATGAGATTCTAAATTGATACTCATCACTTACAAGCTGCGGGATCTTTGACAATTTGCTTCAACTCTTCACACTGAGTTTTCAGCATATTTAAGGTGGATTGAACAATACTTTCTTCGTACCATTATTATAAGGACCGCATGAGGTCATCTATTGAAGTTCTTGGTGTGGAACCTCAAGTATAGCTTGGCACATGAAATAGGAAACACCACTCGTGTTGTTGAAGATGTGAGCTTAGATGGATGTTTAGATGGGCAGAGCCTGGTGAATACAAGTCAGAGGGCCAAGTCTTGAGACTGTCTCAGTAAGGGTGTGAAGGACATGAAAGGAGGTCATGAAGGGGCAGTGATAGAAGTGGGAGGCAAGTTTGGATAGATCAGTGTAGGACTGGACAATTGGTCAGTTTTCACAATGACAGTGTTTCTATTGTTGGTTGTGTGGAGACACGAGTGTCAGGGAAGAGTGTGCGTGTAGACTTGCTGGTGCCTCAGGGAGAATTTTGCCTGGGGTGGAGGCCTGTGAAAGCAGGAGAGGAATCTGGGCACACGGCCAGAGAGAGGGAGTTTCAGAAAGGCCCGCGCTGGATTGTGAGGTGAGACCAAAGGGAAGGAGGAGTGGCAGAACCAAGGGCTCAGAAAGGAGGAGATGGTTGGTTTTCACTGTGGGCGCAGACTTACAGAAGTAGGACAGGTAGCCCCTGTTACAAGGAGTTAGGGAGGAAGTGGGTGGAGGGAAAATGGAGGCAACAGGGGCAGAATGTACTTCTAGAAGTTTGATGATAACAGGAAGGGTAGCCGGAGTGAAGCTCTGAGCACATTGGAAGTGTTAACAACAGTGTTAAGAGCATCAGCACCTGGGTTTGAATCTCAGGTAACCTCTCTGTGCTTTAGCTTCCTAGTCTGTCAAATTGAAATGATAATACTGGGGGCTAATATTGGGGAGATAATTATGAGATGAAGAGGATTAAATGAGTTAACATGTAAGTGGTTAGAATAGTGCCTAGCACATAGGGAGCATTCAACAAATGTTAGATGCTGTTATTGTTACCACTATCATTACTCTGTCACCGAGAGAAATTGAGAATGGGAGCGCAAGATGGAGAAAGAAGGCAAGATGAGAAGAGGCACGGTACTGTTGTTCTTATAGTTTGGCTCTGAAATTTGGAGACAACACCTACCAGGGAGTCTCCTTGGACTCTACCGAACACTGACTGCAAGACCATCATGGGTCACATTTCGCACTGATCTACTCAAGATGATATGGCAACCATGGCTTACCAACAGAATAGTCTTTGCAGCAGTCCAGCTCAGGTGCAAGAAGACAAGATTCACGGTGGGCAGCTACAGAAGATGTCATGGCTTAAAAACTCCATGTCCCATGGGAGCCAGTAGCTCTTATAACATCATTGGCACAGCTTCCAGAGTCCCTGTAATGGGCGTGCCGTTAACATGAGTTGTCAAACTCAGGGAAGCCCAGGTTATGGTGTCCCCATTGGGTATTTACAGTTCATTGATTATCCTTCCAATCCAGATAGTTTACCAGTCATGGTGGGTATTCTTACCATAGGCAACATGTAACATGTTGTCACATACTGTCTTCACCTGTTTCCAGGGAAACAGAATTGGGATATTAAATGAAGGTCAGATTATCATGCAGAAGGGGAAAGATTTTGTTAACCCACTGCTCACAGTGGGATATTGGCCTTTTTTGTAGAGAAACTGGGACCATTCTAGAGGTGAGCAACAGTTAGAATGTTAGATCTGAGATTTGGGAATTAGGGAATTTGAATAGGGAAAGTGTAAGAAATGTGCTAGGGGATTGATAGGATATCTATAGGTCAGAGACAGAGCCTGGTCAGTGAAACTGTTTGGTGTCCTGGTTGAGGCATTGAGAGGGTCTCCCAGGTAACCATGCTGAGCCATCCTCCCTAGAGCAGCTGGGATTATGGTGGAAGACGAAAAATGGCTTGTCTTCTATACAACATATAGAAGTGTACCATCGACACACCGAAAGCCTAAAGGGAAACAGGCAGAGCCCAGAGCACCTCCTCTCCGTCAGTGGATATTTATTGACGCCTAGAGTGCATCAGGCACAAGTCCTAACTGCCTGCCCTTTCCCAGTATAAAGATGGCCTTTCAGAGCCCTGAGTGCCCATGGCCTGCAAGCCTTGTGGATACGCATGAGGTGACATGTCAAAGTCTCTCCAGTGAGGAATTCTGGGAACCTAGAAACTAGGTCCACATTTGGGGTCCTTTATTTTTTCTCCTTTTGTTCCTTTTTTTCCTTTATCAGGAGAGCTTGCAATCCTAGGAGAGTAGATAATTACAAACCAGAGTTGAAGGGTCTTAAAGGTTACAGAGTCTACATGTTGCCCTGTTTGCATGAGAATATATGCCCCAGCATGAGTTAGAGTTCACATGAACACAGAATTGTAAGGTGGGGAGATTAGTCTTTGGTTCCCATGCACTTTTCATTCCTTGTTCCTTTCCACCTCTCTTATCCAGTGCTCCTCTGCCACCACAGTTTGGATCTCACCTGTGGGTCATGATCACAAAGGGCCTTACTTTCTCATTGAGCTGTTTCTATATCCAAAATAAACTGATTTCAGGGGGGCTGTGGGAATGATGCATTTTAATAGGAGTCTGTCCTGAGTGAAAAGCTGTGAAGAGCCTAAGGGACTGAGACTAATAGTGAAAAAGTTGGGGAAGGCAGAGAGGATAAGGAAGGGAAGGTCTGGAAGCAAGGCAGGAGAGAGCAAGGTCCTGGTCCGGCCACACCATTAGGCCAGGAGGGCACCAGTGCCCTCAAGCTTAACCCTTAGAGGGGTGTACAGGTCTCTGAATCCTGTGTGGGCAAGGGCACCCACAGTGCCCCTCTGTGTATGTGAAAGTGGAGGCAATGGGAAGATGCACAGGTGTCTCTGGGCTGTGTCTGTGCAGCACCCTGTGGTCACTGTGGGGTACTTCTTGGGGAGGGGTGGGCAGGGGACATGTTTGTATATGAGGTGCGGTATGATTCCTATTAGCCCACGGTGATTTTGCAGTAAGGTGAACCTACTGCAATTTTAAATCCATACTTTTCATCTGTTTTGTGCTCTAAATGAAAATGTTAGGGTAATATGTACACTAGAGTATGTTCGCTAAATAGGTTTAAAAATCTATCAGGTATGCAGCACTTAAAGAATAAAACCATTACCTTATTTAAATCTCACTATTACCCAAAGGTTAAAATAGTAAAAATTGTTATCCCATTTTGCAGATAAAGAAACAGATTTTCAGACCAATAACCTAGCTTACCAAAGTTTATATAGCAGAATCTATATTCAAACCCAAGATTTGGAGGCTCTGTTCTTTGCACTCTAATACACATAAAACTTTGTTGTGGAACGGACCACGTGTGTCCAAGATGTAGCCAGGTTCACCGGCAAGGAGTTGTTAGCACTGTTTAGGGCATAAGCTTTTTGGCTGGGTCACTCCTGTGTACAAGCAGGGTCCAGGAGACACAGGTGATACCGCAATGTATGTATTTAGGCAAAGAAAATCCATTGCTTGCCTTCTATCCTCTTAATCAACTTATCAAAGCTGAATATAAGCAACTTGAAAAACAATATAATCTATAATTACAGACAATGTAAAATATTAACAGTAGGTGGTAAGGTGGTTTGAAAGTTAAAACTCTAAATCAGATACCATTGCTAAATTTGGCAAATGAAGGAAAATAAGCCCAAGATCCTTATTTAATTTCTTTGCTCCATGAAATAGTTTATGCTTCATTAAAAACAGAACAGAACAATAGTAACCTTTTTGCTATCCCTATCTTCATAACAAAAGGAGAAAAAGGTTTCTGTTTATTTCCCTAATTTGCATTTAAATAGATTCTTTTTGTCATTTATTATATACTAAGAACTAGATTTTTATCTTTCGGCAAAATTGTAGCCAGCATGAAAAAAAAAATTACATAGTTTAGTTAAAAGCAAAACATGAAAAAGAAAAAAAAACAACAAAAATCCAAGTAGCTTACATGTAACATCTATCTTCTTAATGAGACGAAACTATGTTAGTTTTCAAACAAAGAGATAAAATTTCATTATTTAGACATGAACTTTCCTCTTAGAAGAATTTTGTTGTCATATTAAATTTTGTTAAACCTACCATTTGTAGCTTCTCAAAAAAAAAAAAAAAAAAAAAAAGATCCAAATGTTTGAAACTACTGTGGAGATATTGTCTTTAGGTTTTTTTGTTTGTTTGTTTTCCTTTAGTTTTTTTTGGGTCAGTCTAGTTCAAGTGTCTTCCAGAGAGCCCAATTCCAATAGATCAAATCATAAAATGACCTGGCTGGAATGGAGCTTAGAAAGGGCCAGCTTGTCTGGGAATTAGCAACCCCAGAGCCACCTCACGCATGCATTCATTCACTTGGCAAGTATTTACTGAGAGTAAGTGAGGCTGTTTGAATCAGCCATCCCCAGGCCCTAGTGGGGCAGACCTGAGGGGAGAGAAGCAGGCTGGGTATTGGAGAGTGAATGGCTTCATGTGAGCGATAGCACCTTACCTTATCTAGAACCTCACAGGGCCCTGGTGGCTGCTTTTTGTGTAGTAACTCCCCTGGGGAGACCAGGCACAAGAGGTCCTACAGCTATGTGCAGGAGGCAGGGCAATGTCCCGAGAGCCTGGCTCAACAGGCACTCAGTGAATGTGCACTAGGTGTAGTGAATGAATTCTAGACCCCGGCCTTTGCTTCTCTGAGCCTGTTTCCCAGTCTATAAAACAGCCCTAATGGACGCAGTGAGATGAAGTGTTTGAATGGACGTGTTAGGTAGAAGCTAGATATGAGAAGTCAAAGGCATGCCCTGAGGAACCTTCATCCCTTGACCTCAAAAATTTCAGAGTCCCAAAGATTTTATCCCAAGTGATAAAATGGGCAGTTAGACCTGAGCTCATGGCAAGAACAGTGATAAATAGATTGCACATGAGAAGCCTGGGGGCACAACATCCTGACCTTGGGTCTTCCAAGAGCTTGGGCCTGACTGATCAAGAGCCACAGGAGCAGAGCTTGCTCTTCTCTTCCACCTCTGCCCCAGGGTAACCCTAGACTCATTACAATGCATTTGTATTGTGGGTACAGCCCCGCCCCCATGGAAAAGGGCTGCCATGAAGAGTCTGGTACTAACCCTGTGGGCTCAAAAACTCCCCCTCCCAACCTGTGAAAGGAGTACCCCAAATGATGGGAAGCAGCATCCATCAGAGACCACCCCGCTGTGCATCACCACTCCTTCTAGCCCAGAAGGACCCACTGAATATCCAATCCCAAACAACCTAGGGGCCAGTTCCACCTCTCGGAACCTGCCTGCTCTCCCTAGATGGTATACTGTTGCTCCAATAAGACTGTTCTCTGCTTTTACGTTGGGCACTGATCCTTAATTCTTTATTGCATTGGTGCCAAGAGCTGAGACACGCTTTTTGCACTGACAGACATTTTGGACTCTAACACACCAGACAAATGTCGGGGCTGAGACTAAGCCTTTCTCCGGCTACCAAATAACACCAGTTTTCTCACTGTCATTCTTTTCTTCAAATGTTAGAAATGTAAATTGCAGCAATGAATATACCTTCTGATCCAGGAGACTCATTAAAACTATTTTCTTCTGAATGAAAAAAAAATGCATTCCATAAATTTCCGAACTGGGCTGAACATAAAACCAGGAGCTTACCTCCTTTCAGGGAGCCACTTATCCCTTGCAAATGAGGAGAAACCCAGAAATGAGACTTTCCCAGTCTCATGGGTACTTAGTGACAGAACCAGGCTTGGAGCCAGCCCCGTCCTCATCCTACTCAGTGCACACATGCACATGAGTGCACACACACATGCACATGTGCACATATGACCACATTCTCTCCACAACCAGTTGTATTGAATGCAGAAGAAATGATGGTGACCCTTGCAGATAGCCAGGTTTGCAAGGGTGCAAGTTATATACTATAAGGCAGTAGACGCGGGCCCAGAGAAGACTTGAGACTGTCTCTTAGGAAATAGCCACCTTGGAGAGATTCTGGTTTCTGATGTCATGTGGGACCATCTGGTCCCCAGAGTAGGTCTTTTTTTCTTTCTCCCTGAGGTATGTATCACCTCTTTGGAGCTCTGCCTCCGGCACCAGTGATCTTGCCAGAACCCCCAGCCACCAGAGAGCTGCTGGTGTGCTCCACGGTGGAGGCAGAATTGAGGAATGGCCTGGGTGTGGACATTGTGTGAGAAGCCCATTCAGAGAAGTGCATAGTTTCTTCTGTGCACCCTACTCTTGCCTGTCTTTTCATTCCCTTCTCTTCTTGCTTTCCAGCCTGACTGGCCCCTATCCAGCAAGCCCTGCTCTGTAGTCCAGCAGGGACTTGGCACCAGGCAATCTAATCATTCTGGTGCTAGCATGTAACTTCACTGCTTATTTGCGTATCTAAATAGTCATTTAACAGAAAATACAGGGAAGGTCACTTCTCGGCCACTGTGATATCCAAGAAAGCATATGGAGTGAGTGCTTTTCATCACAAGTTCTAAGGACTTAAGACATTTCAGATTTTCATTAACTTTATTGATTCTTTTGTCAATAAGGAACAGAGATGAGAAATTATTTTAAAATGGGGTTGAGAGGCGGAATTTTAAAGATCTAAAATTACAGAATAAGATTCCTCTACACTCCTGGGGCACTTGTCTTCTTTTTCCCTTTGTCCTTAAGAATAATTGCGGGGGGAGGGAGAGCCCTGACCTGTGCCAGCGCCCTGGAGATGACTACTGCTGTCAGACCCAGGATACTGCACACAGCAGATGTTGACCCAGACTCTGCAGGAGCCCCCAGCCTGAAACATCCTCTGATACTCGAAAGTGAGGAGTGATACTTTCCTTCTTCCTTTATTATCCCAGAGAGATAGCTGAGAGTGATCTGGGTAATTCAAAAGGGAGAATCACTTCCAAGCCATGCATGATTGCATTTGGAAGGTGATGTGTTTATACTTAACTGTGAGTTACCACAGCCTCGATGTCTCTCTCCTGACCTCCCGACACAGAAGTCTAACTGCCCACAGTGCACCTCTGCTTGAAATTCTCATCAGCCTCTCAAACTTGGCACATCTAAGACAGAACCTGCTATCTCCTGATCCCCACCCCAGCTTCTTATCCTCCTCTTTATGTGGCACTCATGGTAGCACCTTTCCTATGAGGACCCAGGGTGCTGTGCCAGACACCTGGATATTCCCTACCTCTTCCTCACCCTCCCTCCCAGAATAACTGTGAGTCCTCGGTCCCGTTCCCAGGAGCTCTCAAGCCTGCCCACTCCTGCCCATGGCAGACTCCGCTACCATGCCCCTAACCCAGGCTTCCAGATTCTAATCCCCACCCACCCCTCATCACTGGGATTACTGTGACAGCTTCCTAACCCTTCTCTCTGCCCTGCCTCACCCCACCAGTCCACATCCCTCAGTGCGATCAAAGCTCATATCACACTTCACTGTTCGGCTTAAAACCTTCCACTGCTGCTTGTTGCCCACAGAATGTAGTCCAGGTTTCTTAAAGCCTGTGTCCAGGGCTCTCCATAGTCAGCTGCCTCATCTGCCTCTCCAGCCACATCTTCTCCTCACGTCAGGCTCCAGAAGCACAGCTGGGATGCTTCCAGAAGCTGCACATACTTCTGGAACTGGCTGCCCCAAGTTCTGCCTCTTAGGTCTTCCCATTGCCTGGAGCTCCCATCTCCCTCACCCAACCCTGGCTAATTCCAGGTGGCACCTCCTATGGGAAGCCTTCTCTGCTCTTCTTTGTCCCCACTCCATTAAGGATGGGAGCTAGTATGGAAGAACATATGGGACTTTATCTTGATAGATATTTTTCGAGTCATGATTTTAATCAAGTCCTGTGCCAAGTTGTACTAGCATTATATCTGAGTCCCTGTCTGTTTTCCATACTGGCCTTTAAACCACTTAAACCTAAGAACCATATTTTAGTCACTCTTGTTTTCCATTGCCTTGGACCGTACCTGGCACATAGCAAGTGTCTTGTAAATGTAAAAGGTTGAATACAACTGAAAAAGCAAATTCACTTCGCTGTTCAAAGGGGAATAATAAATGAGTCTGAGGTTCTGCCTCTAGGAAGGCTGGAGCCATCTTTGCAGCTTCTCCGCCTGCACCTGTGCTCAGCTCCTCCATGCTCTGCTCTGCAGCGGAGCCCGTCCCAAACTATGGGGCTTCAGTTCCAAGTATAGGAGTCGTCTTTTCAAAGGCTTCACACCTTTCCTGTTACATCACTTGACTGCACTTGGATGATAAAGAGGATTTCTTGGCTTGGGTACTAGGGAAGTCCAGAAACAAGCCAGAGATCAGGCAAAGCTCAATCAGGGATCTGCCTGCCTCCTGTCAGTGTTTTGGCTATACCCTTTCTCTGCTCATCAGCTTCACCCTTAGGCTGCCAGCAGAATGGCTGTAACAATTTGAGGCTCAGGGTCACAATGACAGTATCAGAGGACCAGAAATTATATCTGAAGAACTAGGTTCTATTTTCCCAGACCAGTGTCTTATTGTACTGAATTGGATAACATTCCTTTTCTGAGATAATCCCTTTGGCTGGGAAATGTCCTACACTGACTGGCTTAGATGTGGTGTCCTGAGGATGGATAACCTTTAGAGTGATCCCTCCCTTGGAACTGGGGTTCTGGTCAACTCCCCTTAATGTGTGTGGGCTGCCTGGGAGAGAGGTGGAAGCCGAAACAAAAACCAGGGTAGAGAGCTAAGGGGAGGAAAATGGCTCAGTGCCCACTGCGCCAGGCAGTGCTCACCCTACCCCCCAAATCCCTCCTCTTCTGGTTCCTGATAGGTTATAGCAGAAACCTTGGAATTGGGGAGCTGTGGAGTCATGAGAAAAGGTGGTTTAGTCCAGAGTCACTTCAACAATGTGTGTGGTTGGGTGACATGATATGGATCAGTGGCATGTTAGGGTGCCCTGTTGCTTCTCTTCTGCTAGTGCAGTAGGGAGTGGATTAAGCCTCCATGTTGTGCCCTCAGCGCCTGTCCTTAAAACAAGCATGGTGTCCTTTTGAGGCTTTGTAAATGTTTTTCCAAAGGAGTAGTAGATAGGGGTAATAACAATAGCTTTTTCCCCCATCTCCCTGATTCTCTCATTCGTTTTCTCTTCTTCCCCTAGGCTCTATAGAGTAGCACAGAGGCTGATGCATCCTTATGCTAAAAGTGAGGGCTTTCTGGGAGACCAGGCTGTGGGCCACCCCCACTCTGAGAATGATGACTGGTTCTCACTGGGCTCCGGCAGGAGGACTCTTTTTTTTTTTTTTCTCCAGTAGCTCAAAGTTTTGCACTGTTGGACCCATGACCCTTCTGACTACTCTGTACCTTCTTGTCACCTCTAGATGTTCGACTGGATAAGCCACAACAAGGAGTTATTCCTCCAGAGCCATACGGAGATCGGCGTGAGCTACCAGCATGCTCTAGACCTCCAGACACAGCACAATCACTTTGCCATGAACTCCATGGTGAGTAGAGGGCCTGCTCTCTGTACTGCCTCTGGGGGCTGGGCAGTGGGGGTGGGAGGACCTGGGGGGGGGAGGAGAAGAAGGAGGGAGGGGTGGAAATAGACTTGAGACCTGAGTGAAAAGGAGGAACTCTAAACATGCGGATTCTGTAGCATTCCGTGGGGATGTGTGCAGGACACATGGCCAGCCTGCTGTTCCTATCGCAGATTATGGCTCCATTTCTGCCTCTGGACTCTGCTTTACTTGGTGAAAGAAAGGTGCTGGGATTGTAGAAGGCATTTGCTCGGCACAGGACTATAAGGGAAAGTCACCAGTTCCACTCTGCTGATTTAACCAACATTTTTGGGTCCTTAGCATATGTGAGTGACTGAACTGGGATGGTGTGGGACCGCAGGCTCATTGGAAACAGTTGAGTGAATTGGGGCTGTTTAGACTGGAGAAGGGCAGCCTTAAGGGATACATAATTGCTGCCTTCAGATATATGAAGGTTTACCTTGGAGAAAGGAGGGTAGAATTGCTTTGTGTTGGTCTAGAAGGCAGAACTGTGGGGGAGTGCCGTTGGAAGGGGAGGCAGGATGTAGCTCAGGCGGGTGGGAGGCCCTGGGAGCTAGCAAACTCCCCAGGTTGAAGAGTGTTCAAGCAGATGCTGAATTCACAGAGAGATATTTGCTAGCTGTGTGGCCATATGGAATTTATTTCTCTGGGCTTCAGTTTCTTCATTTGTAAAATGACAGTAATAACTACCTTATAAGGTTGTTGTGAGGGTTCAATTAGTTAATTGTAAAGCGGTTAGAGTTGCGCCTGGTTCATAGTAAGTTATCAGTTAATATTGGTGTGATGATGATGATGATGATGATGATGATGATGATGAGGTCTAGTCCGGATAAAACCTATGATCCTTTGTAAACCTAACACTTTGGGATACTGTTTTTTCTGTGTGGTTGCCCCAAGACTTTATTTCAAAATCTTGTCTGCCCTTTGAACCTACTTTACTCAAAATGCCTGTAGCCTAATTTTTCTCTGACTTACCTCCCTCTGTTCTTCTGCCAGCTCTTCCTACTTGTGCTCCTGGTCAAAAAGAATAGCTCCACTGCCATTCCCCGCCCCCCGCCCCCCACCACACACACACACAAACACCAACCCCACCATATATCTGAACACCAAAGACACCTTCTTATTTTCAGCCAGTGGTGCTGGGAGGGGGGGCAAGTGTTAGGAAAACATAAAACATGGAGGATCACAGAGGCCAGGAAGGAAGGGAGTTTCATTTTCTACCAGGTTGTTTTAAATACGCTACATACTAAATTTCATGTCCTGAAGAAGAAACCATTTTGGCCTTAAGTTGTTCAGTGTCTAGTTGGGGAAATAACCCAATCATGATGTAGCTTGATATATGCAGTGATAGAGATATGCTGAGTTAACAAGAACTCTAATATCTCAGTGGTTTAAAACAATAGGGATTTATTTCTTGGTCCTACCATATGCCCATCACTGGCCGGTAGGAGTTCTTCTCATCAAGGTCACTGGGGATTCAGGCTGGCAGAGCAGCCGCTGTCTCACATGCTGCTGGTTGCCCCGCACTTGCTGGCTCTGAAGCCTTCTGCCTAGAAGTGTCACATGCCACTTTTGATCACATCTCATTAGCTGACATCAGGCATACGGCCACATCTAACCTGCTGAGTGGAGATGTATGTCCTACCATGTGTTCGGGAGAAGAGAGCGGGGTATTTGTGAATAGCCCTAATGACTAGCACAGGGAACCATAGCAAGGTGTAAGTCAGAGATGATCGTCATGAAATTAGCATAGCAAGAGAACTGTGGCTACAGAATAGGAGGTTGTAGGACCAGGCAAGGAAAACATCAACACTGATTTTGTTATCAGTTTTGCCTACAATAGACTTGTGTCTTCATCTAAATGTAAAGACTCATTTCCTTCTAACTAGTCTCCTATAATTATGTCTCATCCCTGGCTCACTTTAGTCACAGAGGAGCAAAGCAATTGATCACAGGTGATTAAGAATGTGAACTCAAATCTAGTCAAGTTTGATTATCTGGGTGCCTTGTGGACGTCCCCTGGTGAATTTTACAAATTCTGTGCCAGAATCTTCATGTCACCCAACTGCTTGGCCCTGAGGCAGAGAAACTCATTTTAATAAGAAGCAAAGACAAACATAATTAGGGAGGTAACTCTGCTACCAAGCCCCTCAAAACAATGAACTACAAAGCTAAATAGAGCCTTTGGCTTTGAATTATCTGCACCACTGCTCTTCTCTGTTAATATGGATCACTGAGAGTTAATGGCACAACAGAAACCTTTCTCATGACAAATTTACTTTGGAAGTCTCCATTTTCAGGACAAAAACAAGGGAGGAAATTTACTGAAGGGAAGCCTCTTGTGGAGCTGGGAGAGAGAGAAGAGATTTAATATACAACAGCCAATTAGCATGCTCAGCCCATCTCATAGTCTCCAACGGCTGGCTGTGAAGGCATGCCACACTCAGAGGCCTCCTTGGACTGATTAGGTTGGCTTTCCTCTCTGGCTGTAGGGCAAGGGAAGGGAAATCCCAGGGTTGTTTGATCAAACTGCCCGGGCACCAGTGCTTTATAAATGTGGCTTTGTGTCTTTGTTAACCAGTAGGTTTACAGGTTTGTTATTAAAAACAACTCCCACAAAGAGGGATGTCAGCATCCCAAACAGGTGAGAGAATTATAGACTCCTTTTCTCTGGCCTGAGTGATGGATGTTGCTGCCAAGAAACAGATGAATGCAAGCAGCCACTCCTGGAGCCCAGTGACCATAGAATGATCAGCTACTCAGGGGAGGTGTGAATGTGGATTGTTCGGTAAATTTACTGAGGCATTTCTGTTACTGTTCTTGGAAATTATACACCCACCTATACATATGCCCACAAATCTGTCCATGTAAAGGTACATATAGCATACTTTGATTCAGGTTATAGGTAAGTTCTTTGGTATTGAATCCTCTTTTACTGCTGAAATAGGTCAGTGATTCCATACCTTTCGGGAAAGTCACAGACCCCCTTGAAATCTAATAAGGGTTGTGGGTCCTTTCCCCAGAGTAATGTGTATGTGAACACATTTTTAAAAGATAATTTTAGGGGATTCAAGAGTATCCTAAAACTTTTCAGTCAACCTTCCCAGTTTAAGATCTTAACATCATGACTTCCTCATTCATTCATTCATTCCACAAATAATTAAGAATCAGATACTGTGCTGGATATTGTGCAGATAATAGTGAACAAAAGAGAGATGGTCTGTTCCATGGAGGTTCCAGAGTAGAGACAAATGTTTAATAAATAATCTCACCAATAAATATATAATTATAAACTAATAAGTCTTAGATTGGAAGAGTAGTTATGCTATGATAGAGTGTAATAAAAGGATCTCTATTTAAATGGGGGAGTCATGTACATTTAAACAAAATCTTTTTACATTTATTTATTTTTTGAGAGACATAGAGAGACAGAGCACAAGTTGGGGAGGGGCAGAGAGAGGAGACACAGAATCTGAAGGAGGCTCTAGACTCTGAGCTGTCAGCACAGAGCCCGACGTGGGGCTCGCCCACAGACCATGAGATCATGACCTGAACCAAAGTCGGATGTTTAACCGACTGAGCCACCCAGGCGCCCCTCATGTACATTTTTAAATTGACAATCAACCCCGACTTAAATCTCATTTTTTTTTTTTTTACTGATGGTAATTAATGTTCTGTGAGTTAGTTCTACAATGGATCGAAGAACTTACAGTTACAGAAGCCCCAAGTATGTTGTCTTATAAACAAAAGTAATCAACTTTATCTGTTTTTTAAGTTTTGTTTGTGTCTAATTTTATATACTGGCTAAAGACCCAATTCCAGCTGAGATGACTACTACTGAGAAGTAACTACATATCATTAAATCATGGAAGAAAAGCCAGAAATTTCCCAAGTTCTGTCAATGAATTGGTACCAATAAAGGCCATGAATTATTAACACACCAAGAGTGTGGGAGTGATACCCTACTGCATAAGGTACATGAGCAACTCTGAAAGAAAAAAGATTAAAATTGGTCGATCTTTGAATTTTTGCCACAACATGTTCTTTTACAGTTCCCACTGGGGAATCCTAGTTTTTTTGAATTTCAAAATAACAATGATAATAATAATAATAAAAATATCCCACCTACATAACCTAGTAAGAAGATATTCTCTGGTTTCTTACAGTGCCTCAGAAAGCCAGGTTTCTTAAGCTCTCGGGGGCACTCTTCTTGCTTAATTTTGCCTGCTGCTGTGGGAGCCTTTCTCACAAATTCTCTTTCCTCTGAGTGTGGGCTTTTCCTCTGATGGGAGTGTGGACAGATGGAAGTAGGGTTGAGCTGTAATATGGAATAGAACAATTCCATAGTCATCCATGTTCTATTTCTTCATGAAAAACACTGACAGGAGTAAATCCAAACATAATGCAGCCTTATTTACAATTTTAATTAGCAGGTTCTTTGGGAAAAAGTAAATTGCTAATGGTTTCTGTCTAGAGTTTTAAAATATGGAATGATGTTCATTTTCTATTTTTATGACTGTGAGGATTCACATTAATGATAACCATGTGCAGCTGGGTGGTAGGAATCCTTTTTGCTAGAGCATGTTTGATAGCTGCTTTAATGCTATTAATTTGTTCACCAGAGGCACATATTCCCATTTGACTGTGTGTAAATCAGACCAATTGTAGCCAAGCCTTGGTGTTCTTTCTCTTTGTTTTGAGGAGAAATTACAAATGGTAGCACCAAGGAAAAGTCAAATCTGGTGCAAAAGAAATAAAGATTCTGAAGTGGGTCTCCTGCCCCCAATTTGAAAAGCCTTGTTCTGGGATTATCTGTCATCTTTGATGCTTGGCATCCCCAAGCCATGATGCTGCAGCAAGTCCCCAACCCCAAATAGGGAGCACTTCCTATAATGACAGTATTTCTAGATTTCAGTGTAAATACACACACACACACACACACACACACACACACACACACACACACACTCTGTTGTGATGTTTAAGTAGCCAGTGTTTGATCCTACCATAGCTGCAAAGCCCCTTGGTAGATAAAGAACCTGCTTAAAGAAGAAGAAAAAGATGAAGAGGAGGAGGAGGAAGAGATAAATCTTATCTGTTATGCATTAGTCTTTTTTTAAAATATTTTTATTTATTTTTGAGACAGAGAGAGACAGAGCATGAGCAGGGGAGGGGCAGAGAGAGAGGGAGACACAGAATCCGAAGCAGGGTCCAGGCTCTGAGCTGTCAGCACAGAGCCTGACACGGGGCTTGAACTCACAGACTGTGAGATCATGACCTGAGCTGAAGTTGGACGCTCAACCGACTGAGCCACCCAGGCGCCCCTGCATTAGTCTTTATAGTACAATTTTTCTTTTCAAAGATTCACATAGTAAGCTTGCTAAAAACTCAGTTTCTTTTGGCTTGCACCCTAGTCAAAGAAAATAATAATCTCTGGAGGATGGGGCCCCAGGAACCTGCATTTTTAACAAGATTCCCCACGTGATTTATATGCACATTAAAGCTAGAGAACTGTTGTTCTGTGGAATCTATATGTTTGAAATAGTCACCCTCTAAAATAAAGCACTGCAAATTCTGAAAGATAGTGCACTTCCAGCATAACAGCATGAGAAACTCCACAGATCCAGTCTTCAGTGAAACTGGTGAAAATTATTTTATTTTATTTTATTTTGTTTTGTTTTATTTTATTTTTATTTTATTTTATTTTATTTTATTTTATTTTATTTTATTTTATTTATTTTATTTTATTTTAAAATTTGTTTAAACGTTTATTTATTTTTGAGGCAGAGAGAGACAGAGCATGAATGGGGGAGGGTCAGAAAGAAGGAGACACAGAATCCGAAACAGGCTCCAGGCTCTGAGCTGTCAGCACAGAGCCCGACGCGACGCTCGAACTCACGGACCGCGAGATCATGACCTGAGCCGAAGTCGGCTGCCTAACCAACTGAGACACCCAGGCGCCCCAAGTGGTGAAATTATTTTAAAAGAACCATTTTAAGTCTCTGGAAATGGTCCTGAGTGCATTCAACAAATGAAGAGATGCATATTCAAGAAAACTACTAAAACTCAATAAGAACGTTGAACCTATGGTATCTGAACCAAGATCCACTTTCTCCCTTTCCCCTCCCAGTTCAATAAGATGAAATTGCCCTCCAAACTGGTACAACCAAGAACACAGGGCCCCTGGCTCCCAGTTGAAGACTATCATTACAGGACATTTCTTATCCTATTTAAAGTTACCTGTTGCTGAAGCCAAATTCCAGTGAATGTGGCCAAGCAAGGAGGACTCCTTCTTCTGCCTAGCTCCTACTCAGGGAACAGAGGTTCTGCCATAGGTGCAACACTGCTGAGAATTCTCGGGCTCCAGTCTCCCTTGCCCCAGCTTGTAAGACAGACATTCCAGGCTGGAAAGGCAAACGGAGGCCTGAGGCTACTCATCCCATTCACTGAGTGTTCAGCTACTAAAGTAGGGGTGTCAGTCAGGAACTACACTTTTATCCCTAACCCCAGCTACAGAGCCATGGCTCAGAGATTTTGCCTGGGAGTAGAAACAAACTAAAACTAAGAGCTTTAAGTCTTTTCCCAAAGGAACTGACCTCATTTGCAACAGAATGGAGAAGTTTAAGCCAACAGCAGTCTCAAAAATACCCTTAGGGAGATTCTGGTGGAAAGCAATTGGGAGATTGGTAGAGTCATTGGAGATATGGGATAAACAGTAAGCAGGCTAGTGTGCTGGAGAGAACTGGGGAATGAGACTTCCTGGAGCCAGAACAGATCTCAAACACTGACCTCACAGACTATCCCTTCAAAGTAGACTAAATTTGGTTGGATAAGTCTGTGGAGCATTTTTATGCCCCCAGGATGTTGTTGAAAATAAGAGAATAATCACCTGGAAATTAGTGGAATTTCATAGCAACATGTGGTCAGAGCAAGAGAAAATTTAAGAGAGTACTACTAAGACCACTGTCATCCCAGGATGTCCATGGGAATATACAAGGCTGCACCCCCTAGGGAACAACATCAGAGGTCACTCACTATGGGAGCTGAGGTGGAAATAGTCTTCACTAAAATAGTCCAGCCAGTCACAAAACAAGTAAGCAAGCAAATAACAATAACAAGCCCCAGGAGTGGGGGACTGGAACCCTGAGTTGCTATAATATATTATCTAAAATGTCCAGTTTCCAAAAAAAATTAAGACACACAAAGGAACAGAAAAATATGGCCAGGAAAAAAGGAAAAAATAGATAAAAAGCATACATTGGAAATAGCAGGCAACAGAAACTGCCTATGAGAGTGAGCAGATGTCCGATTTGATAAAAATTTCAAACTGTCCATTATAACTATGTTTTTTAAATTTATTTTATTTTTTAATGTTCATTTATTTTTGAGACAGAGAGAGAGAGAGACAAACAGAGCATGATCGGGGAGGTACAGAGAGAGAGGGAGACACAGAATCTGAGCTGTCAGCACAGAGCATGACACAGGACTTGAACCCACAAGCCATAAATTCATGACCTGAGCTGAAGTCGGATACTCAACCGAGTGAGCCACCCAGGCGCCCCATAACTTTTTATTTAAAAAAAATGAAACTAGGGGCGCCTGGGTGGCTCAGTCGGTTAAGCGTCCGACTTCAGCTCAGGTCACGATCTCGCGGTCTGTGAGTTCGAGCCCCATGTCGGGCTCTGGGCTGATGGCTCAGAGCCTGGAGCCTGCTTCCGATTCTGTGTCTCCCTCTCTGACCCTCCCCCGTTCATGCTCTGTCTCTCTCTGTCTCAAAAATAAATAAAAACATTTAAAAAAATTAAAAAAAAAACTAAAGGAAACAATGATTAAAGAAGTAAAGGAAGTTTTGATGATAATGTCTCCATAAACAGAGAACATCACTAAAGAGATGGAAATTATAAAAATGAACCAAAAGGAAATTCTGGATTTGAAAAATACAATTACTGAAATGAAAAATTCACTAGAGAAGCTCAACAGTAGGTTTGAACTGTCAGAAGAAAGAATTAGCGACCTTTAAAATAGATCAGTATAAATTATACAATCTGAAGAATAGATAGAAAAAACACAGAGCCTCAGAAAAATATGGGCTACCATTAAGCACACCAACATATGCATAATGGGAGTACTAAAAGAAGAGGAGAGAAAGAAAGGAACAGAAAAAAATATTAGAAGAAATAATGGCCGAAATCTTCCCAAATTCACTGAAAAATATTACACAGCCAAGGAAGTTTATGAAGCTGTAAGTAAGATAACTGCAAAGACATCTACAAACAGGTACACCATAGTAAAAATACTGAAAGCAAAGACAAAGAGAAAATCTTGAAAGCAGCATGAAAAAAGTAACTGTTACAAGGGAACACAAATAAGATTAATCGCTGATTTCTCATCAGAAACAATGGAAGCCAGAAGGAAGTGAGAGAATATATTAAGTGCTCAAAGGAAAACACTGTCAACCAAGAATCCTATATCCAGCAAAGTTTTCATAAATGAAGGTGAAATAAAGATATTCCTAGATAAACAAAGATTGAGAAAATTTGTTGTCAGCAAACAAACTTTATGATAAATAGTAAAAGAAGACTCTAAACAGTAATTTGAATCCACACAAAAAGACAAAAAGTACCAGTAAAGGTAATTATGTAATTATAAAAGACAACATAAATGCATATGCCTTCTTTTTCTCTTAATTGATTTACAAATTAATTGTATAACATAATAATTATAAAATGTGCTATTGGGCCTGTAACATATAGAAATATATT
This sequence comes from Prionailurus viverrinus, assembly GCF_022837055.1. Lineage (NCBI taxonomy): Eukaryota > Metazoa > Chordata > Mammalia > Carnivora > Felidae > Prionailurus > Prionailurus viverrinus. The sequence continues at coordinate 89,739,866 of NC_062569.1, read as the reverse complement.
TTCCAGTAACAGCACAAGTTGGTGAATGAGAACAAAGCTGTATTGGACTAAGGAAATTACTTCATATGGTAACTTGAATCCACAGATGCAAATGAAAAGATGCAGAAATGATAAATAAGGAAGTTAATATAACAAAAGCTATAAATATATACTTATTTTCTTTTTTTGTTTCTGTTTCTTTAAAAGACATATATAAAGGGGTGCCTGGGTGGCTTAGTAGGTTAAGCATCCACCTTCGGCTCAGGTCATGATCTCACAGTTCATGGGTTTGAGCCCTACATTGGGCTTGGTGCTGATAGCTCAGAGCCTGGAGCCTGCTTCATATTCTGTGTCTCCCTCTCTCTCTGCCGCTCCCCTGCTTGTACTCTGTCTCTCTGTCTCTCTGAAAAATAAACATTAAAAAATATATTTAAAAAAAAGACATATATAAAAATTGACACTATAACAAACTAACCTTAAATTTATAGCATTTATAGATGTAATGTATATAGTAGTAATAGCACAAAAAAGAAGGAAGGGAATAAAACAATATAGGAATAAGAGTTTTATATCTCACTGGAATTAAGTCAGTATACATCTGAAGCTGATTCTGATAATGGAAGATATATATGGTAAGCTCTAGAACAGTGGCTAAGAAAATAACTCAGAGGATATAGTGTAAAAAATCAGTAAAAATATTAAAATGCTACATTATAAAATGATTACCTAATGCAAAAGAAAGCAGTACAGGAAAAATAAAGGTATAAAAAGTGTGACATAGATTAAAAGTAAAATGGCAGACATAAATCCACCTATATCAATAATGACATTAAATGTGAAAAGGGTAACCACTCTAATCAAACGTAGAGATTGTCTGACTGAATTTTTAAAAAAGTACAAGATTCAACTACAGATTGTCTATAGGAGACACAATTCAGATTCAAAAATTATAATGCATTGAAAGTAAAAGGGTGGAAAAGGATATATTATGCAAACAACAACCACGAGAAAGCCAGAGTGGTTCCACTAATAACAGACTTTTAAAGAGACTTTGAAACAAGCAAACAAAAAAGTGTTACTAGAGATACAGAGGGACATTTTGTAATGATAAAAGGGTTACTCCATCAAGAAGGTATAACACTTACCTGAACATATATGTACCTAGCAATACAGCATCAAAATACATGAAACAAAATTGACAGAAATGAAGGGAGAACACAGTTCAACAATAATAGCTGGAGACTTCAACACTCTCACTTTTAATAATGGACAGAGCAACTAAGCAGACGATCAGCAAGAAAATAGAAAACTTGAACAAGGAAATAGAGGCTATAAACCAATTGACCTAACAGACATCATAGCATACGCTATCCAACAACAGCAGACCACACATTCTTTTCAAGGGTACATGAAAATTGTCCAGGATAGATCATATGCTAGGTCATAAAACAAACCTCAAGAAATAAAAAGGATAAAAATAATACAACGTTCTCTGGCCACAATGGAATAAAATTCTAAATCAAAAACAGAAAGAAATTTGGGAAATTTTGCAAACGTGGAAATTAAATAACATACTCCTAAATATACAATGGGTCTAAGAAGAAATAAAAAAGAAATTGTAAAATACTTGAAATGAATGAAAGTGAGACATAACTTATTAAAACTTACAGGATGCAACTAACAGTGCTTAGAGATAAATTTAGAGATGTAAATACCTGTGTTAAAAAAATTCTCAAATTAATAATCTAACCTTCCACCTTAAGGCACTGGAAAAAGAACAAAGTAAACCTAAAGCAAGCAGGAATAAGGAAATAATAAAATTAGAGTTGAAATTAATGAATTAGAGAATAGAAAACAACATAGAAAAATCAGTGAAACCAAAAGCTGGTTCTTTGAAAAGGTCAACAAAATTAACAAAACTTTAGCTAGATTCTAGGCCAAGAAAAACAGAATTACTAGATCTGAAGTGGAAAAGGAGACATTACTACCAACCTTACAGAAATAAAAAGGATTATAAAGGAATATTACAAATAATTGTATGCCAATAAATAGAAACTTAGATGAAATGTACAAAAGCCCAGGCCCAGATGCCTTCACCACTGAATTCTGTGAAACATTTAAAGAAAAATTAATACCAATTTTTCAGAAGCTTTTCCAAAAAATAGAAGAAAACGCTTTCCAGTTCATTCTATTATTCTAGTAATACCTTGATGCCAAAACCAAAGACCTCACTCAAGAAAGCTACAGACCAATATTGCTTATGAATATGGATGCAAAAATTTTCACCAAAATACCGGCAAACTAAATACAGCAACATATAGAAAGAATTATATGTCATCACCAATTAGTAATTATTCCAGGATTGTGAGGTTAGTTTAACATCAGTAGAATAAAAAACAAAAACTACACGATACTCTCAGTAGACTTAGAAAAAGCACTTGACAAAATGCAACATCTTTTCATAATAAAAACATTCAACTAACTAGGAATATAATAAAAACTTTCTCAACCTGATGAAGAGCACCTATGAAAAACCCACAGCTAATATCATACTTACTGATTAAAGACTGGACACTTTCCACCTAAGATTGGGAACAAGACAAGGATGTTTGGTCTTGCCACTTTCTATTCAATATTGGAAGTTCTAGCCAGGGTAATTATTGAGGAAAAAGAAAAGGCATCCACATTGGAAAGGAAGAACTAAAACTATCTCTATTCTCAGATAACATGATCTTTTTAAAATATTTTATTATTTATTTTGAGAGAGAGAGAGTGCACATGTGCTAGCAGGAGAGGGGACAGGGGGTGCAGGGGAGAGAGAATCCCAAGCAGGCTCCATACTCTTCGGGTGGAGCCCAATGCAGGGCTCGATTTTACAATCCATGAGATCATGACCTGAGTCAAAGTCAAGAGTCCGTTGCTCAACTGACAGCCACCCTGGTGCCTGTAGATAATATGATCTATATATGGAAAATCCTGAGACATCCACCAAAAAAGTATTAAAAGTAGTAAATTAGTTCAGCAAGGTTGCAGGATCTACAACCAATTTACAAAAACCATTTGTATTTCTACATACTTATAATGAATAATCTGAATATGAAATTAAGAAAACCATTCTATTTACAGTAGCAGGAAGAACAACAAAATATTTGGGAAACTTTTAACAAAAGAGGTGCACAACTTGTACTCTGAAAACTACAAAACATTGTTAAAAGAAACTAAAGAACTAAATAAACGGAAAAACATCTCATATTCATGGATTAACAGACTTTTTATTGTTAAGATGGCAATGAACCTACAGATTCAGCACATTTTTATCCAGTTCCCAGCTGGCTTGTAGAAGCCGATTCTAAAATTCACATGGAATTACATGGGACCCAGAATAACCAAACAATCTTGAAAAAGTTGGAGGATTCATATTTCCTGACTTCAGAACTTTGCACAAAGTAGTAGTAATCAAGACAGTGCAGTACCAGCATGGGACAGACATATAGATCAATGGAACAGAATTGAGAGTTCATAAATAAACCCATATGTCTGTGGTCAACTGAGTTTTGACAACGGTACCAAGACCATTCAGTTTGTAAAGAATAGTCTTTTTTTTTTTTTAATTTTTTTTTTCAACGTTTATTTATTTTTGAGACAGAGAGAGACAGAGCATGAACGGGGGAGGGGCAGAGAGAGAGGGAGACACAGAATCGGAAACAGGCTCCAGGCTCTGAGCCATCAGCCCAGAGCCCGATGCGGGGCTCGAACTCGCGGACCGCGAGATCGTGACCTGGCTGAAGTCGGAAGCTTAACCGACTGCGCCACCCAGGCGCCCCAAGAATAGTCTTTTTAACAAATGGTGCTGGGACAACTGGATAGCCCTGTGCAAAAGGATAAAGTTGGACACTTTCCTCACATTAAATTAAAAATAAATAATTTGGACTTCATCAAAATAAAAAACCTTTGTTCTCAAAAAGATATAATCAAGAAAGTGAAAAGATAACCCCATAAAGGAGAAAATATTTGCAAGTCATGTATCTGATAAGGGACTTGAATGTAGAATATATAAGGAATTCTTACAACTTAATAACAAAAAACAAATAACCTAATTTAAAAAATGAACAAAGGAGGGGCACCTGGCTGGCTCATTCATTAGAGTATGTGACTATTGATCTTGGGGTCATGAGTTCAAGTCCCTCACTGGTGTAGAGCTTTTTTAAAAATTGGACAAAGGATCAGAATATTTCTTCAAAGAAGATATATAGATGGTCAATAAGTACATGAAAAGATGCTTGACATTGCTAGTCATCAGGGAAATGCAAATCAAAACCATAATGAGAAATCATTTTATACTCATTAGGATGGCTATAGTCAAAAAGTCAGGTAATAATAAATGTTGGCAAGGACAGTGAGAAATCAAAACCTACATATACTGCTTAAGGGAATGTAACATGATATGGCCACTTTGGAAGATAGTCTGGCAGTCCTTCAAATAGTTAAACATAGAGTTACCATATGTCCCAGTGATTCAACTTCTATGTATAAACCTAAGAGGAATGAAAGCATATGTTCACACAAAATGTTCATACATTGTACACAAATGTTTATAGAAACATTATTCATAATAACCAAAAGGTGGAAAGAACCCAGATTTCCATCAACCAATGAATGGATAAATGAAATATGGTGTATAGGTATAATGGAATATTATTTGCCCATAAAAAGGAATGGAGTGCTGATATATGTTATAACATGGATAAGCCTTGAAAACAATTTACTAAGTGAAACAAGCCAGTCACCAAAGGCCACATATTTATATGATTCCATTTATATAAAAAGTCCAGAATAGGTAAACCTATAGAGAAAGAAAGTAGATTAGTTGTTGCTTAGGGTTGGATGATGGGAGATGGGGATGGGAGAAAATAGCTGAAGGGAACATAGTTTCTTTTTGAGATGATGAAAATGTTCTAAAATTGTGCTGCTGGTTGTGCATATCTGTAGACTAAATACTATTAAACTCAAAACCATTGAAGCATACACACTTTATTTTTTACAATAAGTTGTAAAAATGTTTTTAATGTTTATTTCTGAGAGAGAGACAGAGCACGATCAGGGGAGGGGCAGAGAGAGAGGGAGACACAGAATCTGAAGCAGGCTCCAGGCTCTGAACTGTCAGCACACAGCCCAATGCAGGGCTTGGACTCACGAATGTGGGATCATGACCTGAGCCAAGGTTGGACGCTCAACTGACTGAGCCACCCAGGCGCCCCAAAACATATACACTTTAAATGGGTGAATCGTATAGTATGTGAATTATATCTCAATAAAACTGTTTTAAAAAATAAGAAAAAGACACCTGAAATGTGTGTGTTTCATAAGTGGGTTCCCACTAGCTTTAGGATATAACCTTATTAATAGTAAAAGAGAGTGACCATGACAGAGCTTGAACACCAACCCTGGTGGTATTATAAGGCTGAGGTAGGAGGTGGGGGCGCACCACTTGGCATCCATTCATTGGTATATTCAGCAAACTTTGGCTGTTTGTATTCTCTGTATTTTTTGCTAGACCCTGAGGACAGCGAGGTTCACAAGACGCAAAGCAGTCTTCACTGATCTTGCAGTTTAGCCATACTCAAATTCATGTCCCTACTGCAAAGAGAATTTTGCCCACTAGGATATAAGCTACTAAGGGCACCTTTGTCTGTTTCATTCACACCTGTAGCCCCTGTACCCATGACGATGCCTGGTACCTAGAAGGTGCCTAATAATTACTTGTTGGATAAATGGGGACATAAAGCATGCCACAGCATCTGTTGCCAACAAGGGACAGAGATTGGGCAGCAAGGATGCAGAACTGGTAAGGCAGGGCCTTGACTTCTGCAGAAGCTCTATAGGATGTGACTCTAGCAGAAGCTGAAGAACCACTGGAAAGCAGGTGAATGAGAGCAGTGGTTTCCATCAGGAGTGGGCTTGGGAGCCGGGCTGCTTACAAGGTTCCTAGGTGATACATACTAAATTCCAGAAACTATTGGACTGGAAGATCTTTCACATTCTGCCTGCCCTTGAGCATCTTTGTTTCTGAGGTTCTAATTCTAAAGGTGGAGACAAAGCAACTAAAATGTGACCCTCCCTGACAAGAATCAATGTGATCCTGTGTTTGCTGTTAACACTGGGATTCCTAAGGCAGGCCTTCTAAGGAAACCTATGCTTGTAAAATATTGCACATATCACCAGCCAGACCTATTCTTACGAATCAAGCTGAACAGAATGCAGTGTTTGTATCTCCACAAACAGCCATGTGGGTGGAATTTCGCTTTTCTTCCAACTTAGTGGGAGGATTAGATTTTATTTTCTGATCGGCTCAGTATCCATTTATGAATCCTCGTTCTTGGCACCACTGACAGCATTAAACTTGTCCTAAGGAGAGAGGAGTGTGCTTTGGATGGAGCCTGGGGAAACGGTGCACATGGCTAAGGCAGCAGTCCTCACGCCGGCTGCCCACTGGAGTCCCCTGGGAAACTTTGAAAAAACACCACATCTGGCCCCTACTGCCCTAGACTCTGATTTAACTGTGCTGGGTGGAGCCCGGGAAATCTGTACAAGTCTGAGAAGCAGATTGAGAATCTCAGGGTGAAGAGAACTAGCAACTGATAATAGCCCTGGGGTCAAACCCTGAAGCTACTGAGTAATTAGCCTGTGGAATTAGAGGTGAGGATTTCCCTTCAAAGTCAGAAGCATCCAGAGAGGAGTATCTGTCTTTATTCCCTGCTCCTTGCTCCCCACCCCAGCCTTTCTAAGTGCCCCATTTACCTTTGCCCACTGGTCTCTAATTGGCTTGTTTGGGGAATTGGCTTTGATTTAATAGAAAAACGTAGGGAAGCTCCTTGGCTGAGGCTGAGGCTTTCTCAGCCTTGTCCTGATACACAGTGCTGGCTGGGTCCCTTCTGAAAGCCTGCTGTGAGCTGATCCCCAGGGATTGGCTGACCACTCCGATATCTGACTTGTGGCTGGCACTGGCCTGGTTCAACCTTCTCTTTTGATCATATGCCCCCTCCAGGCCCCAGACTTTGCTCTCCCGCCTCACTCCTGATTCTCTGCCCACAGCCCTCGTACCTCTTTTCTGTTCTCTGGGGCCTTCTGTCAGCATGTTCCTTGCCCTCAGGTATTTGCTAGGCCCTCTTGGTGTGTATCCCTCGTGCCTTGTGGCTCAGTTTACCCGCACACTCTAACATGTTCGCATGCAGCCAGTGCCTGCTCTCTGACAGATCTGCAGCTGCCAAGGAGTTAATTTGCCTGAAATTCAGCCAAAGCTGACTCATGCCTCTTCTTTGACATCTCCTGGAGCCAAATGAAAAGCATGAAATAGTCTATGAAACCCAGCACGTCAGATGAGATAATATACACAAAAGGGCTTCAACTGCAAAGCATGACACAAATATAAAACATTGATAACAATAAGCAGCAGTAATGCTGCATATGCTATTGCATATGTCCCAGATAAGGGACAGAGACTGATCGAGGACATACAGGTGAGTTTGGGAACTGAGAGGCCAGGACCAGGTAGGCATATGGGAAGGGAGCATTACAAAAGGTGGAGGTCAGAGGGCCTGACACAGCCGGAGGCCTACAAATGAGTAAGAGCTAAAGAATTTCCATCCGTAGGTCCTTTTGGCTCTACCATCAAAAATATATCCCGAATCTGGTCATTTGTCACCACCTCCACAGCCACCACCCTGGTCCAAGCTGCCATCAGCTTCTTCCCGGACCATTATAGTAGCTCCTACCTGGTCTTCCTGCTCCTAGCTTTGTTCCCTTACAGTGTATTCTCAACACAACTGCCTGAACGTTCCTGCCAAGAGTAAGATACGTCATATTGTGTCACTCTTCCACTCAAAAATGCCTTAATGTCTTCCTGTCTTTCTCAGGATAAAAGCTGAAGTCCCCTACCATGGCTTACAAGGCTTTTCATGGTTTGGACCCCAGTTACCTCTCAGATCTCAGCCTCTACACCTACTCATCTGCTCTAGTCACCCTCGGCTTTTTGCCGTTTCTTGAACCTACCAAGGCCATTCCTGCCTTGTGGTCTTCGCCCCTGTTGTCTCCTCTACCTGGAGCTTCTTCCTTCCCACAGCCACGTGTTCACTCTCTCACTTAATTCAGGGATGAGCTCGGGTGTCATCCCTGACTTCCAGGGTCAGCCTGCCTGGACTTCTCTATTTTAAGTAGTGTTTCCCAACCCCATCATGTACTATACTTTTCTCAGCTATATTTTATACAGAGCTGAAATAAGAAAGGTACAGTAAATATTTATTAATTTTTTGTCTGACTCTTCTACCAAAATGTAAGTTCCACCTGCATAGGAGTTTTATTTGTCTTGTTTCCGGCTGGCACAGTGTCTTGCATTGTTGAATGAAAGTTAAATAAGACAGCAGATTTAAACTCCAGAAATACAGCAAGATATTGATTAAAGGGGCAAAAAGTTGCCTTAGTCTTGGGCTCTCCCAAGGTTCTGTGGAGACAGGGACCTGTTCTTCAAGGTGACTGGCCTTAGGTTTGCAGGTGAAGATTATTGGTTCAAGGAGGGAGAGGACAAAAGACTCCTGCCCATTCTAGAGCTGGACTGTTCTGGGAATTTTAAGGGCAAGTTAAGGTCCCCAGCTGGGAGACTTCAGACATTCAGATATTTTTACTGAATTCTCTCTCCAGGAGCCCTTACTTCTCTGAGGTGCAAGTCTTTGAATCTTTGAGAGAAATTTCTCTTCATCATCTCCCCTCTCCCTTTAGGGACATCCTTGGCCAGCCCAACTGCTTTCACATCTGTGGCAAAATAAAATAGCATGGTATAAAGAGCATGGACACTAGGTGTTAACTGTGGTTCTGTGTTTCCTGCTTGGTTGTGTGATCATAGGCAAGTTGTTTCAATTTCTCAGAGCCTTACCACTGGGTCTCTAAACGGGGGGATAATAATAGTATCTTTGCCACAGCTGTTGTAAGGATGAGATGTGATCATGCATTTTAAGCACACTTGGCACAATGTTGTGCTTGGCAAATGTTCAGGTATTATTGTCAGGGTCAGGAGTGCTAGAAGAAACAGTTCTCCTTGTTCTCAGAGTTCCCATCTACAGAACTTCTCAAACCTTAATGTACATGCATATCACTTGGGACAATCTTGTTGAAATGCAGATTCTAATCAGAAAGTTGGGAAGGAGCTTGAGATTTTGCATTTCTCTTCAGCTCCCAGGTTGTGCCAATGCACAGACCAAACTCTGAATAACCAGGCCTACGTGAGAAAGGGCGGGGGGAGAAGATACTGGTAAATATGTTTCCATGAAGTTTTATACCTTTGAACTTAATCTTAAAGGTGGCCTGAAATTACTATATCTTAATCTAGAAGAGCTATATTATTCCCAACCACTTTCCCCATTGGTGTCCACTAATCTGATTCCAGCCATACCCATCCCTCCCTAACATTTAAATCCTGTAGCACTGCCTCCTATAAAGACACTCACCCCTCTAAGGAAGTTTTGCTCGAGCTGAGAAAGGAGAGAGAGACCAGTTTCTCTTTTACTGAAATCTGCTCCTGGGTTTCCCTGGCCCTAGGACATATGGCCAAGGCACTTGTTTTCATGGCTGCTTAATGGTTTGTAAAGCAATTGCTGGAGGAAACATTGCTACAGCACGCCAGGCCAGAGGGACAGAGGGATTCACGGGCCAATGTTATCTTTGCCGAGCACCAGGGCTGCTCCAGCTTCTTTCCTCCCTCCACCCAACAGTGACAGATGGCTTCCACATGGTCTGACCTACTGTCTGGCCAGACCTGACCAGATAGTCATCCATCAACTGCCCTATTTGGCCCCCTCGAGGGCACCCTGGGGTTTGCGGGAGGCAGAAGTTGGAGGTTTCATTTAGAGCTCATTATATCTCTTAGCTATTGTAGTAGAGTTTCAAGCATGGACAGTTCTTATTCCAGATGTTACTATCCCAGTGTCCATATGTTTCGAGGTGGGATCAGCAGGTTTACATGGTAATGTTAAACTAATTAATCATAAACTGATGCTTTAACAGCATCAGGACCCAAAGTGGGTTTGGTAATAGCAACATGGGTTTGGTACTAGCAAAGATGTTAGCAATACATATGGTATTATTAAGCTGGAAAGAGGAGGTGAGGTTCAGCTTTTTCCATTGCTCTGGCACAATGTATTTTCTTACTGATATTGAACGCTACTCACGAAGCCTCTGAAAGCTGTATGGGAAAATCTCCAAGTATTTTTCCTTATGGCTCTCTCTGAGTATGACAAAACAAAATCTTAAATTAATATAAGCTGCAGGGCATGGGAAAAAGATAGCTATAAACAGGGAGTCATGCCGACTAGGAATTAGGAGGCTGGGATGTAGTCCCAGTTAGCCTTTCTTTTGGTGACTTTGAACCTATCACCTAATTGATTTAACAAATTTTTAAACACCTCCTAGGTGGATTCAAGAAATGTCTGGGTTTTATTATTATTTTTCCTAACTATAAAATGAGATTGTTACATGAACTTGGCTTCTAAAAAGCTATAACGAAGAGTTTATTTTCTTTTTCTTATTAAAACAGTATTTGTGGGGCGCCTGGGGCTCAGTCAGTTAAGCATCCGACTTCTGCTCAGGTCATGATCTCACGGTCCATGAGTTTGAACACCGCATCAGGCTCTCTGCTGACAACTCAGAGCCTGGAGCCTGCCTTGGATTCTGTGTCTCCCTCCCTCTGCCCCTCACCCACTCACGCTCTTTCTCTCTGTCTCTCAAAAAAAATGAATAAACATTTTTTTAAAAAGCAGTATTTGCTCATTAAAACTTACCTATTTCACTGGTGGTACATTGTGCCTTACTTTGAAAAAAAAAATGCTTTTTTTTTTAATTTTATTTTTTGAGAGAGAGAAAGAGACAGAGAGTGAGCAGGGGAGGGGCAGAGAGAGGGAGACACAGAATCTGAAGCAGGCTCCAGGCTCTGAGCTGTCAGCACAGAGCCCGATGCGGGGCTCGAAGCCATGAACTGTGAGATACTGACCTGAGCTGAGGTCAGACACTTAACCAACTGAGCCACCCAGGCCCCCCTCTCCCACCAAAAAAAAACTTTATTAAAGTAGAAAGAGATGGAGGAATGTGAGTAATTACAGCTTTCATGGAATGTGCAACCTGACCAAATTCATGAAAGATACATTAAAATAATTCCTGAATCTAAAAAGTATTTAACACACCAAATCTGTTAAAATTAAAACTACTCCAAAACCTCAAGCATTATTTGTAGAGGAAACAAACCCAAACTAGAAACAACTTTTGTGTCTGAATAAAATGAATGAGTTTGATAAAAGTAAAAGATTGAATATAAATTCCCCTTCAGCCCCAACACCCATAGATATCTGATGCTTTGATATATGAACATCAGTGTGAGAGGAAGAGCTGGGCGATAAGATACGGTGTATTTTCTCTGCATGGTTTTAGAACATTTCCTCCCAAATACTAAAAATATGTATATACCAAAATTATTTTTTTAAACGTTTCTCTATACACAAAAGAATTGAGATGAGAAAAAGAGCCTAGAGGAAAGTTTCTACCACCACGCATATCTGTACAAAGTAAGCATTCAATAACTAATGACATTTGGGTGTGCTTCCCTGGTACATGTAATGTTCTTCTCAGCTGAGGCCGTGTGTGTGTGTGTGTGTGTGTGTGTGTGTGTGTGTGTGTGTGTGTTTCATATTTAGCATTTTGATTTAACATCCGTTTTTCATTTGACCCAAGTGATTTTACTGAGTGCCTTGGCCCTTGACCAGGTGCTTGCCTGGCTTCCCTCCCTTGGTTTTTGGATTTGGAGAGTCAAGGTGTCCAGGGCTTGTCTGCACTGAGCACGAGCCCCTTTCAGGAGAACGGCCTCTCTGTGACAGTTGTGCCTTTCCTCCTGTGGTGGCCTTAATGGATCACATCTTCCATTTTCGTAATGATAATTTAGAAGCTGTGGCCCCATTAACTGGGATGGAATTTGGAACCCTGTGCACAGAACGCATTCTTCCCAGAGATGAGACAGCTCTTCACTGACTCCCCTCTGCCTCTCTGGAGGTGAGCATGAGAAACATTGCCCCTGAGCGACAAGGTGGAGGGCCCCAGGCCAGGCCTGGGGAGGAGACTTCTGCCACCTTTTGCATTAGAGTCAGTGATAAGGCCCCTTGTGTCCTTATCTGTCCCCTTGTGTGAGGACAAGACATCCCCCGTTCTGGGTGCTCTGGGTATGCCAAAGTAGTGGAGATGCCTTAAGAAGGCTATCCCAAGAGACAAAGGCCTCTGTTTTTCCAGCTTAAGGTGTGAAAGGACACCGGGTTGCAAGGGCATGGTTCATAGAATAAGTCACTTGCTGATTCCAGATTTTCTGATCTCTCTGGGTCAAGGAAAGAACTGTGGACAATTCAGGGCCCCAGGCCCTTAAATCCTAAGAAAATGGTATCTGCCAGCAGAGGAGGTGTGCTGTGCGGGGCAGTGGGCTGACAACCAACTAGAGCAGCTTCCCCGGCTGCAGGGCTGTGCACATGTGGCAGGCTTCTGTGGAAAGGGACTCCCGCCCAGGAATAGTAGGGGACATTGAGGCATGTTTTCTGGGAAATACAATGGGAATTTGGATTGTTGAAATATTTAAGTCTTGTTGGAATCATTAATTTTTCTTTTTTAAAAGTATTTATTTATTTTTGAGAGGGAGAGCAGGGGAAGGGCAGAGAGAGAGAGAGGGAGAGGGAGAGAGAGAACCTTAAGCAGGCTCCACACTCAGTGCAGAGCCTGACACGGGGCTCAGTCTCACAACTGTGAGATCATGACCTGAGTCAAAATCAAGAGGAGGATGCTTAACGAACAGAGCCACCCAGGAACCCCTTGATAGGTTTCTCTTTTTGTTATGCTTTTTACTGATACTTTGATTTGGCCTGTACTTGATTTGGTGAATTAACACCAGTCTCCTGGAACTGGATGAGAGAAAAGATAGGTCATTCATCAAGTTAACAGTTATATGTCAGACAACTAACTAAATACTTTATGTTACCTCATGTAACCCACAGGAGAGAGTTTCTGATTCAGAGTGGGGACCTATGACAAAGGTGTATAATGTACCCCTACTTTTAAGAGTGAAATCAATGGGATTCACATAATACACACATTTGCCAGTGATCTGCTCCTACCATTAGCCCCTGACACAGAGCTTAGCATTACCAAAATGATAGCTTCTATCAATTGATTATTTCTAGAAGAACCAGTATCTCTTTCAGAGTGTACTACATAAGTAACTTCATTTAGAGAGAAAATTTAGCTGGATTTTTTAATGGAAAGTTGTAATTATCTTGCAAGCTAACTTTGCATGCTTTTGTAGCCAGCCAGAGCAACCGGGAACCAGGTTCAAAGTGAGAACCTTTTGGCAAGGCTGAAAACTTTCATCAAGATTCTGCCAAGTAATTATTTCAGGAGAGTGACTGCTTGCTTCACTGGTTTCAGTTAATCACCGCAAGATAGGGCCTTGGGAGAAGGGCTGTCCATCCTATGATCTCCAGTTAATGACTGCAAGAATGAAACAGGAAAACAGAGTTTAGGCAACAAAAGTGGAGGCAGGGTGTAAGTATAGAGGGTTTTTGAGTTAGCAAGATTATGCTGGAATTTAATTATATTTTCCATTGTGACCAAAGTGATGGAGGGAGAGGCCTTGTCAGGGGGACAGGTAGGATGAGGTGGGTAATAAAACAGACTGTGCTGCAGGTGCATTGCATTTTACAGAACAGATTCTGTTTACATCTTGGGCTATGCAGTACTTTGAATATGATGATAATAATAGCACTGCATATATATAAGGGATTTAAATTAATAAAGCTGTTTTGAGGTAAGGGTTTAGGAAAATACTCATTAAGCCAGAATTGTTGGTCATATTACTGACTTCTGGCCAGGGAAGCTGGTTAGTCTAGGCAGCTCAGCTCAGGGGAAGGGGCAGGAGAGGAGAGGAGGAGGGAAGCATCTGGTCATTGGTCACCTGGAAGCTGAAGAACTCAAGGGGCCCAGCTCCAGCCGTGGCCCTCTCGTGACAGGCCAGAGAGCAGAACTAGGATGAAGGGCTGAGACACGTGGACAGCCAAGGCTGGGCTATGTCCCCTCCAGGGTAGGCAGCAATATTCTTGCTGTCTCACTCCATGCAAGCTTCTCCTTGCTGACCCTTGAGCTTACAGAGCAGTCTTTTAAAAGCATAAATGAGATCACATCTCTTATTTAAAACATTCCTGTTGCACATGGACACTTGAAAGCTTTGAGTTACTCCTGTTTCCTCATGTTGTGCCTTACCTCCTGCAGAGAAGAGGGTTTGGGGAGGGGAATAGATTTAGTCGGTATTCCCCTAAGCCCTGAAGATAAGACAGGAGAAAACTGTGACCTCCTAAGTTCTCTCTACATTCCATCTGGAACTGACACTGCATACTCAGATGTAGAATGTCTGAGATTATTCAGTTCAACCCCCTCATTTTAAGGGTAGAGAAACTAAGGCACAGAAGAGACAAGTGACCTCTTAGGTGAGTGTTAGAGCTGGACCAGAACTCATGTCTCCTGACTCCTGGGCCAGTGACTTGGATGGAAGGGCATTTTAGGCTGGCCAAGAAGAACGGCAGTGCCAGACTGCAGGGAGTGGAGGAGACACCTGGTAGGGAATGGAAAGGCTATAAAGAATGAAAATATCTCTTCTTATTGGCCATATCCCCAGGACAAGCGTGACCCCCAAATGCTCCTTAACAGAGGCATAAACAATGACACAGGAGAACCGCATGGCTAGATGGCTCAAAGGCCATGACATGTCATTTTTGCATAATGACTAAGCACCCCTGTTTATTCAGACTCTTTTTTTTTTTTTTAATTTTTTTTTTCAACGTTTATTTATTTTTGGGACAGAGAGAGGCAGAGCATGAACAGGGGAGGGGCAGAGAGAGAGGGAGACACAGAATCGGAAACTAGCTCCAGGCTCTGAGCCATCAGCCCAGAGAGCCTGACGCAGGGCTCGAACTCCCGGACCGCGAGATCGTGACCTGGCTGAAGTCGGACGCTTAACCGACTGCGCCACCCTGGCGCCCCCAGACTCTTAACCCAGCTCTTTGACCTTGCTCTTTCCTTTTAAGTCATGGGAGACCTTCTCTACCATTCTTATCTTTTCCTTTGATTTCTGGCTGCTGTTTAGAATCTAGGTGCCCATTTGTCTCAGGTTCTAGCTGAAGGAAAACGGAGGTGACGGTGATGAACCTGGGCAATGTGACTCGCCCCGCGATGTTTTGCTGTTTTGAAAGGGGACTGTAGAGAAGAAGAATGCACAAATTCATGAGTCAACATTATATTTATCCCTCTATTGTGAGGAATACTCCCTCTCCTTCTTTTGTGAAGCATAATCACTTGTTAGTTTTAGTAAGACATTTCTCTGCCCACTGATAAGGAAACAAAAAAGGCATTTACTGTGCTAGTCTCTAGAATGTGAAATGTAAGCTGTGGTCTTTTGTTTGTTTGTTTGTTTTTAGCTTTCATTTATGATCACAGGCTTCAGGGTTGAAGGGGGCCTTGGAGGACTGCCAGCCTCACCACCCCTTCTGTGCAGGAAGCCCCTTCCCAACATCTCTGCCAGTGGTTCTGATCCCTTTCCTCTGCACCCCCACAGCGAGTTGCCTCCGCCTCCGTAGAAACACTTCATTTTGCTCTAAATTGCAGTTATTTGAGGACTTTTCTTAAGTCTCAGCTGTGAGCCCCTGAGGGCAGGAATCCTGTCTCGTTTCTCTTTGATCTCCCACAGTCCCCAACACAGAGCCTGGCCAACTCTCCATAAATATTTGAATGAGTGACAAAGTGTTAACAGCCTCCAGAGGCAACCACGGTTAGACATCTCTAAGAGCTAGAAAGTTCTTCCTAAAAGTGAGCAGAACCATGCCTCCCTATGTTCCCTGTGGGGAGAGAATGTAAACAGGCAGTGATGACCGAGGGCCAGGCATCCATAAGATGCACATGAAGGACGCTGGAAAGAGGCTAGTGCCTGCTCTTATTGTTTTTCCTGCTTCCCATCTGGCCAAAGCTCATGAGGTCTTTAAAACCCAATAATCCTAGATAAATCCAGATAAATGTGGGGTGGGAGAGAGGGTCTTCAGGATTTGAATCCAGTTTGGAAGGACAGCTCTATCAGATGCTGTCAATGTCCCTCCTGTATCCTTTCAGCCAGCCCTGAAGGATAAATGCAGAGGGCTCCCATATACCCTGATAACTTCCTGAGTTTCTCTGCCCATGGTCACTTTCTGACCTGGGAAGTGTGCTTGACCTGTGTGTAGGGCAGGCTGGAATTGCCAGGGAGTGACTCCAGGAGGGACCCTCCACCATGAGCAATGGCACTTTAATGCATGAATACCCCAGATTCCTCACCTCCCAGCGAGACAGCCCAGATTCTACGCAGTCTTTTAAAAGGCTTCAGGAGGGATGACCTCCAATTGCTCATAGCACTAACCCACTCCTAAACACATGCTTTGTTCATTTTCGTTGTTTCTTTGACTTCTCCAGTCCCTCACCTTGCTTTTTGGAATCATGTCCAAATAAAGCATGCGACCCAAATACTTGTTGCAAGATCTGCTTTGGGGGCAACCCAAACTGAGACCGTGACACAAGCAGGAAATTTGAGGGAATCCAAATGTTATTCCCTTAGAAGATAGAACTATTAAAATCAGTGCATGCCTTTTTTTCTCTTTCTCTTTTCTTTCCAAGTACAGAGTTGGTTTTTCTGTTAGTTCTTTAAATAGAGTTTAATTTTAGGTAGAATCTGTGTCCTAACTCAGAAAACAAGGCTGAGAATGACTCCTAAATCTTTGAAGGATAGTTATTTCAAATAACAAGAGTCAGTAATATTCTAGCTCTATTAAGGAAATGCACTGCATCAGAAAGGTCTTAGGCCAGACTAAAGAAAGAGATTACACATGGGGGTCATTAGACATCAGGATGGATTTGTGTTTGAGCATTTCACTTAACCTTTTAAACTTCCACAGGGACCTTTTAAATGAAGAGAGACCTTATCAACCTGGCTCAGGTTTGGGATGGAGTGCTTGAGGTCAGGGACAGCTAAGATGAATAGGGACCATGAGGGAAGGGGGAAAGGAAAACCAGAAACCTTCATTTAGCCAATACTAATGAACTACTCCTGCACTAATAATAGAGCCAGGAGAAAGTGCCATTGCTGAAGAATATTTATTGTCATTTGAGAAGATTTGTAACAAAGAACAAAGGTGCACAAGCAACTTGCTGCCATGGTCCTTCTTCAGGAAGACATTGTGTGATTCAGAAAGGCTCCTTGTGGATGCCACAATATTACTTGGTTGTTTTGACACCTCAAACAATTAATAGGAGGTAGCAGCTAAAAATATTCATGCTTGCTACTGGCTTATGTTTGTGCAGTTTTTCTTTTGCCTTGCTCCTGGAGGGTTTTCTGTTGGCCTAGTAGGAAATAACACACATGCCGTGAATTTTTAATTGGAAATCAAAGATGGGAATGACTGTAAACAAAACACGTGATGAAAGAAGTCAGCGGGTCCAGAAGAGGCCTACAGATGCTTTTCGGGGATAACCCACAGATGCTTTTTGAGGGTTAAGTAGGGAAATAACCCTAAGTCTAAAGGATAAGAAAGAATCCCACATATCTTATTTTTAGCATGGAAGAATATTGTTGCTTCAAATGGTCTTTTTATTTAAATCTTGACTGATGGCTAGTGTCCCAGCTCTTTCGGTAGGGAGAGGGGCAGAGGTTTAGCAAAGTCTTTGCTTGGTGATAGGAAGAAGCATAGTTATCACAAGACTTGTGTTCTTTGCTCCTTTTGATGAACACCACTGCCCTGTTGTAGGTGGCAACAATGCCCTGGATATAACTCTCTTCTGAGCAAGAGAGGTGTCTTTTGCCCTAGTCTGAGCCTCTACTTCCAGAGAGTCACTCTTGGAAGCACCATGCTATGCTGTTCCTGTGGCATGACTTCATTAGATGATTGTGGGGATGACTAAGACTGTCTGAAAAGTGATTCCATTCATGTGCATTAATAGTTGGCACAAAAACTATGTTGGTCCCCAGAATGAAACATCTTGGTTACTGTACCGGCTATCAGTTGAAATTTTATGTTGTAGACAGACTTCTCTTGGGCCAAAAATGGATACACTCATGTGGCCTGTACTAGCCTCTCTCAAACTTTTTGTTTTGAGTAGGCTCCTTCCCCAAATACCCCACCCCAAAAGTGCTCAGTGAATGCTTTTCCAGCTTGCCCCACTAAATACTCTGTCTTCTCTACTTCCCAGAATGCTTATGTCAATATCAACCGCATCATGTCCGTGGCTTCCCGCCTCTCTGAGGCCGGCCATTATGCCTCACAGCAAATCAAGCAGATTTCCACACAGCTGGACCAGGAGTGGAAGAGCTTCGCTGCTGCTCTGGATGAACGCAGCACCATCCTTGCCATGTCTGCGGTATTCCACCAGAAGGCTGAGCAGGTGAGGCCAAGGGGGCTGCTGTAGCCACTGTTGGTCAGAAAGATGAGAGTATATGTACTGTCTCTCTCTTTGAAACACTCAAGGCCCTGCTGAGTAATTGCAGTAGTAACCCATGTTCTACTGCTTTCATGGCCCCTGCGCATATAAAGAAATATCGGTAACTCTGGATGGTTTTGCTTAACATCCAAACAAGGAACACAGAGCCTGTTTACATTCGGCATGGTAGTTTATTATTACTGGTGTGTGTGTGTGTGTGTGTGTGTGTGTGTGTGTTGACTACATTCTCAGAACACAGATGAAATGGGGGAAACTAAATACTGGTCACTGAGTGCTGAAATCAGGGGGATACTAATCTTACGTGAAGCACTGGCTATGGATAATAATAATTTAGTAATTACACAATGAATAGATATAATAATTCTTTGTTGCTACTTATTTACTGGCTTTGGTCAGTGACATTACCAAGCCATTTTACAGAGAGGAACACTGCAGCTCGGAGAGACTGAGTGACCTGCCTAAGACCCAGTGTTGTGTTGGAGCTAGCTCTAAGCAGCCTATGAAGAGCCAAAGGTCAAATTTTCAGCAAATTCATGAGCTGGTTATTAAACATAGCCATTATTTAAAACTAAATTATATAAATTTACAGTAAATATAGTAAAAACAAAGGTAATAGGTACTCAAAACTCATCACTCCTAGTTATTTTACTACATTTTATTATTACCTGTGCTCCTTAAATTATATCTATTTGTCTCTGTGGTGAAAATACTATATGGTTGTGTGCTCCTGATGAGTTCTTCCCAACTCCACATTCTGTGATGTCACATTGGTAGCTTGAAATAGACCAAGGTAGACGTTTTAAACCACGGGAATCATTAAATGCTACAACCAGGGCTTGATTTATTGTTTTGTTGATTGCCTGGAGTCTTAAGACAATGAAGGAAAAATATTTAAAGATGCAGACTAAACTTGATTAAAGATGTGTCCTGACTATAGCTGTTACATTGTGAATAGTAGCACACCAGGTTGAAGAAATACTCTTCTGATATTCAAAAACTATTACTACATTTAGCACAGAAGTCACTCACATCACTGATGAAGGAATAATGCTCTGACATAAGTCTTGAGGTATTTTTCACTTTTGTCTTTCACCTTAATATTAGCAAAAATATTAGCTAACTTTCATATAAGTTTGTTGTTTGCAAACAAAAGCATCCTGTGAGAATTGGTCGGCTATATGGAATTTACAGTAAGGAACATTATATATATATATGTTGTCATTCTTTGTAAATTATGTGCTACACATTCTTTATATCAGTAAAGTTTACAATACTCTTGTGTGTGTACACACACACACATGCTGTTTATTAAACATTTACCAACATACCACTGAGAAAATCACACAATCTGTGAACAGCTGGGATTTCAACCGAGATGTGTCTAACATTAAAGCTTGTGGTTTTAACCTCTAAATTCCTTTCTTTGTATGACATTTGGGTAGCTTGCAGATTGTGGGGAGTCCTAGATGAGGTCATACCTTAAATATCTCCCTCTGTTACCCACCTAGCATGGAAGGCAGCATGGGATAATTGCAAGAGTGTAGGCTTCAAGGCCAGGCACATGTAGGTTCTAATAGTTAGCTCTTAGGCTAGTCACCTCACCAATCAGAGCCTGTTTCCTCATCTCTAATGCAAGGATAATCATAAACCTCACAGCACTATTATAAGAATTAGAGATGGAACATGTAATGTGCCTCATGTCCTTTTTAAATGCTAGACATCACAACTGTATTTGTTTAACATACTATCCTGGTATCTTTGTATTTCCTTCATTTGTATCTGTTTCCACCTGAGACCTTCCCAAAGACTGAAATACTTGTATCATAAGTCAAGGACAGCCCGACACATTGAAAGGGATCTAGGCCTTTTATTAAAGGATGATGGTGGTAGTGACTGATAATGACTCGTTAGTTCATTCCAAGGACCAGGAGAATATTCATGTCAAATCTGCTGTTCTCTCCTCAACCCTACCACTTGCACATTTTGTTCAAGGTGTGTCCAGATTGGCAAGGGAGACTCCATGCCTCCCTTTCTGTCTCTCTGCCTTTCTCTCCTTGAGGTGACCATTTTGTGGGGTCTGCTCTAGGGCTCTTGTTAAAGTATTATAGGGAAATCCCAAGGGCCTTGAAGAGGTGCGCCCCCCGTGGCTGACACACGAATGTCAGGTTGCTTTCAGGGTCCTCTGTGAAATGGTTATTGGTGGAGTAAAGAAGCTTCTGAGATGTTAGCAAGTGTGTGCAGTCTGATACTTGATGGCACCCTGCACACTTCTGGAATTGTTAAGAGATGGCCTAATGCGATAAAAACATTCAGAATGAAAAGTCAACCACAGTAGCCGCAGGCCGGCGGCTGACACACACCCAGGCAGGCTGACACACACTCACGCAGCTGCAGAAAGTACAGTGCCAGAACTGAGAGTGACTTCTAGTTGATGTTTCCTGACTTGGATTGCTTTGGATCAAAGCAATTTTATTTGTATCTATTTTTTAATGCAATTTCCTCAGGTATTACCAGTCCTTCAGGGAAACTCATAAACCATGCTTCTTTTTAGCTAGGAGAAAAAAACAAAAAACAAACATGCTCCAAACAGCAGATTCAAGGCTATTTTTTCAAAGCTATTATGCATTTATTTAGGCAGCTCTTTATTGTCCTCATATGGGCTGTTCTAGGCAATGAGATAAAAAGGTATTTAGGCAATTAATTTAAATGGAGCTGTGCACCCAGGCGAGAGGAATCACAGACAGAACCATTCCAGACTATTGGGTGAAGAATTATTTGCATTTTAGAGGTGTATTTTTCCACCCAATAAATCTGAGTGATTTCAGTTAGCTCACCTTTTGTGCATGGAGACCCATAGTCTTCCACAGTTGTTAATTTTAATTTTTAAATAATTTTATGTCTGTTGAGATCTATATCTATATATCACATCCCAGGAGCCAGTGCCATTATAGGCCCAGTGCAATTTGTCCCCCTAAGCTGCCCTTCCTCTCTCCTATCTCTGAGGATACTGACCCAACAGTGGAGATCTTGTTGAGCATTAATCTTCACCCCCTGTGAGAATGGCCTTTGCAAGTTCCCTGGAGTGCCCGATGGTCTTGTGTGAGGTGTTTTTTGTGCCTCTGCACAACTCATTACACGTGTGTGGAAATCTCCTGTGCCATTATATGCAGCCTTTCACATGCGCCTGTGAGTGTGCCTAGGACAAGAAGCTCTAAGGTGTATTGTAATGTAGTGAGCTCTTCCCACACCTGTATTTTGTAGCCAATGTGTGCATATAGCCTGTTGAACACGTAGACGGCTCCCCCCGTCAGTGGTTTCATAACAATCATCTTTGCTTGTGGAAACTGCACTTCCTGAACAGGTACTGGGTCTTCTGTACAGGTGGAAACTGCACTTTCTGAACAGGTACAGATACTTCTTTTGTCGGGTTGGTGTTTGTAGAATTAGAAAACTCCATTCTCTGCAGTGGTCTCTGAGGCTCCCAGAGGTGCCAGATGTTTCTTCCAAAGGCATCTGACCACCTCTACAAAGATCTGCCCATTGCCCACCCCCAGTGCTCCCGCACTGACCCAGCTGCTGTCTCCTTCCAGTTCCTGTCGGGAGTGGACGCCTGGTGCAAGATGTGCAGTGAGGGTGGCCTGCCATCCGAGATGCAGGACCTGGAGCTGGCAATCCACCATCATCAGTCCTTGTATGAGCAGGTGACCCAGGCCTACACGGAGGTGAGAACCAAGCCGGACACCCAGGGCTCCTGGGTGTGTATATATGTGGGTGAGTGGCCAGAGCACTGGCCTGCATGCTGTGAAATAGCCTGGGTGGACTAAGAAGAAGAGAAAGATCATTTTTCTCCCTTTGGAGACATCTTTAAGATCCTTGATCTATGAATGATCTCCATTCATAGATCTCCGGCCAGGAAGCAAAAGAAGCGTGGCCATCAGCAGGCACCACCTTGTCGCACATGTGCTCATGTGCGCAAGCATGCCCACACACACACACACACACACACACACACACCCTTCACCCTGTGTGTGAAGATCGGGCTCTCTCCCCTGGAAGAGGAGTATAACAAAGCAAGGCTGTGTTCGTCCATTTGCTTTCTGTCTGGTGAATGGGTGTGTACACACTAGCCCTGCCACCCCTTTTATGAAGCAGCCCATCAACAAATACCAATTTTCTCACTAGAAAGTCTGGAGGAAAACTCACTGGGGTGGAGATAAGTGTTTGCAGGAGTAAGAAGCTGTCATGGAAGTTAAGGACAAATTAAAAGACTCTTGCACTGAAAAACCAAAGGGTGGGCACGTGGTACAAGTTGAGAAGTGGGGGAAGTTTCTTGCCTTTGCTTTCCAAGGGAAAGGAAAGGGGCATACAGGCATTATCTGTGTGGAGGTACACAAGTAAGTGAGTTAACTAAAGGGCGTGAATTCTGAGAGAGAGGCTGGAGGGCATAAGAGATGGACTAATTAAGGAAGCTGCATGAGGAGGGGAAAGTGAATTCACATCTGGCCATGGGGCAGGGACATTTGGAACAGTGTTTCTCCAAGCCAGTTCTGGGACCCTCTGTCTCAGGCTCCCCTGCAGTACTTGTTAAAGGTGCATCTTCCTGGGTTCCACCTCCGACTGAATCAGGATGTCGAAAACTGGGGCCTGGTACCGACATTTTAATAAATATTACTCCAGGTGAGTTTGATGCGTGCTGAAATCAAAGAACCAGTGGCTTCCTGGTAAGAGTCAAGGTTTTTGCCACAGTCAAAGCTGAGTTTGACTCTTGGCTCCCCTGCTTATTGGGGAGTGACTTGAGGCACGTTACTTAACTACTCTAAACCTCAGTTTCTTCTGTGAAGTGAAGGTGATAACACTTGCCTGTAGTTTGAAGGGTTACAAAGATAGTGCATGTAATGCACTTGGCCCAGTGCCTGACAGTAATAAGTGCTAAAAAAATGGTAACAGGTTTTGTTATTATAGGAGGCAGAGAGGAGGGCTTTTGAGCCAAATCTGATCTCATCAGCTCTGATCCAAATGGCCCAAGGCTTCTCTTTTAACAGAACTGTGCCACCATCCATGGGTCAAGAATCTCTAAATTTACTCCTTGTAAGATACAAAAATAGAGCGTACCAATGAGATTAATATTATACTTAACATGTTTCACACTTGTGGGGTGTGTGTATTATTATATAGAGAGACACAATATTTCTCCCAAATTTTTGTCAGGCCCTAGCATTGTTGGACATAGACATTCCCTCCAAACCCACCTCAGAGTTCAGTGGGCTGTCCCTGCCTCCTGCAGATGTGGACTGAGGCAGAGGACTGGAGCTCTGTTGACTTGGATGTTAGGACTTGGCCCTCCAACTCTAACCACCCTGCCCTTGACATAGCACAGTGCCAAAGACAGCATCTGCTCAGAGTTCCCTGAGGAGAGCTCTCCTGGGTTTGGCCACAGGATATTTGTCTTATTCACATCTCTGGAGGGTGTTACCCCTGGCAATGCATTGGAGGCAGGAATAGTGGGATGGGGTAGGTAGAGGTAGTCGCCTAGATTGGCTGTATTCCTCTAGCCAGGCTTCCTCTCCTGTCTCAGCCACAGATTCTCCACCCAGTATTCCTCTGAACCACCAACCCCCTGGCCCTACACTGTTTCTGTTGCCCCATGAACAGGGTGACTAACAGCTGCCTTTGTGTTCCTGAACCCTAATAAGCTATTTTTAGGACACAAAGGTGGGATAAGGGGAGGCCTGGGCCCAGCAACAGCACCTCATTCACCATCGTAAGGCTGGAGGTGGGAACACGCTTCCTTCCCCACCTTGATGTAAGAAAAAGAAGAGCATTCAACTCCAAACCAACTTTGATTTAATCTTTAACCAAATTAATTTAGGGCCTTAAAATCCCTGAATTCCCTAGTTACCACTGTTTTAAATTGAGAAGATACATGCTCTACTGGGTCCTCTGCCAGCTTTGGAGAGCCACAGGTGTCAATCAGATGATGCCAATTTCCAGAAATACTGGTGCCTGCAATTGTACCAAGATTCCAATAGGAATGACAGGGAGTGTCACCCCCACTGGTCTCAGCGCTGAGGGCGAATGTTGGGGAACATAAGAACATAGATATTGTGTCTACAAGCTAAAGGTCCCTCCCTGGGGTGCCTGGGTGGCTCAGTCAGTTAAGCGTCCAACTTCATTTCAGGTCATGATCTCATGTTCTGTGGGTTTGAACCCCGCATTGGGCTCTGTGCTGACAGTTCAGAGCCTGGAGCCTGCTTCATATTCTGTGTCTTTCTCTCTGCCTTTCCCCCCTCGCACTCTGTCTCTCTCTCTCTTAAAAGTAATTAAACATTAAAAATTAAAAAATAAATAAATAAAGGTCCCTCCCTTACTCTACATGTTCTGGAAAGATGGGGGTGTTACCATGCTCAGGAGGGAAAAAAAAGGAAGTTGTACAGAAGGAGAGCAAAAGAAGGATACATATTAAAAAAAGAAAGAAAATGAAGAGGAAGTAAGGAAGACGAGAGAGAGAAATGATGATGGTGGTGGAAATAGAATTAGGAACCAGTAGTACCTGCTGGCCCCCATTCTAAGCACTTCGCACATGTTAACTCACTCGATCCTCACCACTACTGTGGGAGGTTGCCCCGTTACTGTCCCTGTTTTACAGACAAGGAAACTGAGGCCCAAAGAGGTTAAGTAACTTGCCTCTGGTCACACATCTAGAAGTTTAGAGCTAGGTAGAAGCAGTGAAGAAAAAAGAGGGGGAGAGGTTTATGGTGTCAATTTATATTCAGCTTCATTTCTGAAATGAAACTCTGCTGCTCGACATAGTCAAAGAGTCAGTCGAAATATCTATCAGGTATGATGGACCAGGCACTGTTCTAAGTGCTGGAGAGAGATGAACGAGGCAGAGTCCCTGCCCTTGTGAAGCTAAAACTCAAGGCTGAGAGAGACACTGATTGAGTACCTCTCCTCCCTCAGGATTCAGGATACTGTGCTGTCCTCCAGACCACAGGCTGAGCACCAGGACAGCTCTGGCTGGCACATTCCTAGGGTGTCATGGGGTCTGGGTAGGGCTGGGATTCTCAGTCCTAACCAGGGATACCAGGGGCAGACTCTCCTCGCCTCTCTGTCCATGCCTGCTCCTTGGCTCCCTTGGCCTAACCTTTCCTTCTTGCAGGTCAGCCAAGATGGCAAAGCACTGCTGGATGTGCTGCAGCGTCCCCTGAGTCCTGGGAACTCTGAGTCCCTCACGGCCACTGCCAACTACTCCAAGGCGGTGCACCAGGTGCTGGACGTGGTGCACGAGGTGCTGCACCACCAGCGGCGGCTCGAGAGCATCTGGCAGCACCGCAAGGTGCGGCTCCACCAGCGGCTGCAGCTCTGTGTATTCCAGCAAGACGTGCAACAGGTAACAAACAGGCCGCTTCCAGCACGAGGCATCCATCTCAGGCAGGCAGGTGGCCCAAGTCCCTGACCCAGGTGACCAGGCCTGGGGACACGTGATTTACGGAGGGAAGAGGGCAAATCAGCCCCAGCTGCCCCCACCCCTTTCACCATATGGACTTACTAGTTGCATGCTTCTTGCCTAAACAACTTTACAGATGGGCCTTCTCACTCTTTGGTGTGGGGCAGGAGACTCTGTCACAGCCTGGTTCCTTGTGTGTAGATGGCAGAGAACTTGACCCTCACTCAGGAGCTTTCTAGATGGCTCCAGGGCCTGGAGGTTATTTGAGCACTGTCAGGGTTAGACCACACACAGTGAGCTCACTTCTCAATCAGGGACACAGGTGGTCCGCTGAAGTTGGGGTGTGATGGTGGTATTCTTTGGCAAACCAGATTTAAAACATGGGCTATTCATGATAAGGGGTTATTTATGGCTTATTCTGCCTTTTTGCATTATTATACCAGTCATAGCTTTTTCTTTCACCACAAACAATAAATAGTTATGTTTTGATGATGAAAGAACAGTCTTGCCACAAATGCCCTTTTGAATGAAATGACCCATTTGTTTCCTCTCATGCTTTCTCTGTCTGTCTCCTTGGGGACCCCAGGGGGCTTTGCTCTAGTGTGGATATTCTGGGGGATGGAGAGCTGGTTGGGAGCTTGAGACTGAAGCTGGGGCTTCACATCGTCTCCCTGCTGTGAGAGGCAAAGGTGGGGGCACTCATGCTATCAGTGTCTGTGGCCAGCACATAACTTCAAGCTTATACGTATAAAATAACATTTCACACTCCTTCTATACTCTCTGTGGTACTGGCCAGTTGTAATCTAAAAGTGTATCAAAATTTACATGAAACACTGAGAGCCAATTGGACATGTCTTTGGAGTATTGAACCCCTTCTCAGCTGCTGTGGGAGGGTCCCCAGTGCCAGGTGCCCCAAGACAGAGAGGGGATGGAGGGTGAGCAGGACATCCTGTCACTGGCTGGGACACTCTCTGGGAAGAGGTTCACTATGCAACCAGGCCTGGGAGTAGGCAGACCTTCAGGAGTGTTTCCAATTCTCGAGCTACCCTAGCTTTGTCAAAGGCAGCCCTACTCCACCACCCCAGGTTGGAGCAGTGATTGAGTCATCAGAGGCGACAGACACCTCAGCCTCAAGAGAGACTGACACTTATATGCTGGCCCCAGCTCTGAAACCCTTGTGGGGCCTGCTGGGAAAGGAGAAGCAAATGAATCAGTTGCCTACTCCTGCCATCTGGAACTGTCCAGATAAATATATCATCCCTGAGCACAGGAGAGCACAGAGTCCATCTGTGATTGAGACAGAGTGAGGTGCCAGCCTCCAGAGGCATGCAGACAGGGTGTTACTATTTCAGTGAACTTTGAGTGACTCACAGAGGCAACCCAGGCTGCGGGTTGTGCAGTGTCCTTGGTGAGCTCTCCATCCTCCTGCTGTTTCATGGCTGTGGTACTGGGATGGGCCATAGAGAGGAACAGAGGGGCTGCGAGAGGGAGAGGCAAAAGGCCTCCCCAACATGAAGGTGGCATTCAAACTTGGACTATCTGGGAACTGCCGTCCCCAGACTTTTCTGTGGCCACCTTGACATCAACGCTAAATCTAGAAAAAAAAAAAAAAGTATAGTAAAACTACACCTATGGCCATTCTACACCATGGTCTTAAAAATGAGAGTATTTCTGGAATTGTGATGCTATCATGTCTATTGTACAATCACATTGTTGGCACTGAGCAAGAGTAAGTAGAACGTTAGGAGGTGGATGTGATGGGCTCGGATCTTCCATGAGAACTAAATCCCCTAGGATGGTAATTCCATTGTTGTTTTCAGGATACGTGACTGTCACTTCTGGAGCATAACTTCATTGACCCATTGTCTCACTCAGGCCTTCACTCTCCATGTCAGTGACACTGGGACAGTTGTACAAAGAAGAGTGCGGAAAAACAAGGGCTACCAAATCTTGTTCATCAGTTATTCAGAAAGTTCGGGCTTCTGCAATGGGTCTAGAACTGTACTGCATTAGATTCTGGCAGGATGCCTAGTTAGTTAGAATGGCTCAAGACATACCCATTTGAAAATATAAAGAACAGTTCTACCAGAACATGCCAATCAGTGTGCAGTGCAGTAGAGTATTGATGGAACAGTTATAGGCAGAGGCATGAGAAGTCAGAGTTGGTGTCTTGAGGGAGGATAGGATTGACTGAACGCTATAGTCTGTATCCAAGATATAGCACATTTGGGGTCTAAGCACATTTGGGGTCTAAGATGTTTACTTGGCACATTTGGGGTCTAAGATGTTTACTTGGCAGCCTAAGTGGAGAGCTTGTGAGTGAGCATCAGTGGCTGGAACAATACAGATTGTGCCTAGGAACACAGGCTCTGGAACCAGACACCCTGAGGGCCAATCCTGTTCTACAGGTCTTAGCTGTATGACTGGGCAAGGCGTTTCACCTCTGGTGCTTCCGTTTCCTGACCTCTAAAATAGGAATGATCATCGTACCTATCTCACTGGACTGAATGAGATACAAGCGCAAGGCTTAGCACCCTGGCTGCCCCACATGTGGTAAAGCCTCCATCAGTGTGGTCTGGGTTGTTAGTCACATCCTCTGAGTGGTACTCCAGCGCCACCTGGTGCTTGTGCTGTTAGGGAACCCCCTCCCTGCCCCCCCCACCCCCACCACCACACATGAGCCTTTTGTTTCTAACAATAGCGACTGCTTCTGGGGTCTTCTGAGTTCTTTTCATTCAGTGATAGAATTTCGGAGCTGTCAAGGACCTGAAAGACCATCTAGTCTAACCTACATTACAATTGAGGCACTTGAGGTCCAGAGATGTGAAATAACTTGGCTGTAACCACACAGCTAGTTAATGTAGTACCAGGAGCAGAAGCTAAGTGTCCTGGCTCCCTGTCCACATATCCTACAGAAAAGCCACACAAGAGAGGAGCCAGGCAGATGGAGAAGGAGACCAGGGAGAGAGACAAGAAGCACACACGCATACTTAACATAGGGAGGGGGAAGACAGACAGACACATGCACATATCCCAAAACAGAAGAGGGAGAGACAGAGACAGCCCATGTGGCAAAGGAAGAAAGGGAGAAAGGTTTGAAGACAGAGGGCAGAGAAACAGACACCCATGGATGGGAGGAGAAACATAAAGAGGAAAGTGAGGGAGGGAGGCACAAAAAAGGAGAGACAGAGTCTCATGCTGGTGGAGAAGAGAGGTCAGAAGAGCGAGCCAGCCTCTGCCTGCCTGACTTGTTGCCCCATTGCCATTACTGGGCATGGTCTTTGCCCAAGTAGGAATATTTTGCCCATTAAGGGCCCAAAGCAGAGTAAAGCAAAAAGATGAAGATCGAGGGTAGGCACCAGCGAAAAAGAGATTTCATTGAAACCTCTGCAACCAGAAGCGGCCTGGCACATCACCCTGGTGGTTGCCCTCCCTTGAGTCCCAACAGATGTGCTCAGGTTTCTCTTCCCTGCTGGGCCTGAGGGCAATGGAAATAAATCTCTAAGGACCAAACTGGAATTGGGGTTCATTAAGCTGCAGAAAGGTGCAGATAAGCCAGACCCTGCTCTAGTATCGCCAGCAGAATAATTTTCAGTACTATTGTTTTTCCTGTTTAGAGTAGGACAGCACTGAGCAAGAGCCAGAAAGGGCAGTCCATGACAACATCAGCCTATCTCCACCTTCTATTTCCCCCTAACTTCTGCGGCTTTCCAGGGGTGTAAGGGACTACTTCCCAGCCCAGAGAGGCCGGACTTTGTGCTGACAAGAACAAAGAGTAGCTAGATTCTTGATCTTTCTGGTAGATGCAAACTCTGTTCCGTTGTTTTCCACAGCCAGAGCAACTGGTTTTGAACACTGTCTGCAGGTCATCTTATTTTGCCTCCCCTTCTTTTTCTTCTCCCTCTGTTTTTTGCAAGAATGAATTGATGAAATGTTTTAGAATACCTGCTGTGTGCAAGACCCTGTGCTGGGAGTCCGGTCCCTCGCCTGAGAGAAGACATATGCACTGAAGGATGTATGAATGGCACACAGCTATCTGGGTTCAGAGCGAAAGAAGCAAAATAACCATGGGCTAGTGGAGTCAGAGCAGGGAAAGTTCCCTGTGCTTGGGGTGGGATTGCAGTGGTACTTAGAGCTCAGGCAGAGGAGATGGAGATGGTATTCCTGGGGAAGGCCAGGAAGCAGAGCTAAGTATAGCCAGGGGACAGAGAAGAGGAAGTCTAACTGGGTGCCCACCCTTGTCAGAGAACGTGGGAGGTAAGGCAGGAAGGGTTAGGGGTGGTCTCAGTGGTGTGGGTGGGACAGTGAGGTTTGAAGCTCCAATGCACTCCCTTAAAAACAATGTCTTTTGTTGTTAAGCAGTCCAGTTGGGTGAGCTGGTGAGGGGCAGTGATGGCAGAATTTATCAGGCTCGGTGATTTTCCCTTCTGAATGACTGTGTTAATATTAAAGTCCATAGTTCTTGTAGCACAAATGTATCTCACCTGTTTCTATCAGTTTTTTGGAGCCTCACATGGAAAATTATAGGTTTTATGATGTCAGTTCCTGCCTGCCAAAGAATATGTAAAAAGGACTTGAGAGTGATTTTTTTTAAACTCTAGATATTCAATCTCTTACTAGCAGTAGTGACTATAGCTGCTTAATCATACTAAACCAGTTTGGACATTGTATGATCCAACTGAAGTTTTGCATAATAAAAGATGAGCACTTTGGGTTGCACATAGAATGATTAGTTAGAAAAGAGTGACCAGAATGATGATGGGTCTGGAAATGAACTCTTCTAGGAAAGGATGAAAGTATCTAAGAAGGAAAATGCTCAGGGTGCAGTCCCAGGTAGATGAACCATCTGCAAAATTTGAAATGTGAACTGGTTACTTGTTGTATATGTTGTGGAGAGTATTCAAACCTCAGAGAGATGGTTGGGTTCCAACCCTGAGATTTTGTTACTGGGACTAAATGTGCCTATAAAAGTTGTATTGTTTAAAGCTCAGGATTCATCATCTTTCTGGGTACATATGATTAAGCATCTAATCTCTTCACTTGCCTTTTCTTATTTAATCTGCCAACCCTATGAAGCAGGTGATAGTTTGGCTCCCATCTTCCTGGTAAGGAAATTGAGCCTTAGAAAGGTTAAATAAATCTGCCTGAGGTGACACAGTTAGTAGGAGAATAAGGATTCAAATCCAAGTCTGTCTGACATCAGGTCTTGCTCTTAGCCTCTCTGCTATGCCACAGGCACTATGCTACCTGACGGGAATGCAGGGAGATCCAGCCTCTCCCCTTGAGATGTTTGTAAATTATTGCTGGAATGCCATTGCTCAAAGGGCCCTGGTGGACAAGTTGGTCCCGAAGGATGGGACTTGCCCAAGGTCATGTAGCCTGATAGCTGAGATTCATCCTCAAACCACCTGTCCAGTAAGTCTCACACAGACAAGTCATACTCATACCCAAATACTCTTTCCTGTCTACTCTGTCATTATAAAATTGCCTTCTACAGTCATTTATCTCTGATACAAATTTCCCTAGAACAGACACTACCCATTCTCATGTTTTTCACACTCGTGTTCTCAGCATTGCTGATGCTCTTCTTTGTGACATATATCTTGAATAATATCCATTTGCCCATGCGAGTACTTAGCAGTATTAAAGTTTCCAATTAAGTTATTTGATGGTCATAATCCAATTACTGAAATACATTCAAGAAGATGATAGGTGACTCTTTGGGGAGGGTGAACACCCCAAAAGAAACCAGGGTTGAGGCTCAGCTGCAGTAGGGAAGATAAGGAGGGAATCGAGGGAAGGTTCTCATTAGGTTTGCCTTCTGATTGGAGAGAAGATAGGGAAACATCCTAAACTTTAACCTCTCTGGTGTCCCTGATCTTAGAGGGAGCATTCTAACCCTCTGTCCATCCAGCCTTCTCCAAGTGTTCCCTACCTAGAATTGGCAGGGTTGGGGAGTGAGCTCTAGAGACTTGCCTCAGACATGCTCAGACCCTCCTGCCTGGGAATTGCTTGGATTTCTAGTACCCCTCACACTCTATACTCTAATCCTCCAATCCCTCCCCACCCCACCCGGGGCCCCTTCCTCTTGGCCCTACTTTCTGTCTTCCTCTCTCCCCTTCCCTGTCATGGTCTCTCTCTTGGTGCTTACTTTGATTTTCTGTATGCAAACTCTTCTCTGATTGAAGAGTAGTCATTCCATGGTGAGCACTTTCTAAGGAAGGACCTAGGTGCCTCTCCAACTGGCAGGGCTAGGAGGCTGGTGGCACCTGGGAGATGGTGAGAGAAGTCGCTTCCCGGGAGTTACTGAGCCTCAGGGCTTCCTTGATGCATGGAAATTTTAAGTGCATTTAATGTCCTTAATTCCTTTTTATTATTATGTTAATTATTGAGAAGCCGGCCATCTTCCAGGGTCCTGTTTTTCTGATAACCCCTATTCTCACCGTGTCCTTGACCCAACAAGCTATTTCTGAAACCTTGAATACAAGGCTAAAGAATAAAAAGACTAGCACTTTATAACCAGTGGAGAGCTATTCAGAGATTTGAGCAGAGGAAACATGCTATCGATTGAGTCTGAGGTGACTTGGTGCCAGTGGAAAGCTGAGTTGGAGTGCGAGGCTTCTGGGAGCCACAATCATCATGTGGCCATAAAGCATGAACAAGGGAATGGGGCAAGGGTAGATTTGAGAGCACCTGTGAAAAGATCACTAGGACCTTTTGTTAATGGAAAACAAGCAAGATGTCAAGTGCAAATGCGGAACTATATTTTCAGAGTGTGGTCCTTAGACTCCTGGCATTAAAATCATCTGCTCGGAGTGGAGAACTTGTTACAAACACAGATTATCTAGCCCTGTTCTGTATTTTTTGTTTCAGAATCTGTGGATAATGTGGGGTCTGTTGTCAGTGAGCAAGAATGTCCTGTCCCATTCTTGGGGACCAAGGATTCCTATCCCTTCAAAGGTCCTTCTAGCTGGGCTAAGAATCAAATTGATATGAAAAAGATTAACAGAGTTTGATTAAATAAAATTTAATAGGTATATGTATGGGGAATCCACATAAACATGAAAATTCCAAAGACGGGCAAAATGAGGTATATACGTCATTCTGAACTAAGGAGAATGGGGTGGGGGTCCGACATTGCAGAGGAAAGGAATGCGTGTCACAGGGCATTAAGAAGAGCAGAGATGTTTGGTAATTAGATGTTTACCCTATGGGTCACTCAGATAAAATTTGTCTCTACTAATAACCCTTATTCTAAACCCAATTTAGATTCTTCTATGTAGTTAAGGGAGACCACAGGGTCTCAAGTGCCTTCAGCTCAAAATAATCCACATGCCAAAGTGGCACATTTTGGGGGTTGGGGGTGGAGCTGCCCTGAACACCCTGCCCTAAGTTTTAAAATGAACACCAGGTGATTCTCAAGTATTCTGAAGTTTGAGAACCTCTGACTTAAGACATCCAGGCCTTAGTAATGAGAAGTACAGGTATTAAGGCACCAGGGTGAAGAGATTCAAGGAGATGCCGAGGACAAAGATGAGTTCCGGTCACCCCAGCCTTGGCCTCATTGAGAAGGGACAGGTGTGGGCTGGCTGGGAGTAGAGGGCTGCAGGGTGGAAGCAGCTGAAACTCTAGGGCTTCATATCTGTTGACCAGCTTCTGCCCAGCATTGGTCTGTCAGGCCAAGGGACCACATTTCTCAGGGGAAAAAGAGTAGATACCTGCTAATGAGTTTCAGCTGAGATTTCTCAGAAAAATGATAGCTTCTCCTGCCATACCAAGACACTTATTTTTATTTATTTACTTTTTAAATATTTGTTTATTTATTTATTTTAATTTTAATTTTTTAAAATTTACATCCAAATTAGCATCTAGTGCAACAATGATTTCAGGAGTAGATTCCTTAATGCCCCTACCCATTTAGCCCATCCCCCCCCAACCCCTCCAGTAACCCTCTGTTTGTTCTCCATATTTATGAGTCTCTTCTGTTTTGCCCCCCTCCCTGTTTTTATATTATTTTTGTTTCCCTTCCTTTATGTTCATCTGTATTGTCTCTTAAAGTCCTCATATGAGTGAAGTCATGTGATTTTTGTCTTTCTCTGACTGATTAATTTCACTTATCATAATACCCTTCAGTTCCGTCCACATAGTTGCAAATGGCAAGATTTCATTCTTTTTGATTGCTGAGTAATACTCCATTGTATATATATATACCACATCTTCTTTATCCATTCATCCATCGATGGACATTTGGGCTCTTTCCATACTTTGGCTATTGTTGATAGAGCTGCTATAAACATTAGATGCATGTGTCCCTTCGAAACAGCATACCTGTATCCTTTGGATAAATACCTACTAGTGCAATTGCTGGGTCGTACAGTAGTTCTATTTTTAATTTTTTGAGGAACCTCCATACTGTTTTCCAGAGTGGCTGCACCAGCTTGCATTGCCACCAACAATACAAAAGAGATCCTCTTTCTCCACATCCTCACCAACATCTGTTGTTGCCTGTTGTTATTGTTAGCCATTCTGACAGGTATAAGGTGGTATCTCATTGTAGTTTTGATTTGTATTTCCCTGATGATGAGTGATGTTGAGTATTTTTTCATGTGTCGGTTGGCCATCTGAATGTCTTCTTTGGAGAAGTGCCAAGACCTTTATTTTGATCATACTTGTTCCAAAGAAGGCACAGAAAATGACTTGCTGGTAAGTGGGCATTTCAATAGCGCCTACTGCTCTCCGGGCTCAGGTGATGGGAACTGAATGGTACTGGCACTGTGTGAGCCACTCCCCTTCAGGACTCACATTCACTGTGCTCTGCCAGGAGAAAGAAATAATGACATGATAGACTGCCCTGGGTGCTCTTATACATCGTGTGTACTGGAACCTTTAACAGAACAAAATGTGTTGTAGACAGATGATTTGTGTGTTTGCTCTTTTTTACTGGCCTCAGAATATGGTTTTCTGAAGAGTAGGAGCCTAGGGCCTGGGGAGGGCGGGAAGGGGTAGTTGCTGAGAGGGAGGGGTTCTTCAGTTTACTTAAAACAAGAAAAACTTCCTGCTTATTTTACTGTGAATCAGATTATGACGCAGGCTTAATAACCTGTGTCGAATAAGATGATTGATCAGGGGGAGCCAGATGAGGAAATCAGAGAGCTGGAATTCTGATTCCTCATGTGTTTGTCAGTTGTCTCCATTTCCTTTAATCATACAGGAAGGAAGTTCTCAAATCAGATGGGATGAGTTCATTCAGTCATTTATTTAGCAAATGCTCTTTGAGAACCCAGCCACGAACTAACAAAGCCCCTGCTCACATGGAGCATACATTCAGGACAAAGAGAGAAAATACCACCACTAACAAATGGATATGTAATATTTCGTATAGTGATAGTCAGCGATGTATGGAGAGAAAGCTGAATGAATAAGCCATGGGGATGTGTTTAAGAAGAGGTTCCAGGCATGTGGAATGGGATCTAAGAAGTCCTTGATACTAGAATGAGCTGGGTGCATTCCTGAAGATGGGAGAATGGCCAGGGTGGCTGTTGAATAGACAGCAGGACAAAAGGGTGAGAAGTTTGAGGAAATGGTCCAAGTCAAATCAGACTTATAAGCTAGAAAGACCATTTGAATTTTCTAAGTATGGTCAGAAACAATTGTAGAGTGTTTAGTAAAGGGAATGTCGTGAATTGATTTATGTTTAAAGAAATAGGTCCAGCTCCTGAGTGGTTGGGGGTGTCATGAGTAAAAAGAGGAAGACTAGGGGAGCATGGATGGCTCAGTCAGTTAGGCGGCCAACTTTGGCTCAGGTCATGGTCTTGCGGTTCATGAGTTTGAGCCCCGTGTCAGGCTCTGTGCTGACAGCTCAGAGCCTGAAGCCTGCTTCAGATTCTGTGTCTCCCTCTCTTCCTGCCCCTCCCCTGTTCGTGCTCTGTTTCTGTCTCTCAAAAAATGAATAAATGTTAAAAAAAATATTGAAAAAAAAAAGGAGGAAGACCACTGAGAGGGCTGGGGGGTGAGGGAGGAATGCTGGTGGCTTGGATTGGTAGTCGTTGTGTAAGAAACTGTGTATAAGAAAGGGTTAATAAGAAAGAATCTCAGGCTTGCGCTAAGCAGTGGGGCAAATTCTGGTATCTTTTGTTGAAGTGGAGAACACCAGGAAAGGAGGCCAGAAGAGAATCAAGAGCTCTGTTTTAGATATGTTAAGTCTGTGGTGCCCATTATATGCCAAATTGGAGATGGAAAGGAGGCCATTGGGTATGAGTCAATCTCAGAGAAATTCAGGTTGGAGCTGTGACTATGGAAATGACTAGCTTATCAATCTTATCAATGATACTTAAAGCCATGGAACTGGGTGAGATAATGCAGGGAGTAAGAGAAGAGAAGGAAGAGATCCAGAACCCAAATCTTCAGGTATTCCAAAATTTAGAGGCTGGGAAGACTAAGACAGTTCAGAAAAGAAGACCACAGTGAAGGTAAGTGAGTCAAGAGCAATTCCTATTGAGGACAGTGTCCAAGGAGCTAATACAGAAATGTTTCTGAGAACAAAACTGGAGTCGGCGGCAAGATGGCGGCTTAGGAGGACGCTGGGCTCACCGCACGTCCTGCTGATCACTTAGATTCCATCTACATCTGCCTAAATAACCCAGAAAACCGCCAGAGGATTAGCAGAACGGAGTCGCCGGAGCCAAACGCAGACGAGAGGCCCACGGAAGAGGGTAGGAAGGGCGGCGAGGCGGTGCGCGCTCCACGGACTGGCGGGAGGGAGCCGGGGCGGAGGGGCGGCTCGCCGGCCAAGCACAGCCACCGAGTCTGGCTTGCAAAAGCGGAGGGGCCTGACGGACTGTGTTCCCACAACAAGCGCGACTTAGCGTCTGGGAGGTCATAAGTTAACAGCTCTGCTCGGAAAACGGGAAGGCTGGAGGACAAAGGGAGGGAGAGCTGCTGAGCCCCCTGACAACAGAGCTCAGTTTGGTGGGGAACAAAGGCGCTCGCCAGCGCCATCTCCCCCGCCCATCCCCCAGCCGAAATCCCAAAGAGAACCTGTTCCTGCCGGGGAACTTGCTCGCTCCGCGCAAACACCCAACTCTGCGCTTCGGCGGAGCCAAACCTCCGGCAGCGGATCTGACTCCCTCCCGCTGCCACAGGGCCCCTCCTGAAGTGGATCACCTAAGGAGAAGCGATCTAAGCCTGCCCCTCCTGCCCCCGAGCACCTTGCCTACCCACCCCAGCTAATACGCCAGATCCCCAGCATCACAAGCCTGGCACGGTGCAAGTAGCCCAGACGAGCCACACCACCCCACAGTGAATCCCGCCCCTGGGAGAGGGGAAGAGAAGGCACACACCAGTCTGACTGTGGCCCCAGTGGTGGGCTGGGGACAGACATCAGGTCTGACTGCGGCCCCGCCCACCAACTCCAGTTATACACTACAGCACAGGGGAAGTGCCCTGCAGGTCTGCACCACTCCAGGGACTATCCAAAATGACCAAGCGGAAGAACTCCCCTCAGAAAAATCTCCAGGAAATAACAACAGCTAATGAGCTGATCAAAAAGGATTTAAATAATATAACAGAAAGTGAATTTAGAATAATAGTCATAAAATTAATCGCTGGGCTTGAAAACAGTATACAGGACAGCAGAGAATCTCTTGCTACAGAGATCAAGGGACTAAGGACCAGTCACGAGGAGCTGAAAAACGCTTTAAACGAAATGCATAACAAAATGGAAACCACCACAGCTCGGCTTGAAGAGGCAGAGGAGAGAATAGGTGAACTAGAAGATAAAGTTATGGAAAAAGAGGAAGCTGAGAAAAAGAGAGATAAAAAAATCCAGGAGTATGAGGGGAAAATTAGAGAATTAAGTGATACACTAAAAAGAAATAATATACGCATAATTGGTATCCCAGAGGAGGAAGAGAGAGGGAAAGGTGCTGAAGGGGTACTTGAAGAAATAATAGCTGAGAACTTCCCTGAACTGGGGAAGGAAAAAGGCATTGAAATCCAAGAGGCACAGAGAACTCCCTTCAGACGTAACTTGAATCGATCTTCTGCACGACATATCATAGTGAAACTGGCAAAATACAAGGATAAAGAGAAAATTCTGAAAGCAGCAAGGGGTAAACGTGCCCTCACATATAAAGGGAGACCTATAAGACTCGTGACTGATCTCTCTTTTGAAACTTGGCAGGCCAGAAAGAATTGGCACGAGATTTTCAGGGTGCTAGACAGAAAAAATATGCAGCCGAGAATCCTTTATCCAGCAAGTCTGTCATTTAGAATAGAAGGAGAGATAAAGGTCTTCCCAAACAAACAAAAACTGAAGGAATTTGTCACCACTAAACCAGCCCTACAAGAGATCCTAAGGGGGACCCTGTGAGACAAAGTCCCAGAGACATCACTACAAGCATAAAACATACAGACATCACAATGACTCTAAACCCGTATCTTTCTATAATAACACTGAATGTAAATGGATTAAATGCGCCAACCAAAAGACATAGGGTATCAGAATGGATAAAAAAACAAGACCCATCTATTTGCTGTCTACAAGAGACTCATTTTAGACCTGAGGACACCTTTAGATTGAGAGTGAGGGGATGGAGAACTATTTATCATGCGACTGGAAGCCAAAAGAAAGCTGGAGTAGCCATACTTATATCAGACAAACTAGACTTTAAATTAAAGGCTGTAACAAGAGATGAAGAAGGACATTATATAATAGTTACAGGGTCTATCCATCAGGAAG
This sequence comes from Prionailurus viverrinus, assembly GCF_022837055.1. Lineage (NCBI taxonomy): Eukaryota > Metazoa > Chordata > Mammalia > Carnivora > Felidae > Prionailurus > Prionailurus viverrinus. The sequence continues at coordinate 89,701,122 of NC_062569.1, read as the reverse complement.
AGCTAACAATTATAAATGTCTATGCACCGAATACCGGAGCCCCCAAATATATAAAACAATTACTCATAAACATAAGCAACCTTATTGATAAGAATGTGGTAATTGCAGGGGACTTTAATACACCACTTACAGAAATGGATAGATCATCTAGACACACGGTCAATAAAGAAACAAGGGCCCTGAATGAGACATTGGATCAGATGGACTTGACAGATATATTTAGAACTCTGCATCCCAAAGCAACAGAATATACTTTCTTCTCGAGTGCACATGGAACATTCTCCAAGATAGATCATATACTGGGTCACAAAACAGCCCTTCATAAGTTTACAAGAATTGAAATTATACCATGCTTACTTTCAGACCACAATGCTATGAAGCTTGAAATCAACCACAGAAAAAAGTCTGGAAAGCCTCCAAAAGCATGGAGGTTAAAGAACACCCTACTAACGAATGAGTGGGTCAACCAGGCAATTAGAGAAGAAATTAAAAAATATATGGAAACAAATGAAAATGAAAATACAACAATCCAAATGCTTTGGGACGCAGCAAAGGCAGTCCTGAGAGGAAAATACATTGCAATCCAGGCCTATCTCAAGAAACAAGAAAAATCCCAAATACAAAATCTAACAGCACACCTAAAGGAACTAGAAGCAGAACAGCAAAGGCAGCCTAAGCCCAGCAGAAGAAGAGAAATAATAAAGATCAGGGCAGAAATAAACAATATAGAAACTAAAAAAACTGTAGAGCAGATCAACGAAACCAAGAGTTGGTTTTTTGAAAAAATAAACAAAATTGACAAACCTCTAGCCAGGCTTCTCAAAAAGAAAAGGGAGATGACCCAAATAGATAAAATCATGAATGAAAATGGAATTATTACAACCAATCCCTCAGAGATACAAACAATTATCAGGGAATACTATGAAAAATTATATGCCAACAAACTGGACAACCTGGAAGAAATGGACAAATTCCTGAACAACCACACTCTTCCAAAACTCAATCAGGAGGAAATAGAAAGCTTGAACAGACCCATAACCAGTGAAGAAATTGAATCGGTTATCAAAAATCTCCCAACAAATAAGAGTCCAGGACCAGATGGCTTCCCAGGGGAGTTCTACCAGACGTTTAAAGCAGAGATAATACCTATCCTTCTCAAGCTATTCCAAGAAATAGAAAGGGAAGGAAAACTTCCAGACTCATTCTATGAAGCCAGTATTACTTTGATTCCTAAACCAGACAGAGACCCAGTAAAAAAAGAGAACTACAGGCCAATATCCCTGATGAATATGGATGCAAAAATTCTCAATAAGGTACTAGCAAATCGAATTCAACGGCATATAAAAAGAATTATTCACCATGATCAAGTGGGATTCATTCCTGGGATGCAGGGCTGGTTCAACATTCGCAAATCAATCAACGTGATACATCACATTAACAAAAAAAGAGAGAAGAACCATATGATCCTGTCAATCGATGCAGAAAAGGCCTTCGACAAAATCCAGCACCCTTTCTTAATAAAAACCCTTGAGAAAGTCGGGATAGAAGGAACATACTTAAAGATCATAAAAGCCATTTATGAAAAGCCCACAGCTAACATCATCCTCAACGGGGAAAAACTGAGAGCTTTTTCCCTGAGATCAGGAACACGACAAGGATGCCCACTCTCACCGCTGCTGTTTAACATAGTGCTGGAAGTGCTAGCATCAGCAATCAGACAACAAAAGGAAATCAAAGGCATCAAAATTGGCATTGGCAAAGATGAAGTCAAGCTTTCGCTTTTTGCAGATGACATGATATTATACATGGAAAATCCGATAGACTCCACCAAAAGTCTGCTAGAACTGATACAGGAATTCAGCAAAGTTGCAGGATACAAAATCAATGTACAGAAATCAGTTGCATTCTTATACACTAACAATGAAGCAACAGAAAGACAAATAAAGAAACTGATCCCATTCACAATTGCACCAAGAAGCATAAAATACCTAGGAATAAATCTAACCAAAGATGTAAAGGATCTGTATGCTGAAAATTATAGAAAGCTTATGAAGGAAATTGAAGAAGATTTAAAGAAATGGAAAGACATTCCCTGCTCATGGATTGGAAAAATAAATATTGTCAAAATGTCAATACTACCCAAAGCTATCTACACATTCAATGCAATCCCAATCAAAATTGCACCAGCATTCTTCTCGAAACTAGAACAAGCAATCCTAAAATTCATATGGAACCACAAAAGGCCCCGAATAGCCAAAGGAATTTTGAAGAAGAAGACCAAAGCAGGAGGCATCACAATCCCAGACTTTAGCCTCTACTACAAAGCTGTCATCATCAAGACAGCATGGTATTGGCACCAAAACAGACACATAGACCAATGGAATAGAATAGAAACCCCAGAACTAGGCCCACAAACGTATGGCCAACTCATCTTTGACAAAGCAGGAAAGAACATCCAATGGAAAAAAGACAGCCTCTTTAACAAATGGTGCTGGGAGAACTGGACAGCAACATGCAGAAGGTTGAAACTAGACCACTTTCTCACACCATTCACAAAAATAAACTCAAAATGGATAAAGGACCTAAATGTGAGACAGGAAACCATCAAAACCTTAGAGGAGAAAGCAGGAAAAGACCTCTCTGACCTCAGCCGTAGCAATCTCTTACTCGACACATCCCCAAAGGCAAGGGAATTAAAAACAAAAGTGAATTACTGGGACCTTATGAAGATAAAAAGCTTCTGCACAGCCAAGGAAACAACCAACAAAACTAAAAGGCAACCAACGGAATGGGAAAAGATATTCGCAAATGACATATCGGACAAAGGGCTAGTATCCAAAATCTATAAAGAGCTCACCAAACTCCACACCCGAAAAACAAATAACCCAGTGAAGAAATGGGCAGAAAACATGAATAGACACTTCTCTAAAGAAGACATCCGGATGGCCAACAGGCACATGAAAAGATGTTCAGCGTCGCTCCTTATCAGGGAAATACAAATCAAAACCACACTCAGGTATCACCTCACGCCAGTCAGAGTGGCCAAAATGAACAAATCCGGAGACTATAGATGCTGGAGAGGATGTGGAGAAACGGGAACCCTTTTGCACTGTTGGTGGGAATGCAAATTGGTGCAGCCGCTCTGGAAAGCAGTGTGGAGGTTCCTCAGAAAATTAAAAATAGACCTACCCTATGACCCAGCAATAGCACTGCTAGGAATTTATCCAAGGGATACAGGAGCGCTGATGCATAGGGCCACGTGTACCCCAATGTTCATAGCAGCACTCTCAACAATAGCCAAATTATGGAAAGAGCCTAAATGTCCATCAACTGATGAATGGATAAAGAAATTGTGGTTTATATACACAATGGAATATTACGTGGCAATGAGAAAAAATGAAATATGGCCTTTCGTAGCAACGTGGATGGAACTGGAGAGTGTGATGCTGAGTGAAATAAGCCATACAGAGAAAGACAGATACCATATGGTTTCACTCTTATGTGGATCCTGAGAAACTTCACAGGAACCCATGGGGGAGGGGAAGGAAAAAAAAAAAAAAAGAGGTTAGAATGGGAGAGAGCCAAAGCATAAGAGACTTAAAAACTGAGAACAAACTGAGGGTTGATGGGGGGTGGGAGGGAGGAGAGGGTGGGTGATGGGTATTGAGGAGGGCACCTTTTGGGATGAGCACTGGGTGTTGTATGGAAACCAATTTGTCAATAAATTTCATTAAAAAAAAAAAAAAAAAAAAAAAAGAAATGTTTCTGAAAGAGGGCAGGTTCTTCCTCTTAAGTGGGCCTGAGCAAGGTGGGCATCTCCACAGGGTGAGAGGGCTGCAGTGGCCCAAGAAGGTCAGACCCCAAGTGTGCTGAGAATATCTTTGTGTGGGAGGGCAGCTCAGCACCAGAAGTCCCCAAGGAAGTGTGGTCCAGAGCGGAGTGGAGAGAGAGTCCCTCTACAGGGGCATCCTGGTGCAGGGTGTTAGAGCACCTGTAAGAGAGGATAGCCTGGGGTAGGTGCAGACTGAGCAGGGTAAGGAGACCATCCACAAGGGACGGGCCCTATGGTGTGCAGTGTCACGGCCCGGGCTGAGTGAGGAGGGCGTCCATGCAGAGAGGGCAACCCCACGTAGAGAATCTGAGTCCAAACAGGGTGAAGAGGTGTCCACACAGGGAGGTAACCAGGGGAAATTTATTAGGAAGTGGTCTTGGAACCCCTGAGGAGGGAATCCTGACTCCACTATTTGAGAGGTGCGCAAGTTCAGCCAAGTTAATTAACCTCTCTGAGACTTATTTGCTTCATCCAAACATGGGGATAATAACTCTCACTTCCCAGTGCTGTGGTGAGATAGCACAGATGAGGTGATGAGCCACATCCCCTGGCCAGGTGCTTGACAAAGAGTGAACCCTCCACAGACAGTAGTCTCTTCTTCTGAGGAGGGGAGTTGCTGTACCCTCCGTATAATAAAAGACCTCCATATAAATAAAGAAATATTTGAGTTGGAAGAAGACTTAGGGAGATGGTCTGATCCAGCGTTTCCATTTGAGGCAGTGAGGTCCAGAGATGAGAAGGTGCACACCCAGCTGGATCACAGCTGGTTAGGAGCAGAGCTGGGACCAGAATCTAGGTTCCTTTTAATCCCAAAGATGGTGTCTACAAATCTTGCTGACCATGGTGGTGCCACATTTTAATGATGCTTTAGGAACTTAAAATACTTTTATATGTAAGTAGAGCTGAGATACAAACTTAAAATTTCTAAGGTGGATATCTCTGGTTTGCCTCTAAAACTAAGATTCCATCACATTAGAAGAATTCAAAAAATCAGTCCCATAACAGCAAGCAGCTAGGCCCTTGATTTTCTCCCATTAATTCATTTGCATTCATGGCCACCGTTTAGAAAAATATCAATAGTTCTCTTCAAAATGACTTCTTTTCTTTCCCTTAGCAGCTAGAAAGGCCTGTCTCCTGCCCTGAAAAGCGCCCTGCCTTTTGTGTGCTCATTGGAATAAACACAATTAGATGAGGAAGAAAGGGGGCAATTAGGGAATTATGTGTAATGGCTGTTAGATTGGCTCCAGTATCCGGTTCAGGATGTGAGTATCTCTCTTGGAAAAGACTGTTCTGGGAAAGGACTAATTTCTGGTTGAACACAAGAAAGGAAGAAGAGCTTTACAAGTTGTTTTTAAGACAGCCTGCCTGCTGGAGTGGCCAGGAGTCCTGGGTGTTTGTTCCCAAAGAAAGGGCACAGATCAGGCCTCCAGAATAAGACAGCACAGCCTCTCTCAAGATGGTAGGGCAGGAGGCTCAGCCAGACTGCCCTTGACAGTAGGGCAGGATGCTCAGCCAGACTGCCCTTGACAGCTCCCAGATAGAAATGTTCTCCAGTATCTCCTGCATGTGCAGGGCTGGCAGGGATGCTGGGGGCAGGGGGAGGTGGTGGAAGGGTAGGATACAGTGGTGAAAATCCCACACTCCTCAGGAATTAATCACCTGTCAGGTGGGGCAGTGGGGAGGGTGGAGGCACACCAGGAGAGAACTCTGGGTGCAGACTGAGAGAGGGTCTATGACAGAGTGAGGGAGGGGAGCATGGAGCTGACACATTCACCCCAAAGTCTTGTGCTGGGGATGAGCGTGAGCCGAGTGCAGTTCAACACGTCCTGAGCAAACCAGGCTGTTCTGTGTCTCACAAGGATGTCAGAGTCTAGTGGGAGAGACAGGCCTGGCGGCAGTAATTGTGGTTTGAGAAGAATCAGGGAAGAGTGGCATCCCACCCCCCAGCCCGGGCGGTTTATTGAAGAGAAGTCTTTATAATAGTCTTTCCAGAACTAGTAATTCTGAGATGGTGCTTCAAGGATGAGTAGGAAGGAACCTGGAAAGTGGATGTAGGGAGAAAAAAGGGACATAGACATTTCAAGTAAAGTTAAAAATAGTAAAACTCAGGAGGCAAGAAGCAGGTTTTGGGGCATTTAGGGGTGAGGCAGGGACTCATTGGAGGTGGGGTTGAGAGGGGGTGGGGTGACCACAGAGGACTCTGCATGTCAGGTTAAGGAGCCCCTCAAAAACTATGTTCTAGTGAAATGTCCACTCAAGAATGCACAGGTTAATTCCATTTAAGCCTAAATTTGTGTTTTTCAAATGGATTGGTGTCCCTGTTTTTTTTTATTATTAGCATCCAACTATATTAACAATTTATAACTTATTTTTAAACCTGAGTGTATAAAAATTGTTCCTTTGAAACTAAGGGCACATCTTGCCAGAATCAGATTGACAACTATCACTGGGTAGTGCTTCCCACTCAAGTTCACAGGCATAACTGTCATTTATCAAAACCAGAGCATATGAAAATGGAAAGAAAAAAAAAATCTGTTATCTCTGTGCCATCTCTCGTAACTCATTTGCTTCTACACTGGTGACCGGACCTTTCTTCCATGCTGTATTCCAAGCCATGCCCCAGGGGGTGAGCCTCCACCTGCCTCTCCATTGTCCCCATACCCAACCACCAAATCCTGGCCATTCTCTCTCCCAAATATTACTCAGACCTGTGTCTCCACGGACACCGCCATCAGACTTGCCTGAGCCACCAGCACCTCTTGTCAGGATTTCTACAATAACGTCCTGTTTTCTCACCTCTACTCTTGTTTTCCTTGGAATCTCCACAAAGCAGTCAGAGCAATAGCTTTTAAATGCAGGTCTTTCTCCTCCTTGTAGCCCTTTGGTGGCTCTTAGGCTGAACCCTGGAATCTGACTGGGCACACTGGGGCTCGGCAGGTCTGGTTCCTGCCTTCTCCCAGCTCATTTCCTGCTTACCCCTATTCAAGCCATGCTGATGGTTTTCATTCCTTGCTTGGTTAAGTCCTACTCTCTCTCAGGTCTCAGCTAAACCTCACTTCTTCAAAGAGGCCTTCCCTGACTGTTGGCACTTTTCACCATTGCAATAAGTGACCAATTGTGTGATCTCATGCCTGGTGCCTGTTCCCCACATAGACTGAGCTCCCAGAGTCAGGGTGGTGCCTGCCTTGTTTCATACTGCACTCTGGGCTATTCTAGTGCCTGGCACTGGGGCACAGTAAGACTAGTAAGTATCTGTTTGAATATGTGATATTCACATCCCACATGTGCTTCTTTGATCCCCGAAGAACCTGAACACAAAAACTAAAAAATAAAACCATCTTAGGGTATATGTGCCCCTTCGAATCAGCATTTTTGTATCTTTTGGATAAATACTGAGTAGTGCAGTTGCCACCAACAATAGCCAAATTATGGAAAGAGCCCAAATGTCTATCACCTGGTGAATGGATAAAGAAGATGTGGTATGTATATATATGTTTATATATACACACACAAAATGGAATAGTACTTGGCAATCAAAAAGAATGAAATCTTGCCATTTGCAACAATGTAGATGGAACTAGAGTGTATTATGCTAAGTGAAATAAGTCATCAGAGAAAAACAAATATCATATAATTTCACTCATGTGTGGAATTTAAGAAACACAACAGTTGAACATAGGGGAAGAGAAGGAAAAATAAGATAAAAATAGAGAAGGAGGCAAATCATAAGAGACTTAAATACAGAGAACTGAGTGTTGCTGGAAGGGAGGTAGATGGGGGGATGGTCTAAATGGGTGATGGGCATTAAGGAGGGCACTTGTTGGAAACAGTGGGTGTTATATGTAAGTGATGAATCACTGGGTTCTACTCCTGAAACCAATACTACACTGTATGTTAACTAACTTGAAATAAATAAATAAATAAATAAATAAATAAATAAATAAATAAAATAAATAAATAAAGCCACCTATGTTGGAAACACTTGAATACCAATTCAAAGCCATTAATAGATATTAACTATCAACCTGTACTATCTTGACTGAAATTCATCAATGATTATTTTAAGTAAAATTCCATAAGATGAGAATTAAACAGGGATAGCTAATAAGGGGTACCTTGATGGGTATACACACTTTGGTAGGGGTTCAGGGATTTGGCTAGAAATGCAATTTATTCTTTAGCCAGTGATGCTCAGAGTCTGGGACTCACCAGAAACTGAGGGATATCCAGACTTCCAATGCTGCACGTTCATTGACAGAGTGTAATGTATTGTCAGGCACTGCTGGTATCTGCTCAGAAAGCACATTTCTGTGCTGTGCAGTCTAGTGGGAAGCTGGGTGGTACTCTCAGGATTGTGGGACATGGGATCAGGGTCAAGAGAGCATGTGGTCTAAATGCATGTCAGGCAACGCTGGCTCTAAATGAACTGTCTGAAACGAAATAGTCAGAAATCAGTGTTTTAAACAGTACTTCCTATAGTGATTATGTTTCTCTATTCCCAGGTACGTTTGCAGTCTCTAGGTATTACTAAAGGAATTTTGTCCATATCCTAAATCATTTGCTTTTTTATTTGTTAAACTGATTTCCATGCAGTCCCTGCATCTTTGCTGAGATCACACGTGTTTCCCCAGCTTCAGTCCCAATGGCAGAAGTTAGGCTAAATGGAGACAATATAACAACACAGAGCAATCAAAATTATGTTTGAACTGATAAAAGCCTATCAGATATGAAATAAATACATTTTTAAGAGGTTAAGGTAGAGCTAATTAAGTAACCTTAGTGTCGTTAACTGATAATGAACTGACATTTTAAAGAAAGCAAAAGAACTTAAATAGGACGCAAATTGCTCTTTAAAAAACAGTTTATAAGTTGTGAAATCACCCATAGGGAGTATAAAAGCTAACCATTTGTGAACCAGTGGGTGAAAAGTTTTCCTGTTAAACCAATTTGTTTTAGCATAACAAACCCTATTAAAGCGAGAGAGAAACAACAAAATGAAACAAAATAAATTCACTGAAACATCGCCAGACAAGCAGGTCATACTTAACTGCTCAAAACTAAATAAAAAAAATAATAATTGTAATCTGAAAATCTGTCATAAATTCCAAAGCCTTTGTGAAAAACCAAAAGACAGCTCTTTTGTATATAAAAGTTATCAAAATTATCCATGAATTTCAATGCATTCTCAAAAAGGGATTAATGCAAGTCTAAATATGCATAAAAATAAAACCGCACTGTCTGTGGTACACAATATATGGGAAACTTTGTGGGCCATGCAGGCTGATGCCCATCATCCTCGTTACAACAGAGAATTGTGGGATCAGATTGTGTCGAGTCAAGTAAAAATGCACTCTCCTGATTTTCTGTGTGTTGAAATTTCACCATACATAATTCTGGAGAGACGTGGGCTCTTCTTTCCTCTAAGAAAGGAATCTTTCGAGTTCCTTTCAGTGCTGCCTTTCAGTGTTTGCAAAAGGTAAAAATCCAGTTCACTTATGACTGCAGTTTATTTTCACAGACATGCTTCTGGAATATGAAAAGCATATATTGCCAGAATTTGTTATATAAGGTATTTAAGTCTCTACACCCAATGTTTATATAGTCATTTCCTAAAAAGCCTCTCTTTTCTCCTTTTTAATGGACATTCCAGTTTTGTTAAGTGAATGTTTGTCAAACCTCATTTTTATATTCATACATACATTTCTCTGACCTAATACCAGTCCTATTGTGGGCTTTATGATAGTGTCGATGGAGACTTTGAAGGCTTCTATACTTTGCACAATTGCAAGTATAATTTATCTCAAATGTTAAAGGAAGTGAAGCCAAAGGCAAGGTTCTGTGGAGCCAGAACTCCCATGCCTGTAGTCCATGGAATGATCTGGTCTGTCTGCTTGCCACTGGGCAATCTGTAGAAGAAACAGAGGAAGGGACTAAAGCATCCTTTTAAACAGGCTCAGTTCATCTAAATCATTTTCCAGAAAGTCATTCTAGAACCTAGGAAGGCTAGTACATCGTTAATCAAATGTTCAGGTCAAGTCCAGAGTAACAGGAATGGAGTGGACTTAGTTGTCTTGGCAGGGTCTCTAACAGGTGTGTCTGTGCACTCTAACTGATTTAATTGCAGCCACCTGCTTCACTGAGCATTAGCTCTTCAGAGATGAACTGAAGCACCAGGAGATGAACTGCTTCCCTCTCCCTGAGAGGCACACAGTTTTGTTAGGCCATCAGTGTGAAAGCAAAACAGGTGTTAAAGGCTTTAGGCCCCGCCCTGCCCCCCCACCGCCACCCCCACCCCCACCCCCCATACATTTCAAGGCTCCTGCTAAAGGGTTTCTACTCCTCCTGTCCAGTGTTCCCCAGGACAACATATTTTCTCACCTTCTCAGCATCCCCTCCCTTGTCCCTCTACTTCTCCAGCTTCTCTCAATACCAAGGAAAATGTCCTGAGGCCAAATCACTAGATCTTGAGTCTAGAAATACACGGGGTCTCCACTGCTTCCTGGCAGAGAATCATAGATACTACAGGCCTTAGGATGCAAAGACCTTAAATTATCATTTGTTAACTGTTAGTTGATCAGTGCTGGTTGGAAGACAGGGCTGGAAAAAGCCTGAAAGGATAGTTTTCCTAGTGATCACTATCTGGAGCAGCCAGGTGGGGTCTAACCAGTACAGACTTTACTCTCAAGATTAGGAAGGGAGTCCCAGAAGCCCGAGAAGGCAGGGTTCCCATGACTAGTTGCCTCTGCTGTGAGCATTGTCACGGTGCAGTAAGGGAGGAGTAAGCCATGAGGGCCAGGGAACTGCCCTGACCTGATGCTGCCTAATTTCCTGCCAGCATCCCTGAATTTATGTGGTTGGAGTAAAGGTAGTAAGAGGTTTAAACTGTGCCTGATAGTCTGTGTAGCTTATTTAAAATAATGGACTAATTAAACCTGGGAAAACAGAAAGGGTAATGAGGGAATATTCTGGACACGAAAGATGAGTTGAATTTAGTGAAGGGTGGGACTGTTACATTGCCAATGACAGCAATGAAACCCCTGGATGGACAGTGGATTGAACATTTCCAGCTGTTGTGCTGCTTTCCGATTGGGATGGGAACTGTAGGACTCTTGTGGTAGCACATGTAGTCTCAGGTTTTTCCTTCTGTCTTCCTTCTCTGACCAGGTGTTGGATTGGATTGAAAACCATGGTGAGGCCTTTCTCAGCAAACACACCGGGGTTGGGAAGTCCCTGCATCGAGCCCGGGCCCTGCAGAAGAGGCATGATGACTTTGAAGAGGTGGCTCAGGTGAGATGCTGTTTGGTCGTGTGTGTGTGTGGAGCTGGGTAAGGGAGACCAGGGCTATGGCTTTGGTATTTGGTGAGGCATGTTGGGGTGATAGCCCAATGGCTTCTGGGCTGCCTTCCTGCCTGATGGAAGGAGACCCTTGTCTGTTTTTGGATCACTAGGTGAGTGATGAAGAGACCCTTAGTTTATGATCTTCAAAGCAAATTTCCTGCCAGCATGATATGTAAATGCCTTGTCACAAGGTAGTAATGGTGGAAGGAACTGACATTAGAAACAGCAACAGCCCAGAACTACTGCTTATGGTTATCCCTGTAGGCAAGTGGGAGCTGAAAATCAGCATTAGCTCTGCTTGCAAAGCTGTGCGTCTTCCAGGACCTGGAGGAAGAGATGGCACCTGTTCACCACATCATGTAGTCACAAGGCTGAATGTGCCCAGAGAACATGGTGTAATATTCAGTCTTTTAGCTGAGTTGCACATGTAATCCCAAAAGGGCATTTTTATCTAATTACACAAAGATGCTGTGAGAGGTCTTGACCATTTGAGTTCATGATAGTTATACAGGAGGGTTTTTTGTTCTGAGCCTCCAGCCCCCAAATTTTATCCTAACTCTTATATTCCTCTTTTGGGGAATCTCCGATGGATTCTGAACATCTTCATCTTCAAGATGAAATACTACCTTGTCCACTTATATTGTCAGGTGTGATCAGTTGCAGTGGAAACTAAGACTGAGGACTAAAGCAGGGAAGGGGCATCTGACGAGAATCCGTATGGGGCAGAAGGGAGGATGACAAAGTTAGGGTTTGCCACATGACAGCTTTAACCAGGGCTGGCTCTGATCCCACCATGCAGACAGTCCTCAGTGTGGGTGTCACACTGGGCATTGTGCAGAGTGCTACCGCTCACCCAAGGAGGCCACCAGCCCCAGACAGATGTGAGCTGTGGGTGGGGAAGGTGAGACCCTGCCAAGAACTGAAAGAATCTTCTAAAGGACAGGAAAATGGTGGGAGCGCGCCACATCTCTGGGGAAGTGGCAAGTATGTGCTGGAAAGTGAGAGGCCTGGCAGGTGCCAGAAAGACTGAGTCACTAGTGACCTCAAGCCAGAAATACAGATGGATTAGAGCCAACCTATCCAATAAAGAAAGCCTCAGATAGCATCTTTGTGCACAGTTGGTGGGAATGTGAAGTGGTATAGTCTCTGTATGGCAATTCCTCAAAAAATTAAGCATAAAGTCACCATATGATTCAGTAATCCTACTTCTACATTTATACTCAAAAGAATTAAGAGCAGGGATATGAAAAGATTCTTGTACACCAGTGTTCATAGCAGCATCATGTACAATAGCCAAAAGATAGAAGCAACCCAAGTATCCAGATGAAAGGATAAACAAAATGTGGTCCATACACAATGGAATATTATTCAGCCTTAAAAAGGAAAGAAATTGATACATGCTACAACATGAATGACTCTTGAAGACATTATGCTAGGTGAAGTAAGTCAGTCACAAAGGACCAATACTGTATGAGCCCACTTATATGAATTACCTGGAGTAGACACATTCACAGAGAAAGTAGAATGATGGTTGCCAGGGCTAGAGCGGGGTAGGGAGGAATGGAGAGTTATTATTTAATGAGTATCAAGTTTCAGTTTTACAAGACAAAGAGTTCTGGAGATGGATGGTGGTTGTACAGCAATGTGAATCTATTTAATGCCACTGAACTTAAAAACTTTGTTATATTTATTTTGCCACCACTACAAAAGCAAAAAACTAAGCTTCATCCATACAAGGACCTTCTGCAGAATGGGCTGGATTCTGCCAATGTAATATAGACACAAGCCAAATATTCCTCTGGATGTAGCACAGTCCCAAAACATCTGAGTAGCCAGGCATCCTGGGTGCCTCTGCTGTCTGTTAGCGGGCAAAGGATGGGAGAGGGCCACATGGTCTCCCTGTATGCTGAGTGGGGAGTGTGGTATCTGAGACAAACTATTGGAATAGAGCCATCCTATAGTTGTGTGGTGTTCCTGCCTTTTGTCTGTCCTTTGGGTCAGCCCTTCCTCACTTAGAAAGGATATCCCCAGAGCCAGCCACAGCCCTGGCCCAGCGATCCCCCACCCCTTGCCCTCTTTCTGCTGTAGCCTCAAAGGCAATGCCAGCCTTGGTTATAGGCCCTTGAGGGAACTGTTGTTTTTGTGCATTGTTACAACTGGCTGCCACTGAAACCCTAACATTTCTACCAATTGCTCCCCTAGCTTCTCGCTGATACCTGATAATAAGCCTTTCACAAGGGCAGTGCCTTTCAATTACTAGTAGAGACGCACTCACTTAAATTCATACTAAAGAAAGAATGGACACATTTTTGAGAGCTTACACTTCCATTATATGTTTTAGTTCTCACCAATCCTGAATGATGCATAGGATTGGCCTTGTTTTATAGAAGACAACACTAAAGCTCAGAAAATTCCTCAGTGTCCCCAAGTCATCTGGCTTGTCAGTGGCTCTGCTAGCATTTAAAACGTCTGACTACAGAGTCATGTTTTCACCCTAACTCACTGCTGTCCTTCCTTATTGAAGTATAGGAACTGAGGGTAAAAATCATTTCCAAGTGCCAGTTTGCTCATGAAAAGTACAGGACAAATAGCAAGAGTAAGGGGAGTGGGAAGGAGATGCTGCAGTGGTCATTCCATTTGATGTAGTACATTACAGCCTTTCCTAGGCTTAATCTACTTCTCCCTGTCCTTGTTTTCAGCTAAGACTGTGTCTTTCTTAGGAGAGAGAGTTATATCTCTTTTTTTAAAAGGTCTATTTATTTTGAGAGAGAGAGAGGGAGAACCAGAGAGAGAGAAGGATAGAGAGAATCCCAAGCAGGTTCCATGCTGTCAGTGCAGAGCCGCACATGGGGCTCCATCCCATGAACCATGATATCATGACCTGAGCCAATACCAAGAGTCAGACAGTTAACCAACTAATGTGGTTAACCAGCTAACCAACTCATGTGTCCTGAGTTATACCTTCTAAAAGGCTCATGCTTTTAGAAATGTTTCCTCTGGAAAGGGGACAGATGTAGACAACAAAGAGAGCATGTAAGCAAGGGGCCATGAGGTTGCCTTATTTATTGCCCTGTAAATAGGTCTCTAGAGATGCATCTGATAGCCTTGTAATAAATCCTATTTTGTTTTCTCATCCCTACTCTGAGGAAAGGAGTGGGCAGTGGAACTGCCTAGTATCCTGGAATTGGTAGTCCACATAGGAAAACCAACTTGACCATGGCAAAGGCAGATGGACTGTCAGGAGCCTCAGACCTGCTTTGTTCTGTGAAACATGATCATCACACACAAGTGCTGAGAAAGGGGGTGATCCAGACAGGAAAGGGGGTGATCTAGACAGGAAAGGGAGTGTTCTCTCTCTCTCTCTCTCTCTCTCTCTCTCTCTCTCTCTCTTGCTTCTATTCTCAATCAAGTGAGGGCCATTGGGAGGGGAGGAGTGGATTTAACCAGAAATTGGACAATTCTTGAGTCAGAGATCAAGCCAAAGCATGGAAATTCATGTTTCTTGTTTTTTGGATTGCTGATTATGAGATTTAGTCAGGAAGGGCATCGCAAATAGTGTGGTGTAGGAGGCTGGGTGGGGGGGTCGTTTTTCACCAGTGCTATTTTAAATTTTGTATTTTTATGATTCTTTGACTAAGGCTGACTTGAAACAAAATTGCAAGCACTGATCCTCTAAAAATTAAAGAATTAATTAAAAAATTATCTTGAATCAAAGCAGAAAGAGAGCTGTTGCATCTGTTACAGCTCCTGGGAATCTGCCCTTCTACAGTGAAAAGCAAGCACGCAAGTGGAGAAAATGGTTACCCACAGGAAAAGGTCGAAGAGCAGTGTAAAGGCCTGGAACAAATATGTTTCTATTCTGTAGATAGTGTAAAGACATTTAAGGCAATAATAAATATAAATTATAGCTGTGAAAAATTAATGTAGCAAACTATTACCTGTCAGTAGCATTTAACTTAAATTTTGTGTTTATTAGAGCTTGAACGAGTTTTAAACAAATTCTTTAACTTTATTTGAAGGAAATGAATGAAGTAGTTATGGTCCTCAGTTCATCCTGCAGATGGCACTCTTTGAATAGTCTACATAGAAGCTGAGCTGAATGAGGAAAGGAGCCACAGTCCTGACCACCTGGCCAGGGAGGCTCCTGACAGGCAGGTGGTGAGAGTCTGGGGCCAAGGATGTACCAGGGATCTGTCTCTATAGATCTTTCTAGTCCAAGATACTGAGATTTTCCATGCCCAAATAGAAGACCTGGGCACTAGCGGGAAACCCTCTGGTCCTGGTATGTACTTGACTCAAGTTGCTGATAAGCTCATCACATGAAGAATAAATCAGTCCGTAGAGTAAATCAGATTTCAAAAGACACTTATTATATTTATATATATAAGTAAATATACTACTGTGGCACAGTAGTCATTATCAGAAGTCTAAAACAAGCATAGGGGCACCTGGGTGACTCAGTCATTTAAAAGTCCAACTTTGCCTCAGGTCATGGTTTCGTGGTCTGTGGCCCACATTGGGCTCTGTGCTGACAGCTCAGAGCCTGGAGCCTGCTTCAGATTCAGTATCTCTGTCTCTTTCTGCCCTTTCCCCACTCATGCTCTGTCTCTCTCTTTCTCTCTCAAAAATAAATAAACATTAAATAACAGAAAAAAAATAAAAATAAACAAGCATAGGATGGAGTTTCTGCCAATCACAGCATAACTGTCAGGGGGTAGATGTATCCATATCTTTCCAGGAGGTTGTATGGGGTTTGGTACTGTTATTTTGTCCTGAGATATTTGCTATCACTCAGTAGGAAAGTACTCAAGTGCCTGTGGTTTAGATAGCAGCTGTGCCTGCTCTGTGAGTGGTCTGCTTTATGACCTCATTATCTGAAATGCCAGACTTTCTGTAAGCTAGCTTAGTAAAAAAATTAGCAATCATTTACATTCAAATATATATTATCCAAAATCTCAAAGCACCAAATAACATTTAAGCAGCTAACCATATTAAATAGCGTTAGTGTAACATTTTTGAAAGAACAGACCATTTAAAGAAAGATTTAAAGGAATATAAAAACATAGGCACAATTAAGTACTTCATTCAATAACCTCTGGTTAGTTGTTTATCTGACTCTTGCTTTATTCTCACATTTGAATAGAAAACACTTAAAAAAAATCATTCTGGGGGCACCTGGGTGGCTCAGTCAGTTGAGTGTCTTACTTTGGCTCAGGTTGTGAACTCGTGGCTCATGAGTTAAAGCCCCGCATTGGGCTCTGTGTGGCACAGAGCCTGGAGCCTGCTTCAGATTCTGTGTCTCCCTCTTTCTCTGCCCTCCCCTGCTCATGCTCTGTCTCTTTCCCTCTTGAAAATGAAATAAAAATTTTTAAAAATTAAAAAATCCATTCTGAATCTTGGGGTCAAAATAGGCAAAAATGGAAAGAAAACATTTTAATAGCCCTATCAGTGACCTTACCCATAAAAGATATTCAAAGTAAACAGCTAACCTACTGGAGCTCTAAGGGCAAGGAGAATAGGCAATTCATAGAGATAGAAAGCCCATGCCCTCAGAGTCAGACAGTGGTACTTATCAGTTCCCAAGCCTAATCAAGTCTGTGTTGGTCACCATGATAAATGAAAGAGATATAATAGTTTCTGTCTTGAAGAACTCATGATCCAAATAAAAACATGCAGGAAACATATCCTTTATTTTTAATTTTTAATTTTAAGTAGGCTCCACACCCATCAGGGGCTCACGACCCTGAGCTATAGAGTCGCATGCTCTACCAGCTGAGCCAGCCAGGTGCCCCCATCGGCAGGAAACATATTCTAACTCTCTAATAAGTCCCATAGTCTGAGAGGAGGCATAATCTTTATTCTTCTAGGGTTTTAAAGAAGCATTTCTAGTGAAACCATTAGTTCATTTGGTGATCCAGTAAATAGTCCTGCCTAGGAGATGGTGTAGTGATCTTTGGAGTACATTCCATCTTTCTTTTCATCCCTGAGATGGTGACCAATTATAGCAACTGCAAATACAAGCAGGAAGAGAAGGTGGTAAAACTTCAATAGATGCTTTTTCACACTCTAGCTTCTTAGATAAGATAAAAGTTTCTTTGGTAGAATAAAAAAATAGTGAGGAAGAAAGCCAAGAAAATGCAGAGAAATTAATGTCATGATGTGGGCAAGTGGAAGAATGTGAAAAAGCAGACAAATGAAATACAGTCTCCCCCTTTGGGTCTTGCATGACATTTGTCCCACTTGAGTATATTCAGGACATTCCCTCCATGAAGCACCAGGGAAAAGTAGCATGAGCTGATGGGAGGGCTCTCATGACCGCTCTCAGGAAGAAGAAAGATATGTTATATTGTGGGTAACTCCCAACCATTGGTTTTTGAAGGTCACTTTATGTGGAAATTGAGAGGGGGTAGGAGGCAATATCTAAGGTAGTATAGCGAGCCTGCCAGGAACCTCTTATTAAGACCATGAATTGTCCCCCACTTCTGCTGCTTCCTGTATGGAACAAATGGCACATTCAGAAGAAAGTGAGACTGCATTCCCCATGACTTGAAGTTCTGGGTAGCAAACTGAAAGACTCAAAAGCGCAGGTGGTGTTTTTATCTTTTGTTCCATGTGATGGAAGTGACTATAGAAAAGAAGGGAGGCATTGAAAAACAAATGGCTGCCTATGTAGATGGTGTTTTAAAAAGTGTTCTGGAATATATCCTACACAGCCAGGATGATGGACTTCTGGAAAGAGGTGAGTGCATCTTATAAAGATTGGGAAAGATTGGGCAGAAAGCTTTGTTGATATATCTATAAAGAATTAAGTGAACTTTGCAGTGGAAGGAGAAAATTATCCCAGTAAAGCCCAAACCAGATATGTGAGGTACCACAGAGGTGACAGAGAAGCATCTTGTGAAGGAAATGCCCTTAGGTCACCTTAGTAGGAAAATACAATACAAATATTTTGCCTGCAAAATGTATATACATATATCAAGAAAAGTCATATGTAACAAACAGTATACTTAAATTTTAATACAAGAATATAAATTATCAAACATTGCTGAGACTTTAGGGTATTTTAACCCATGGTTGCTTTTTTATGATCTGTCCAAAATCAGATGGTGACAGAAGAAAATTTTTTTTTAAAGACTCATTCTAATTCTCATGAAGGTATATGAGAAAGAATCACATCTATATGAAATCTACAAACCTGAGGGTAGTAAACAATATGGAGAAGTAGTAGACATATGAGAAGGGGTGGGCGGAAATCCCTGACTGCTGCTAGAGAGGACCATGGTCTGCTCCATCGTATGGGGGATATGGAAATGCGGGTCTGATATGATTTCAATTCTGGTTCAAGGAAAACTATGGTAGTGAGGAGAGCCCTCAAATTTCCTGGCATCTCCCATAAATTTTGTGAGATCTATACGTTGTTGAGAGTGGAGGATTCTACATGGGAGAGAGTGGATCGTTGTAGAAAAGCTCAAAGGAGTGTAGGTTGTGTCTAGTCTCAAGAACTTTGACCTTTAGATGAAAGGGTCTAGACTTTGCTCTTAGAACAGAGAGAAATATTAATGTCTTTTGAGTAATGATATAAATTAAAATATAGTTGACTTTTGAACAATTTAGTAGGTTAGACACTAGCACCTGCATAGTCAAAAATCTGCACATAACTTTTTTACTCCCCCCAAACTTAACTGCTAATAGCCTGTTGTTGAAAAGAAGCTTTACAGTTAACTAATACATATTTTTCTGTTTTGTGTATTGCATGCTGTACTCTTACAATAAAGTAAACTGAGGAAAAGAAAATGTTAATAAAACTATAAAAAGAAAATACATTTGCAGTACTGTACTGTATTTATTTAAACATGTAAATGGACCCACACAGTTTAAGTTCATGTTAATCAATGGTTAACTGTATAATCTCTAAATCAGAGAAATAAAGATTTCTCTATCCACTGGTTATTTAAATCATATGTATTATTGTGCCTAATTTGAGAAAATATATATTCAAATGGATATTGAAAAACCATTCTGTGATTGTCAGAAGATTGCTGGGATAGTGAAGTTGAAGTAACTGTATATATTCAGTCTTGAGTAAATAATGTTTTATGGAAGGCAGGGGTTTGAAGTCTTCCTGTTAGAAGACATAAGGGTGGAAGGGATAGTGAAGCCAATTTTAGCTTAATTCAGGTATAACTTCTAACCCATGGTTGCTTTTTTATGAGCTGTCCAAAATCAGAATGATACTGTGTGCTTCATATCACTGGAGGTTTTCCAGGAGAGGTGACCCTTTATTCCCTTAGGATATAAACATCCTCAAGTCCTTCCTACCTTAAAAACAACAACAAAAGAATAAAAAGAAACTTAGACTTTGAGAGAAGAGTCTGTATTTGCCATCTCTACTTCCTCACCTCCTAGATGCCCCTTGACCCCTGCCATTAGACTTCTGTTTCCTCTGGGCAACTGAGGTTAATTTTACCAAAGTCTTCCTTTTTTCAAATATTAATTTGAATATATTTGAATATTTGAAAATATTAATTTTAATATTAATATTCAAATATTAATTGGTCTTCATGAAGCATTTGACCATGTTGACCACCTCCTCCCTTTTAAATTCTCTTCTCCCATCTTTTCCATGACATCATGCTCTCTTGGTTTCCTTATGTCATTCTGGTTGGCCCTTCTTAGACTCTTCTTCCTTTCCCCCAGGATTTCCTCAGACTGGCTCTTCTCACTGTACACTCCATGCATGATTTTATACTCTTTCCTAGCCTCAGCTGTCACCCCTAGTCTGATGGCTCCAAATCCTTGTCTTGTCTCTGACCTCACCCTTGAACAACCTATTCATAAACTCATTGACTCTCTGGACACCTCCACTTTGATTTCTCAGATGGTTCTCAAACCCACTGTATCCCAAATTTATTTTATCATCTCCTATCCCTTCTAGGTACGCTCTTGCTTCTGTGTTCCCCATACCAGTAAAGGGTACCAACTGCTCAGTTTCTCAAGCCAAAAACTTGGGAGTCATTCTTGACTCCTCCTTTGCTGTCACCTTCATGAGTCTATTGCAAGGTCCTACTGATGCCACTACCTCTTTATGTGTCCCTTCCCTTTCATCTCCATTGCCACTGCCTGAGATCAGAATCTCATTATCTCTTGCTTGGTTTATTGCATTATCCTCCTTTCCCCGACTCCAGTCGTTGTTGCCTTAAATCCTTTCCCTCACTGCCACAAGAGTGGTTTTCCTAAAATGCACACCTCATCATGCTACTCCATCAGTTACGGAACTCATAGATGGCTTCCCATTAGGATAAAGTTCAAACTATCAGTATCATAAACCTTTTATGATCTGGCTACTGCCTCTCTGGCTTTATCTTTTACCCTTCATGGGCTCCCTCTACCCCACCCTATACTTCTGCTGTCCTGTTATGAACCTGAATATGCCATGCTCCCAAGTTTCAGTGCTATTTGCCCTTTCATCACTCCCATTTATTTAAGTCGGACGTCCCCTGATAAACTTCTATTCATCTTTAAACACTCATCTCAAGTATCATCTCTTCTAGGAAGAGGTGGCCTCCATTGTTTGTGTTGAATGCCCCTTTGCTAGGATCCACTTATTTTGGTCACATCCCTGTCATGGTAGTTATCACACAGTGTCATAATTTTATGCCAGCCTCATTCCTCAGCTGGACTGTGACCTTCCTTAGAAAAGGAATTTTGTCTCATTAGTCTTTTTATCTCAGTGCCCATCACAGTGGGCCTAACATCCAATTGGCACTTGAACAAGTAAATGAATGGTACAGAGAGGATTACTTTGTAGGGTGGATATCAAGTCAGGATATCCCTGAGATCCCTTCCAATTATAAGAATGACAAATGGAAGAGAAGTGGATTAGATGAACATTCATAAGAAGACAAACCCAAGAACCATATAGCCTGGGGCCTGAGAGCCACCCTGTTAGAATTACTGAGACTGTTCCGAGCTAGGATCAACCTGGACAGCCCTAGCCCAGGATCTGACACTTGGGAAGTAGCATTTTTTGAGTCAAATTTTGAGTGAGTTTTTTAGACTCTAATGTGTTTTTTTTAATTGAAAAAAAAAACTAAAAAATTATTTCAGATGAACCAATCTTGACAAGAGGATATGGTAATCCTTACTATGTGTATTTCCCCAGCCCCACTAAGTTTCCATGATTTTTCCAGCTGGGATAGCTACCATCACACCATACCTTTAACCCTCTTCCTCTGCTAGTTTATATGTAGTGAAGTTCTTTTCCTCTTGCAAAAATTCTCCTTTTTGAGAGATGAATGATATTGTCCTTTTTCAGAAGGATTTTAAAGGCAACAAAAAGTAAATTAGACAAAAGAAGTATACTGACTACTGATTTTGTGTTCAGTATATTAATTTTAAGTTCAAAACAAGTCATCTAGTCATACTTATTTTCATTCAGTGTATCATGCTCATTGATAGACATTTTTTGCTGCTTCCTGTTGAAGATACCCTAATACCAACAACAATCATGACAGTAGCATAACACTTACTGAGTCCTCTCTGTGTGCTGGACATTGTTCTAATTATTTTTTCTTATATTCCTCATAACTTCAGTGTACTTCTTATAATCCTCATAACTTCAGTGAGTTAGGTATTTCTTTCTTTTTCAATATTTTTTATTCAAGTATAATTCACATGCAGTCTTATTTTAGTTTTAGGTGTACAATGTAATAATTCAGCAATTCTGTACATTTTTCAGTGCTCATAAATATAAGTTTCTATTAGTCTCCTTTATCTATTCCACCCATTTCCCCACCCACCTCCCTTCCAGCAACCATCAGTTTAGTCTCTGTATTTAAGAGTCCATTCTTGGGGCGCCTGGGTGGCGCAGTCGGTTAAGCGTCCGACTTCAGCCAGGTCACGATCTCGCGGTCCGTGAGTTCGAGCCCCGCGTCAGGCTCTGGGCTGATGGCTCAGAGCCTGGAGCCTGTTTCTGATTCTGTGTCTCCCTCTCTCTCTGCCCCTCCCCCGTTCATGCTCTGTCTCTCTCTGTCCCAAAAATAAATAAACGTTGAAAAAAAAAAAAGAGTCCATTCTTTTGTTTGTCTCTTTTTTTTTCCTTTTTTTCATTGATTTTGCTTCTTAAATTCCACATGTGAGTACAATCATATGGTATTTGTTCCAGACTGACTTCTCTCATTTAGCATTATACCTTCTAGGTTCATCTATGTTGTTGTAAATGGCAAGATTTCGTTCTTTTTTAGGGCCAAGTAATATTCCATTATATATATTAATATTATATATTAAAATTCCATTAAGAGTCTTTAAAATATATTTTAATATATATTAATATTCCATATAATAATATGGGTTTGGGTCACTTCCGTATCTTGGCTAGTGTAAATAATGCTGCAATAAATATAGGGGTGTGTATATCTTTTTGAATTAGTGTTTCTATTTTATTTGGATAAATACTCAGTAGTGGAATTACTGGATCATATGGTAATTCTACTTTTGATTTTTTGAGGATCCTCCACACTATTTTTCATAGTGGATACACCAGTCTGCATTCCCACCAACAGTGCACGAGAGTTCTTTTTTCTCCACATCCTTGCCAACACTTCGTGTTACTTATGTTTTTTATTTTAGCCATTCTGACAGGTATAAAGTGGTTTTTGTGGTCCTTGTGGTTTCAATTTGTATTTCCCTGATGATTAGTGATGTTGAGCATATTTTCATGTATCTGTTGGCCATTTGTATGTTTTCTTTGGAAAAATATGTATTCAGGTCCTCTGCTCATTTTTTAACTGGATTGTTTGGGGTTTTTTTTTGGGGGGGTGTTGAGTTGTATAACTTTTTATATATTTTGCATATTAATTCCTCATTAGATATATAATTTGCAAATATCCTCTCTCATTCAGTAGGTTGCTTGTTTGTTTTGTTGACGTTTTCCTTCACTGTGCAAAGCTTTTAATTTGGTGTGGTACCAGTAGTTGAATTTTGCTTTTGTTTCCCTTACTTGAGGAAACATGTTTAGAAAAATGTTTCTATAGCCAATGTCAAAAGAATTACTGCCTATGATTTCTTCTAAGAGTTTTATGGTTTCAGTTCTCACATATAATCCATTTCGAATTTATTTTTATATGTGGTATAAGGAAGTGGCCCAGTGTCATTCTTTTGCATGTAGCTGTCCAGTTTTCCCAGAACCAGTTGTTGAAAAGACTGTTTTTTCCCTTTATATATTCACCTGAAGTGGGGCTCATGTTCACCTGAAGCAGGGCACGAGTTCACCCGATGTGGGACGCGAACTCGCAAACTATGAGATCATGACCTGAGTCAAAGTCAGATGCTTAACTGACTGAGCTACCCAGGCACCCCTTCATTTCCATTTTCTAGCACAGACTGGTGGACTACACTTTTTTCTCTTTCCTTTCACCTTTTGCTCAGGTCAGACTATAACTAAACGTTTTAGTTTCCCAAATCAACTCCCCTTGATAGCTACCCAAGCCCATTTGAGAGTTCCCTCTCAGCTGTGATTTCCTATCTATTGGGATGTATGGTATAGTGAAGAGAAGCGTAGCATTTGGAATCAATCTGTTCTTTCCTTTTATTGGCTTTGCACCAGTCACTTAATTTTTCTGAACCTCAGTAACCTTCTCTAAAATGGAGATAGTGACACCTACCCTGAAGAGTGATATGACAGTTAGAAATAACATATGGAGGGCACCTGGGTGGCTCAGTCAGTTAAGCATCCACCTCTTGATCTCGGCTCAAGTCATGATCTCACTGTTTGTGGGTTTGAGCCCCTCATCGTGCTCTGTCCTGACAGTATGGAGCCTGCTTGGGATTCTGTCTCTCCCTCTCTCTGCCCCTCCCCACCCCTCTCAAAATAAATGAATAGCTTAAAAAAAAAAAAAAGAAAGGACCTATGGCAAGTATGTAATAGACAATTTGGTTCATAGGAGGTGCTTGATGAATAGTGGCCTTTGTGGCAGCAGTAGTCGCCATGGTAGTGTGGGTGATAGGATACATCTAAGCCTCATTCCCTTCCCTAGGTTATCAAGTACCCTGCTGTCATCTCTCAAGAGTCAGCTTGGTGGGGTCTGCTTAACTATGTTGGAAAGTGTAGGTCTATCCTTTGAAGTGGCCAGATGCAAGGGGACAGATCAGCTATGGGTACTGAGAAGTCTGACCCTCAGGTTAAACATTATGGAAGAAATGGCCATCTAATATGACCAGTCAGAACCAAGGTAGCAAATGGCATAAACGTGCATTCTGCCTGTGGTTGATAGATACGGGGTACCCAGCACTGGGCATCCAGGAGCGAATGTGTTCAGAGATCCAAAGAGGAGAATGGACAGTTTGCAAGGCTCTAGCCACTAGGCTGCAAGTTGGAGGCAAGGTTACTGGGACACCAGTAAGGAAGGGCTGACTCCTAGGGATAGGACAAAGTCTAGTTATCAAAACGGGGCACCAGGGCAGGGCTAGATGGTTGCCAAGAGGACCTGATTTGTAGGTCTTTTGGTGAGATGTGTGATTCCATTTTATTTCTGTAACTGGGCTGGAGCTGAGCTTGTCATGGGGTCCCAGAAAAGGGAGAAGGAGGAAAAGAAAGACTGAGCACCAAGTGAGAGCACTCTCTACTCTAATGAATTCTCTGACTCAGTGCCCTCCTTACAAGGGTACCAAGAGTGTAACCACTAGAGTTTCACAATGTGACAACATATTTACCATGCACAGTAACAACAACACAGGGAAGAGAAGAATAAAGTTACTGTCTCTCAGAAAGAACTGACATGGTTTAGAAAGGAAACAGGGAAGGCTGTTCCAGAGGAAAGCTCTTCTGTCTGCCCAGTATTGATTCTGAAAGCAAACCATTTATTATCATGTCTTCCAATAATTAATTTCAGCACAGGTCAACCTGCCCAGGTGAAGAGAAACCAAATTGATTTCCTTTCTCTTCCCTCTTCTTTCCATTTCTGTGACACCCTGAGCAGAGTGGACCTCAGAAGCGTGCTTGCCGCCCTAGAAGCCAGCTCTGGCTGGGCTGAAAGTTAGAGGGAGTGCTGATGGATTTGCATACAGGGGATAAAAATATTTTGAAACGTATCTGCAAGCATCAAAGAATGAGTAATAATAATAAATGCCATTTATGTAACACATGACTTTACAAGGAATATTTCATTTAATCTTTGAAATCACTCTACAGAGTAGATGTTAATTCATCCTCATTTTCCCGATGAAGAATCAGGCCCAAAGAAGGCCATTCAAGTGCAGGAGGCAAGATTTGAACCCAGGCAGGCTCACCCCAAAGCCCACACTTATACCCCATTGGAGTATGGGAAAAACTGAGCTGATTTAATGATCCTTTTGGGAATTTATTTATATTCTTTATTTTTTTTTTAATTTTTAATGTTTATTTTTGAAGGAGAGAGACAGAGTGTGAGTGGGGGAGGGGCAGAGAGCGAGGGAGACACAGAATCTGAAGCAGGCTCCAGGCTCTGAGCTGTCAGCACAGAGCCCAACGCAGGGCTCGAACTTACGAACCCCAAGATCATGACCTGAGCCAAAGTCGGACACTCAACTGACTGAGCCACCCAGGCACCCCTATATTCTTTATTTTTAATTACAAAATCACACATATTTAATATAGAAAAGCAGACAAACAAGTAGGAACAAAAACAGTCTACCCACTCAGTTGTCTAACAGTTGCTAATACATTGGTGTTTATTCTTCCAGATATTTTTCTCTATATAGAGTATGTGGGTATGTTGATCAATGCTACCTATCGCTATGGTATTGCAGATTACCGTGGTAGTCTACAATGTTATTTTTTTTTCTGGTGAAGTCTCTAATATTAAGACTTCTTACTCTTCCCCAGATTCAAATAATTTATAATTATAGACTATTTAAACCAGGTACACATATACATATGTAAAGAGAAGCAAAATAAGCACTGAAAAGGGAGGGCTGGGTTTAAGCCAAGGATTCAGAATCTTCTCCCAAGAAAAACCTTCAGAAAATGGCAATTTATGAATGCCCTCCAAGCCTTTCCTGTTCCCCACAGTAGATGCCTATACATTACAATGCCTTGAGGACTTTCTTTTTTCTTTTTTCTTTTTTTTTAATGTTTATTTTTGAGAGAGAGACAGACAGACAGACAGAGTGCAAGCAGGGGAGGCACAGAGAGAGAGGGAGACATAGAATCTGGAGCAGGCTCCAGGCTCTGAGCTGACAGCTCAGAGCCCAAAGTGGGGCTTGACCTCACGAACCAGGAGATCATGACCTGAGCTAAAGTCAGACACTCAACCGACTGAACCACCCAGGTGCCCCCCTTGAGGACTTTCTGAGTCCTTAAAACCTGGCTGTGGTAGAGGGTGGTGACTGTGGTGTGGGGTGTGGAGGCGTGGGGGGGCACTTCAAAACAGTAGCCTTTGTAGCCTCTTTCCCCCTCCTCTTTCCTTCTCCTTCGCTCCTCCCTCCTCCTCTTTGTTTCCCCTTCATGTCTGTCCCATCTTCTCCTAGGACACACTTTCCTGAAATAGGGATTCTAGTCAGGGTCCAGGATACAGCGCGTAGCTCTGGTCCAAGAGTACTTTCAGGTAGGCAGTGTTTTCCAGGACCCCTGAGAGCTCCGTGAGGTAAACACTCCTTTGCTGCAGCATTTGGGGTGTTGGAGCAAATCAGAAGCATCTGGGCTGAAGGGTAAGGGCTTCTGAGAACTTGCTGGTAGATGGGGCAGCTGGGGCAGGTAACAAGTACCAGGAACCAGTACCTAAGAGCCTCTGAGAGGCTTCAGGCTGTATGGTACACAAACCAAAAAATAAAACACATATCACCAACAAGAATAACCCACCAAGCAGATAAATCTTTTTTTTTTTTTTTCCCTCTGCCAGTGAGCAACTGGAGGCATTTTCATGAGCTAATTTTATTTGGAATACATTTTTAAAAGGAGAAAAGTCCACTGCCAAGTTCTAACAGGAACAAAGCATTACATCTGAGTTATTCCACCTGGAAAGAAAGGCAGGTTTGGGACAGAGGGAGCTGAACTCTTGTGGTATCCTATAGTATCAGGGGACATACAAGCCTCATTGGGATCGGCTTTGTTTGTCTTGGGATACACAGGCAAATGCCCAGCCAGCCCAGGGCATGCCCTTTGGGTTTCAGAGACTAGTGCAGCTGTCCCACTACATTCTAGATGCTGACAGCCCTAAACACTGGCAACCTCAGCTTTAATTACATATCTCCATGGTGTTTCACACTGTGGGCTATTTTGTACAATATATCTGGGTTTCAACAATGCCAAGTATGGCTCGAAATAACTCTAGTGGACGTTAGTCCGTCATATGCTTAGAATTTGAAAATAACATCGAGGGAAGGGGGCAGTGAGGCTAAAAAGAGAACTCCAATTCCATGTGATAGACATGTTTCAGTTTTCTTCTTTATGAGGCTTGGACTCTGCCTAAAATCATGGACTCTTTAATTTCTTGGGAATTCACAAGGTCAGTCTGATTTGCTTGTTAAAATACAGCTACAGAGAGAGTGTTATTTAGATGCAAATCTTGGGTCTGACCCACCCACCATAGTTGTCACTCTGATAAAAGTTTTACAAGTTTATGAAGTTAGAAGGGTTTGAGGTTCTTTTTCCAAGAAATTACATTCCATCATGGCTTCAGGTGGCCAGATGATTTGGCTGCATGACACTGACACAGGTTAATTTCCTAGATTCTCTTTCCTTAGTCAATGCCTTACATGAAGGCCAGTTAATAATTAGTACCATTATCTCCCCATCAGTTAAATAGGAGTTACAGATTCTTCTTCCCTTCTTCCTTATGGGAGGCAAAAGATCCAGTGAGAAGGGTTCAGGGATTGGAACGCCTGGGTTAGAAGGCCTAGGCCTACTCCAGCTGCACATGTAGGTCACTTAACCTTGCCAAACCTCATATCTACATCCATAAAATGGGAACAATATTTATTCCATCATAGTCAAAGTAGGCATTAAATGAAATAACGTACTTAAAAGCACGTAAAGTCTAGAGCAGAGAGCAGATGTAAATTATCATCATTATTATTTGGGGGATATAGTGACAGTAGATGAGATCATGTCTGGAACACACTTAGAAAAGAGGAACTAAAGATATAGAAAAGATTGATGATATTGCCCCGTACTGGGTGTCTCCCAAGAGAGAGAATGTGCTGACTAGTCTCCAAGTTTAACTGAACTCTTCATGCCCCAGGCTTCTTACACTGTTTAAGGGCCAGGATCCCATGCAGAGCAGGGGTTAGCAGGGGAGACTTTCCACATCCTAAAGCTAAAGCTGTTGATTTAATGAGCTTTGTTCTCATGTTTATATAAGTGTAGATCTGTGAGACTTTGGGGTCAAAAGTGGATTTTGGAAGTGAAAATGGAAACAGCATGATGCTTTGTATATAGTGTACTCTGGCCACTTATCTTACCTGCCCTTCTAACCAGAGAGAACAGAGAAGCCCTGCTCCCAGTGACCTGCTCAGCAGCGAGCAGTACTGCCCCCAATGCATGCCCGCCCCTCCCAGAGAGCCCTGTAGGTCTACTGTGGCTCTAGCACCCACCTTTTTGGGACTCGGTGAGATTATTTGTGACCTGCTAGACCCCGTCTCCTAGCTGGCTTGCTGCTCTTCATTGTGTCACTATCCACATAACCCCATTGCTTAACTTGCCCCTTGTAGCACTGAGGGTGAGTTTGCATGGAATTTCTTGCTGAGGCTTTCATAACTCTGAGGATTATGGGCACAGGCTAGGGTCATAGAAGATAGCTCTTGGCCTGTGAAAGTTGGGACCATTCAAGGGCTCCAGATGATGCAGTGAATGATGGGAGGTGAACCTGAACCTCATGATCCCTGTCTCACAGTCCCGTCTGCAGCTACTTGGATTCTGCACTTTCCTTTGACAGTCCTGTGCGGGGAAATGCTGATCTCCCACAGCCTCTCTCAACCAACTGAGGAAATGCTCCAATGGGTGAGCCTCTTCACGTAAATTCCTCAGGCTAGGAAATGGGAAGAACATGTTGTTTTCTCTTTGAAAGTACGCCCGGGTCTTGGCCCACAGTCTGCGGTGGACAGTCCTTGGTGGATAGATGGTGTCTCTTCTGACCTCGAATAAGTATCCAAATACGGCCCTGTTTCAGAAGGGGATGCAGGTAGCCCCAATCCTAGTGTAGGTCTCCTTCCTTTGTCCCTCCTGCCACCTTCATACCTCTCCCACACCACAAGGTAACAGTCTGCGGCTTGTCCCACAGAGACCAGGGAACTGAGTTCTCTGACTCCTGAACTGTGCTTCTCCAAAGACAGATGACTTTTCCTCCTGGAGAGCCCTTAGCCACCCCTGCTATGTACCCCCAGCGAGCTTTCAATATTCAACCGTGACTCAAAGGAGAAACCCTCAGGACTCTCTTAGCTCCCTGCCAAGCCCCTCATGTCATCCTGACCTCCTAATCTGGACTTTTGCTCAAGCCATTCCCGTGCCTGGTAGATTCCTCCCCTTTGCCTTCACACTTTAGACTTTAAAACTGGCTCCAAAATTGACCTCCTTCTGAAAACTTCTCCAGGCTTATCCATCTTACCCAATCATGTTGTTACTAGTGTGCCCTCAGCATTATATCACTACTTTGTACCTCTGTCACACCTCATTTCTTTTGTGTCCTTGGACAATGAACTCTTCTACATAATTTAATTTCATAGAGAATCAAGGCTTAACTAACCCTAAGTGCTTTGTGCTACAACTTTACATTTCACATTTATTGATGGTAAACTTTCTGAAATATAGTATAAACTCTCCCTTCCTTGTATATAAAGCATTCTGAATATAATTCACTTTTTTTGGATGCTTTAGGGACATGGCAATGTTCACTAATTCCAGTCATGAGTAGAGACACCCCCAGGGCCATGCAGAGGCTAAGGTTTTCCTTTCCCTCCTCACTGACGGTTTTTCCCAACACTGCAGTAGCCTTCCGGGGGCAGGGGGGCATAATCAGGGAATTCGGCCCCTCAAGCAGTATGTGTCACTCCCTGTGGGCCCTGGAGCAGTCCTGTGGCTAACAGTCATATTTCTCCTGAATGATGATGATGATGATGATTTTTTTTAAATTTTTTATTAT
Source organism: Prionailurus viverrinus (assembly GCF_022837055.1). Lineage (NCBI taxonomy): Eukaryota > Metazoa > Chordata > Mammalia > Carnivora > Felidae > Prionailurus > Prionailurus viverrinus. The sequence continues at coordinate 89,670,840 of NC_062569.1, read as the reverse complement.
TATGTTTATTTATTTTGAGAGAGAAAGAGATTATGTGTGTGTGTGTGTGTGTGTGTGTGTATGTGTGTGTATGTGTGTGTGTGTGTGTGTGTGAGTGGTGGAAGGTCAGAGGGAGAGGGAGACACAGAATCTGAATCAGGCTCCAGAGCTGTCAGCATAGAGCCCAACAAGCCGTGAGATCATGACCTGAGCCATGGTCAGACACTCAACCGACTAAGCCACCCAGGTGCCCTGATGATGATGATGATGATTTTAATGGTACACCTGCAGAAGGTGAGATGCAAGCAACTTAGGCTTTCTAAAGTCACCGAAATCCCAGTCCTAGAATGGACTAGTGAGACTGGAAGAGGGAAGATGATTCTAGAACTGGATCTCTCCTGTTACTGCTTTCACTTATGCATCATACTATCTTTATTTTGATGATTTTTATTTAAATTTTTTTTTTTTCAACGTTTATTTATTTTTGGGACAGAGAGAGACAGAGCATGAACAGGGGAGGGGCAGAGAGAGAGGGAGACAAGAATCGGAAACAGGCTCCAGGCTCTGAGCCATCAGCCCAGAGCCCGACGTGGGGCTCGAACTCACGGACCGCGAGATCGTGACCTGGCTGAAGTCGGACGCTTAACCGACTGCGCCACCCAGGCGCCCCTTGATGATTTTTATTTAAAGGGCTCCAGGCATTTCAATCCACACCAGCTTGTCAGTTTCATAGACAGCAGCATCCAAAGACTGACTCCTGCTTGTCAGTGTGCAGCTGTCAGCTCATGCCACAGGCATTAAATGGCTTTGATATTTATATGACGGTGATGGGGAAGTCTTTCAACCAAACCATACGGCCCTATTCCAGACAGAGGCTCTTGGAGGTATTGTCCAAAAGCCTGTTTCACTTTTAAGTATTTTCAAATTTGACATATCTCTTACTTCTGACTGCTGAGGAAAACAACTCAGGGTCATGGGTAGTTGATGCTGGCATTGTGCCCAGGGAGAATAATTTCTAGGACTTAATAGGTGATTATTTTTAACTGGATCTTTTTTGCATATATATGCCATGCCAAAATCATGTTACTTCTAAGCTATGATAAGCAATATCATAAACACCAAACTGAGAAAGATGACATCTCTGACTAGGGTTGCAGAGAGATTTTACATTTTTTGTAATTATATATTTCACTGTGGTTGGTCTAACATTAGTGTCTTCAGGATCCAGAGCTAGGAAATGCACCCATCTCTAAGCTAAATACATGGGTAATGAGGGGGCGCCTGGGTGGCTCAGTCAGTTGAGCCTCTGACTCTTGATTTTAGCTCAGGTCATGATCTCACAGTTTCATTGGTTTGAGCCCCGCATCAGGCGTGGAGCCTGCCTGAGATTCTCCCTGTCTCTCTGCCCCGTCTCTGTGCTTACTCTCTCTGTCTCTCTCAAAATAAATAAATAAACTTTAAATTACAAATATCTTGTAATTGAATCTATTTATATTTCTAAATATAGTTGGTTCACAAAAATATATTAGATCCTTATCTTTTCCCTTAAAATTTCTTTTATTTGGTATTTTTCATATTTTGAAAGAGATTCCTGTTTGTTGTAATAACAAGTGAAATATTGCAAAGATATATATAAATAGAAATGCTAATTATCTCTTTACTCCTACTTCCCAATCCCTCCCTTCCAAGGTAATCACAGTTATCTTGCACATCTTTCTTCTTACACATACAAAAATGAGCAAATGTATATAGATATAAAAATTTGTTTATTTTTTGTTGTAATTTCTAAAGAATGCATATATTATTTTTATACTTTGGCTTTTCCATTTTTTTTTTTGTTTATGAAATTAACACATGTTCATCATAGGATGTGGAAAACAAGAAAATAGTGGAAAAGAAAAATCATTCCTAATATCACTTAGAGATAATTATATATAAACTATTAATGTTTATTGGCAAATTTCTATTTAGCACAGCAGAGTGCAAAGAGCATTTTGCTTGGGGTGAAACGAATGCAAATTCCAGACCAGTATATGCCATTCACCAGCTGTGGGAGCTTGCTCAAGTTTTTTTTTTTTTTCTTTCCAAAGCTCACTTTTCTTATCTGTAATTTAAGATAATGATGTAATCTACCACATGTAATAATGTTTGTAAGTGGATCCAAAACTAGCAGCTATCATGATCAGTGGTAGTTTTTTTGATAGATAGACAGACAGACAGACAGACCATATGTTGGTTTACCTTCCTTCTTCATTTAATCTTACATTAGGAACACTTGCTCAGATCACCGAATAGTCTTCAAGACATAATTGTAATGACTGCATCATGTGGCTGTACCATAATGTGGTGAGCCAATCTCCTATTATTGAACATTTTGGTTATGTCTACATGTCGGCAAAAGACGAGATTTATTTCAGCTCGAAATTTCAGCCCAAGCTTTGAACCCTGCCCTTAGATGAGTGGTTTTAACTTTAGATCGTGGCTGCCATTATAGCTTTTAAAAAATATGCTGCCAGATGCCACCCCCCCCAACCCCATTCTAATTTGAGTAACATGAGGTAGGGCCTATGTCTTGCTTTTCTCCTGCAATCTCCTTTATCTACCTCCTCACCCTGTCCTATAAGAACCACAGTACTAGATGATTTCTTAAACCTTCTGCCATCTGCAGATTATCAGGAAAGCACTGTAAGCTGAGGACATTGTATGGTCTTCCTCACTAGGGCTTCCTCTGTGGTCTTATGACCTAAAACAGTGGTTCTCAACTAGAAGGCAATTTTGCCCCCCAGGGGACATATGCGATGTCTGGGGCATTTTTTGTTTATTACATCTAGGGAAGGGATTGCTGTTACATCTGGGTACAGGCCAAGGATGCTGCTAAATGTTCTATAGTACAAAGAATAGCCCCTGTATTAGTTTCCTAGGGCTACTGTAATAAAGTACCATAAGCTGGGTGGCTACAAATAATAGAAATGAATGGTCTCATAGTTCTGGAAGCTGGAAGTCTGAGATCAAGGTATCAGCAGGGCTCGTTCCTTCTGAGGGCTGGGAGGGAGAATCTGTTCCAGGCCTCCCTCCTAGAGTTTGATGCTTTACTGGCTATCTTTGGTGTTCCTTGGCTTGTAGCTGTATCGCTCCAGTCTTGGCCTTCATGTCACATGGTGTTCTCTCTGTGTCTGTATCTTCACATGGCCATCTTTTTTTTTTTTTTTTTCCTATGGTGAAAAAATTTATATTTAGAATTAGCCAGCTGGACTCAACTTAGATGATCCCAATTTTGTTGGCAACATCCAAACATCATAGTCAGGAGCCAAACATATGCCTTCTTCTTTCCATCAGACCTGATCAGGGTGTTGACCTTGGTCACCTCAATGTCATAGAGCTTCCTCATAGCCTGTTTGATCTGGTGCTGGTTGACCTTGACATCCAGGTGAACACAAGTGTGCTGTTGTTTTCTGTTTTCTTCATGGCTGAGTAGGTAGAGGGAACTTGATGGTATAGTGGTCAAGCTTGTTTCTCCTGAGGGCCTTCTTTCAAGGTTATATGGGCTGCTTTTGGAGACAGTGTCTTGGTCTTCAGAAGGTAGGTGACATGCAGATCTTTTTTTGTGTGACAATGGATACCTTTCAGCACTGCTTTCTTAGGTTTCAAAGCCTTTGCTTTGGCTTTGGCTTGGGGGCAGGGGCCCCTTCCTTCACTTTTGGACCATCTTAATAAAAACGGTTTCCAAGGCCACAGACCATTTTTTATAAGGCTACCAGTCATATTGGATTAAAGCCCACCCAGTTTCAATATGACCTCATCTTCACAAATTACATCTGCAATGACACTATTTCCAAAAGATGGTCACATTCTCAGGTACTAGAGATTAAGGCTTCGACATAATCTTTTTGGAGGAACAGAATTCAACCTGTGACAGTCTCCCAAACAAAGAATTATCTGGCCCAAAATGTTAATAGTGTTACTGTTGAGAAACACTTTCCATATAATCTGTAGATCAAACCCAAGGAGGTAGGTCAAGGTAAGAATAGGGCAGGTAGGAGCGGTCCAGGGTCTACAAAGATGGAAAGTGAACAGGAACACCATCAGTCAAGAGGGTCAGTGACCTCTGCTCTTGCATCAGAGGCTGTGGGCCTCTTGTAGATCTGTACAGACATGGGCAGCTGCGATCCACAGGGCTGTCTGTATGTGACCAAGAGGAAGGAAGGACATGAAGGGGCACTATACTAACTGGGCTGAAGCAGAAGTGTAGGTGGGTCAGAGCCTCTGCTTTGTTAACCCATTATCTGACCCCCATTTCCCTGGGTCAGGCCCAGCCTTTCCCTGTCTATCCCCTTCAGGATGGGGACAGAAGAAAAAAGTAAATCCCCAAGCCCACAGGTTTTCAGCAGTATTTTCAAGCCAACTGTCTTGTCTTCTCAGAGCCCTGCCTTCTCCCTCTCACACCCACTGCCTCCCACTGGCAGCCAAACATAGAACATGAAAAACAGGAAAAACAGCAACACTGCAAAGTTATATTTTCTGAGAGAGAACATTACTTTGGGTACACCCCCCCCCCAAGATGTCTTTAGCTGCCAAACCCTGCAGCAGGTGGCCCTATTCATCTTCGTTCTGTGGGGATGCTATCTCACCAACTGCTTGTTTCCTTGGCTGTAAGATGTCCGCATGAGAATGAACTTTTACAGGGCCAGGGTGGCTGGGCAATCCATGTATCCACTTCTGAACACTTAGGTCTACCTTGTTCACTTTTCAAATATTTTTGTCCACATTCTCCTGTTGTGCTTACACACTCCCCTTCATTATTTTGCCAGTTTGAGTAGAGTGAAGGGAAAGGGGGTGGGGGAAGTGTGGCCAGGGTGGAGACAGTGTTATCAAATTCTGGGAGTGGTGGGTTGCTTACCAGCAGCAATGTGGATGCCAGCTAACTGCATCTGGGGCCTGTTAGGAAGAGGATTAAATGCTTCCCTTCTCTGTCTTCAGAGCTTTGTGTCTTTAGGGCATTCTCCTGGTTTTGATCTGATTGCTCAGTTCCCTGGGACCCTCTACTTTGCCCCAGGCTGGAGTTCTGGGACAATTTCTGGCCTCGAGTCCCCTTCATATTTGCTCTTCTTTGTGTTCAGGCTAAGTACCAGTCTTGGCTCTCCCAGGCCTGCCTACAGTCCTGTCTCTATCTTCAACTATTCTCCCTGTGTTGGAGGCATAGGTGGGGAGGGGCAGAGACAAAGTCCTTTCTTGCTTTCTGTCTCAGCCTAGTAGGTGTGGCCACATTTTCTGGAATCTTGACCAGTCCTTTCTTACAAGCTGGACCTGATGTTTTCTGTCCAATCTGTATTGGCAGCCTCTAGGATTGCCCTGCCTTTTGGTCCAGAAACAAGTTGTTTTGTGTTGTTGTTGTTGTTCTACTAAATAGATAATTTGCTAACAGTTAATTTTCATTGCTTCTTTTGCTCTCTTGCCTGCAAGTAACTGGATATTCAGCTTCCCACCTACAGCTGAGAGGAAATACATCAAAGTTTCTTTAAAGTATAACATGTAAATGAATACAGCTGGTGCAGAATAGAAGGATAGAGAAGGAATCAGTAAGAGAGAACAAACACCCTAGTGAAAAATAGCTGATATTCTTTTCTCAGAATTCCTAGACCTAGGTACATTCTTTTTTTTTTAAAGAATTTTTTTTTCAACGTTTATTTATTTTTGGGACAGAGAGAGACAGAGCATGAACGGGGGAGGGGCAGAGAGAGACGGAGACACAGAATCGGAAACAGGCTCCAGGCTCTGAGCCATCAGCCCAGAGCCTGACGCGGGGCTCAAACTCATGGACCGCGAGATGGTGACCTGGCTGAAGTCGGACGCTTAACCGACTGCGCCACCCAGGTGCCCCCTAGGTACATTCCTAAACACATAAAAATTAGACTGTAGAAAAATAAAACTTTACTTAAAAATTTTACTTAAAAAATATGGAGTTCTGAAAATATACCATTTATTGTTAATAGGAAAAGGTGCTAAAGAGTTCCAGATATAGAGAGGAACATGTTCTCTAGCAAGTAGTGATGCACATGAGAATGGGACATGGTGGTGACTGTGTACGTAAGTGTGATACAGCCAGAGATAATCTCAACACCCAAACTATTGTGTTGGGAGATATTGGCATCTATAGTAGTTATTCTGGTATTAGTCCCAATTATTAGACTGAGTATTTGTACAGATAGTCTCCACTTTAAGGAGCATCTGATTAGGAATGTTCATTAGACATTCCTTGTTTGGACATACAAATTGCCTTAATGAAGGCAACTAGTGTTTGTTGCCTTATTTGGGAAGCCATAGGAAGATGTCCTTCTAGCAGGTGTAATGTGGTGGGCTAACCCATCACTGGTTCCAAGAAGTAGTTTCCTCCTTTTTTCCTACTGCTTCCAGCCAAAGACCACTTTGCCATTGCCAGAGTCCATCCCATTCCTCCCCTGTGAGTACCAGCAAGTGGAGAAGAAATATGTGCCTGGTGCTGCAGGATGAAAACTAAAAAGCATTTTCCTGTATCACCCTAGTTATAAATGTTGACTAATTGTACATGATGTACAATGTTAGTACCAAATTTTAAACCCATTATGTGCACAACTGAATTTATTTATTTTTATCCTGGGAATCTAACTCCCATTTACATGGAAAATATATTCTCTGTACTAAATAAGAAGTTTACAAAGAAACTTTTAGGTCATTACTCATTTTTAAACTGGAGACTACCTACATTAGGAGATATGGTAAATGTCCATTTCCAACCATTACTACTGACAAGAGCTGGGCCTCACAGCTTTGGGGTTTAGTACCTGTTTAAAGGAGAGCACTGTGCCTAAGAGGAACATTTATGAGTAGTTGGAATAGAAAAAAATGAGTTATATAGGACTCTTTCCTTCAAGGAGAATGTAATGCTCTCTGGAAGTCACCATGTACACTTTGAAAGTGTATTACAAAACAAAACAAAATAAAACAAAACAAAACAAAACAAAAAATAGTTGCAAAAGAATAATTGCAACATCATATTTTAAAAATCAAAGGATGGTGCGCCTGGGTGACTCAGTCGGTTAAGCGTCTGACTTCGGCTCAGGTCATGATCTCTCAGTCCGTGAGTTCGAGCCCCGCGTCGGGCTCTGTGCTGACAGCTCAGAGCCTGGAGCCTGTTTCAGATTCTGTGTCTCCCTCTCTCTTTGACCCTCTCCCATTCATGCTGTCTCTCCCTGTCTCAAAGATAAATAAACTTTAAAAATATATATATAAAAAATTAAAAAAAAATCAAAGGCACAAGAACAAATATAATGCAAAGTAGCAGAGAAGCAGAAGAAGTAGAGTTTTACACTGAATCTTAGAGAGGTACATGGTTTAATGAAAAGTCCTGGAGGTTATATTCAGAGACATGACTTGCCATTGTCTAGCTATGTAACATACTTCAAACATGTTACTTCATCTTTCTGAGCCTCAGTTTTCTCATTTGAAAAATGTAATTAATAATGCCCATCTTACAATATCCTAAAGCTTAGAGGTAAAGTATATTAAGAGACTAATACAATGCCTAGAACACCTGTAGGTACCTGATAAACTTATATTGCCTTCTTTGACCCATAAATTATTTAAAAGTATGTTCTTTAGTTTCCAACTCTTTGGGGATTTTCCAGTGATATTTCTATCATTGATTTATAATTTAATTGTGTTATGATCAGAGAAGATATTTTGTATGACTATATCCTTTTGAATTTTTTGAGACTTGCTTATTAGCCCAGAATATGGTTTATCTTGGTAAATGTTCTGTGAGCACTTGAAAAGAATATACATTTTTTTCTTGTTGGGTGGAGTGTTAATAAATGTCAGATCAGTTAGATCAAGTCTTCAAATCTCCTATATCCTTACTAATTTCCTTTCTACTTGTTCTGTTTAATTATTGGGAGAGGGACATTAAATGTCTGATTATAATTGTGGATTTGTATGCTTCTCCTTGAAAGTGTATCAGTTTTTGCTTCATGTATTTTAAAGCTTTGTTAGTAGGTGCATATATGTTTGGGATTATGGTGTCCTCTTGATGAATTGACCCCTTTATCATTATGAAATGAATTTCTTTTTCCCCAGTAATATGATTTGCAATGAAATCTACTATGTCTGATATTAATAAAGTCACCCCAGTTTCTTTCGATTAGTGTTATTATGCTATATTTTTTCCACCCTTTTACTTTTAACTTATTTGTGTCTTTACATTTGAAGTGCATTCCTTGTAGACAACATATAGTTGGGGCTTGCCTTTTTATCCAACCTGACAATCTCTGCCTTTTGATTGTAGTGTTTAGATAACTTATATTTAATGTGACTATTGATATGTTTGTCTATCATCTTGTTATATTTTTTCCATTTTGTTTCATCTATTCTCAATTATTTCTCTCTTCCTTTTTCTTCCTGTTTTGGGTTAATTGAATATTTTTTTTCCTTAAAAAAAACCCCAGATTTATTGAGATATAATCCACATACATACCATTCACCCTTTTATTTATTTTTAAGTGCATTTATTTATTTTCAGAGAGAGAGACCATAAGTAGAGGAGGGGCAGAGACAGAGGGAGAGAGAAAATCCCAAGCAGACTCTGTGCTGTCAGCATAGAGCCCATCACAGAGCTCGATCTCATGAACCATGAGATCATGACTTGAGCCAAAATCAAGAGTTGGACGCTTAACCAACTGACCCACTGATGTGCCCCACAATTCACCCTTTTAAAGTATACAATTCCATGGTTGCAAGTGTATTCACAGAGTTATGCAAATATCACCACAGTTAATTTTGGAACAATTTCATCACCCCCAAAAGAAACTCTGTGCCCATTAGCAGTCACTCCAGCCTCAGTATCTCCTGGAAAGCAGTAACATCCTTTTAGTGTAGAACTAGAGAGTATAATGCTAAGTGAAATAAGCCAATCAGAGAAAGACAAATACCATATGATTTCACACATATGTGGAATTTAAGAAACAAAACAAACAAGGAAAGAAAAAAAAAAAGAAATAAAGAGGTAGAGAAACCAAGAAACAGACTTTTAACTGTAGAGAACAAACTGTTACCAGAGGGGAGGTGGGTGAGGGGATGGGGAAAATAGATGAGGGGGATTAAAGAATACACTTATCATGATGAGAAGTGAATAATTTTTTATGATTCCATTTTATCTCTTTGTTGGCTTCTTAGCTATAACTCTTTATTTTGTTACTTTAATGGTGGCTTTAGGGTTGTTTGTAATATGTGACTTCAATTATTACAGTTCACCTTCAAATGATGTTTTGCCACTTTACATATAGTATAAGAACCTTACAATAGTATAGTACACTTCCATTTCTCCCTTTGTGACCTTTGTGCTATTGTTGTCATATGTTTTACTTATGCATGTGCTGTAAACCCCATGCTACACTATTGTTATGTTTGTATTATTATGTTTTTTTTAAGTTTTATTTATTTATTTTGGGGGGGAGAGAGAGAGAGCATGCACGCATGCGCGTGAGTGGGGGAGGGGCAGAGAGAGATTGAGAGAGAGAGAGAGAGAGAGAGAGAGAGAGAGAGAGAGAGAGAGAGAATGGGAGAATAGTAGGCTCCACATCAGCAGCACAGATCCCGACACGGGACTGGAACCCACAAACTGTGTGATCATGACCTGAGCTGAAACCAAGAGTCGGGCACTTAACCAACTGAGCCACCCAGGCACCCCTAAATTGTTATCTTTTAAAGAGATTTAAATAATAAGAAAAACTTACATTTTTTCCCCATACAGTTAACATTTCTAACGTTCTTCATTCCTGTGTGTGGATCTGTATTTCCATCCGATACCATTTTCCTTCTTCCTGAGGGACTTCCTTTAACATTTTTTTGTCATGTAAGTCTGCTGGTGAAGAATTTTTTCAGATTTGTATGTCTTAATATGTCTTTATTTTCACTTTTTTTTGGACAAATATTTGTACTGGGCATAAGAATTCTAAGTTGACAAAATTTTTCTCTTTCAGTACTTTAAAGATATTGCTCTGCTATTTTCTGGCTTGTATTCTTCTGATGAGGAGTCTGCTGTCAATCCTTATATTTGGTGTGTGTGTGTGTAGCACGTCTTTTTTTCCTCTGGCCCCTTTTAAGATTTCCTTTTCTCTGTTTTTTCCCCACTTGGTTTGATTCAACTTTTATGTACCTTGGTGTAATTTTCTTTGGGTTTCTTGGGTTGAGTTTAGTTTCTTGTATCTGTGGATGTTTGGAAATTTTTTGGCCATTATTTCTTTAAATCTTTTATATCTTTTCTACTCCCCATACTGTCCTTTAGGGATTTCAATTACATGGGTATTAGCTTTATTAAAGTTGTCCCAACAGCTCACTGAGGCTTCATTTTAAAAAATTATTTTTCTGTCAGCATTTCAATTTGAACAGTTTCTATATTGCTGTGTTTTTGAGTTCAGTAATCTTTTCTTCTGCAGTGTTTAACCTACTTTTGATACAACCCAGTATTTTTTCATCTCTTGAAGTGCAAGATCTTTTTTTTTCTTTATGTCTTATGTTTCTCTACTTAACTTTTGAACATATGAAATACAGTTACAATAGCCATTTAAAAAAAACCTTGTCTACTATTTTTAACATCTATGGCAGTTATGGGTCAGTTTTGATTGCTTTTTGTCTTCATCATAGGTTATATTTTCCTGATCCTTTGTATATCTGGTAGTTTTTTATTAGATACCAGACACTGTGAATTTTACCTTGCTGGTTGCTGAATATTTCTATACTCCTATAAGTATGCCTAAATTTTTTTTTAATTTTTATTTATTTTTGAGAGAGAGAGCAAGCAGGGGAAGGGCAGAGGAAGAGGAAAACAGAGGATCCAAAGCAGGCTCCCTGCAGACAGTAGAGAGCCCAATGCGGGGCTCGGACTCATGAACCGTTAGACCATGACCTGAGCCAAAGATGGACCCTAAAATGACTGAACCATCCAGGTGCCCCCTATAAATATTCTTAAGCTTTGTCTTGGGACACAGTTAAGTTACTTGAAAAAAGTTTGGTCTTTTTAGGTCTTTCTTATAAAATTTGTTAGGCAGGACCAGAGCAGTGCTTGGTCTAAGGCTAACTATTTACCCCTGCTGAGGCAAGACTCTTCTGAGTACTCTACCTAATATCCTGTGATTCATGAGGTTTTCCAGTGTGACTGGTGGAAAGGGGTACCATTCCAGCCCTGTGTGAATACTGGGTGCCCTTACCTTTCATTCTTTCAGGTGGTTCTTTACCCCCAGATTCATTCCCTGCATACCTGCCCCCAGACTGTGTAAGGAAAGAAGGTGAAAGAAATTTATTGTCAACTTTAAAGTAGTATTCAAATGTAAAATTTTAGGCATCACCTTGATTTGTCTGCCGTTCACTATTGTCAAAACTAGAGTTAAGTCTGTATCTTCCCCAATGCCTGTACGTGCATGTCTCTCTTCCCCTCATTTGCTCCTTTCCTCTAACTGCCCATGAGTTCCAGCTATACCAGCCTGGAAAAATAATCATCGGGAAAGAAATTCTCTCCTGGTCTTCTGGTAGTCACATTCTCCAGTCCATACCACCTCTTTTGAATAGTGAAATTGCTTCCTGGGCCTCATCCTTCTCATCCCCAGAGCATACAGCCAAGAGTGCTAACTTCATGTTACCAAGGAAATGAACTCTTGATGCTATAGGTGTTTATTTTCACTGCCTCTTCCACTCCCTGCCACTTGCCCTTCTGCTTCAGCCCAGGGAAACGGAAACCATACCTGTGTTTTGGGGATGCCTCTGTTTTCAGAGACAAGTTATCCTAGAAGTTTCTGTTTCTTCCATGAGGAGAAAGCAAAAAAAAAAAAAAATAATGGGCCAGGCCTGCAGCAGAGGGAGTGGAAGGTAGACTGAAGGCCTGAATATCTAGGGTATTTTACCTGGTTGACCTAGGGACTGGGGAGAGAAGGACAGAAACTGCAGCTATATCTGTGTCCCAAATGTCTGACTCAGGACTATCACAGGCCTTGCTTGAAAGCCCCAAAGGCTGAAGGATTAATAACCCAGCTCTTAGAACCCATTTTTGGCATATCAGTTGGGTAATGTTGATAAGGGGTCAAGTACAAGGCAGAGGCTATGCAGCTGGGAAACCAAAGAATGCCCAGGAACTGTACTCACAGTGAAGTCCAACTCTGGCCTTGGGGCAGAAACTGCTGTTTATTTGGTCAGAAGGTGAACAGAAGCCTGTCGTGATCCATGCTCCAATTTGGGGTGATGATAGGCATCAATACAGTGCTTTGGTAATACTCCAGTTGATATTCTCTAAGCACATTTCTATTTCAAGACTGTGCCAAGAGGTAGGATAAACCAAATGGTGTTGAACATTGAATATGAATTATAGCATGTAAGGTCTTATACCAAGTAGTTGATGAGAGCCAAGGATTGAATATTAGGATTAACGGGGAGTGATGTACTCTTTAATATATTAATTAATTCATTAAATATTTATGGAGTATTTACTTGGTGCCAGGCACTAAGGGAAAGAGATGAAAGACATTATTTGCCCCTAAGCAGACAAGAAAGGCAAACATTTGCATTAGAGTATGGCAGGTTGGCACAGATCACTCTGGGAGCTCAGAGGAGCATATCTAAGCCAACCTTGGGTGAGAAGTGGAGGTGAGGGTGGGCTTCCTGGAAGAAGTGGTGCCTGGTCTGGGTCTTAAAGGGTAAGAGTTGATCATGTAAAAAAGAAAGGAGGAAAACATCCCAACCATAAGAATAGGGGCAGGATTCCGTGCAATGAGTTCTGGAAGTGTAAACAATTTATTTCATAGGCTGTAGGGGGAGAAATGTGAGTTGAAGCTGAAGAGAAAAAGCAAGCATCATATGAAGAAGGGCCTTGCATGCCATGCTAAGGCATTTTACCCCAAAGTCAATGGGAAGCCACTGAACAGTTTTAAGAAGAGAGGTGTGACTGGATCTGAATTTTAGAACCTCTTTCTGGTAGTGACAGGGAGGAAGGCTGAGCAGCAGGTAAAGCAAAGAGCACAGCTTTTAGCATTGACCCCATTGCCCTCCCACATGTCTTTATTATCCCTTTCTCTTTATAAATGTGTTCTGTAGCTCTTCTCAGCCTATCCAGTATGATTTCCTACCATTGTCTAATTTGTTCAGGTTGACTCAACTTATCAAACATACCATGCTCATTCCCATCTTTGTGCCTTGTTTATTCAGCAAACATTTAATAAGTGCCTATAGTATACCAGCCACAGCTCCTGGCATGAAGAACCAAAGATGAATGAAACATGGAACCTACATTTAAGGAGCTCACAGACCAGTAGGAAGATACCCATTGAAGCACATTGTTACATGTGAGCCTGAAAATGGCTATGGAATGGGATAAACATAGAGTACCATGGGCATAAAGAAAAGTGGGTCCTGTCAATGAGAAGTCCTCTTCCTTCTCTACTGAGTCCTGCCCATCCTTAGGCTTCTGCCTTCACTCTGTATAGAGGCGGGGTAATGTCTCTATACGCTATACACCCATCACATCTGTCTTCTGCTTAAAACTGTTCAGTGGCTTCCTACTGCCTTTGGGGTAAAACATCTCAGTGTGGCAAGCCAAGGCCCTTCTTCATCTGACATAATAGTGTAATGGTTTGAGCTTGGGCTCTGAAACCAGGAAAGATTTTAATCTTGGTTCTATCATATGAAACATGTGACCTTGGCCAGAAATTATTTGTGCCTCAGTTTCTTCATGTGTAAAATGGAGCTGATGGCTGTACTGACTTCATAGCATTATTATGAAGATGAAGTGAGTTAATATGCATATAAATCTTTAGATTGTCTTTGGCATGTGAAAATTATTCAGTAATTATTGGCTATTTTTATTTTCAGTTTTTTCCATTTTTTCAGCATCTATATCATGATGTCAAAGAACTTTAACCTTTAATTATTATTGTGTTACTTGCTCAGTTTTCTGTGTTGCCATATTATGTCACGGATGACTACACAATAATCTATTGAGGCAGCATACATTGCATATGTATCTGTACTCCTGAAAGACTCACAGCATTAGATATGTATTAGGATAATGAGCCATCCCAACTTGCTTAGAATTGATAGGACTTTTGGTGTTAAAATCAGGAAAGTAGGGGCGCCTGGGTGGCGCAGTCGGTTAAGCGTCCGACTTCAGCCAGGCCACGATCTCGCAGTCCGTGAGTTCGAGCCCCGCGTCAGGCTCTGGGCTGATGGCTCGGAGCCTGGAGCCTGCTTCTGATTCTGTGTCTCCCTCTCTCTCTGACCCTCCCCCGTTCATGCTCTGTCTCTCTCTGTCCCAAAAATAAATAAAAACGTTGAAAAAAAAAATAAAAAAAAAAAATAAAATAAAATCAGGAAAGTACCGGACAAACTGGGACAAGTTGTCTACTTTATATATACAGTAGGCACTTCAGTTTTGTTTTTTATATATCTCTTATTGGTCCCAAACTTAACTTTCAAGTAAGCTTGCTTTCACTTTGCCACAAATATTTATTTACTGCCTAGAAAATATAAAGTCACAACCTCTGGGTTTCTTTGGGGTTTCCTGAAATTCCCTAGAGTTTAAAGTAGAAAATCTGAGACATTCCTGAAAAACACTCTCTCCCATCAGCTCTGGGTGTATTTACTAGAAATTGTGGACAGCCCTGTAGGAGCCTTCTTCAACCTGGCCCACAGCCTAGGAAGTCTCTCCTGCCCATCATTTCCCATCTCTCTTGGTGTTTCCATCATGATTTTGAGTACCTCCTTCATTTGCTTTCCAGAATCAACATACCCTTAGTTGACTCAGTGGCAAAGCCTCTTTCTTCACACAAGGATCATGTTTTTTCCATGAATTCCCCAAGTGGGGCCAAAGGATTTTTCCTCTTTTTTGTGTACCACTACCACCCTACTTCAACCTGCCCTGGGACAGCATTTGCCCTAGGCCATTGTTTTTCAGATAGCATTCCTTAAGGATCCACTGTGGCCTCTTTAAGTATTTCTTTTTTTTATTATTTATTTATTTAATTAATTAATTATTTATTTAATTTTTATTTTTTTCAATATATGAAACTTATTGTCAAATTGTTTTCCATACAACACCCAGTGCTCATCCCAAAAGGTGCCCTCCTCAATACCCATCACCCACCCTCCCCTCCCTCCCACTCCCCATCAACCCTCAGTTTATTCTCAGTTTTTAAGAGTCTCTTATGCTTTGGCTGTCTCCCACTCTAACCTCTTTTTTTTTTCTTAAAACCATGACAAGAGTTTGCGGAAGCCCGGCCAATCTTCTCCAGTACAATCAAGGGTCTGTGTCAACAGTCTCTGCAAGTTTGTACCCCAGTGTGTTAGTTTCCTGGGTCTTAAATAACAGAAATTTATTCTCTCTCAGTTCTGGAGCCTAGAAGTCCAGGGTCAAAGGTGTCAACAGGACTGGTTCTTTCTGAGGATATGTGGGAGAATGTGTTCCATGCCTCTCCTAACTCTGGTGGTTTACTGGCAATGTTTATCATTCCTTGGCAGGTAGATACATCTCCCAATCTCTGCTTCATCTTCACATGGCATTCTTTTTGTAAGGACAGCAGTCATGTTGGATTAAGAACCCACTCTACTCCAGTGTGACTTGATCTTAACTAATTACATCTGCAATGACCCTTTCCAAATAAGGTCACATTCTGAGGTTCTGGGGCTTAGGGCTTCAACATGTCAATTTCCAGGGTTGGGGAGGAAGTACAATTCAGTCTTTAATGCCCAGATCTTCAGGTAAGTTAAATAAAAACAAAATTCTGTGGACACTAAAGGCCACTTCTCCACCGTCATTGCTCATAAATCCATCTCCATTCTCCACTCACTTTGCATTTGATACTATTTCTGCTACAAGATTTGCATGGTTACCAGCATCCATTTATTTAGCACTCTATAGGGCATTGTATGACTGCAGGGATATTAAGAAATATAATATACACTTGACTCACCAGTTCTAAATCAGGGTATATCAGGTCTTTTTTAAGGGAAGCCTGCTGAGGAAAAGTTGAATCCATGGCATAACTATTATAAAGGCAGTGACTCCCATCCTGATGAATAATAATTATAAGCTGGTTGCCTTTTTAAATGCTCTAGAGAATAGCATGGTGTGTACAGACATGGATTGAGAGAGTGTGTACATGTGTGCGTGCGTGCGTGTGCATGTGCATGGAGTAGTTTATGATGAAATCACCAGGCTCCTCCCCAGTCTTCCTGCAAACATTAAGCCTTCATTGGGTGCACAGGGAATAGCCTGCATCTCCTCACTCTGACTGTGGCCGCTTGCTTCCTTCTGTCAGATCCCTGGAATTGCTTGACCTCTTCCCCTATAAAGAGATAGCTCTGTTCCAAAAGATAAACACCAGTAGTTACGGGGAACTTGGGGGAGAAAGTCGAACAAGCCTTCCAGTTATTGTTTCCCTGGTGTTCTCACGTAGAAACACAGACGATCTTTGTGGATGAGGTATTTCTGACTCTGGCAGTTACAGCCTGAGATGTGAAGGCAATGATGGATCTTCACAAGGGTGGGGAATCAGAGCACATGGGAGAGGGGGTTCTTGCCTTGTCTCCTCGCTTCTTTCCAGGGACACCCCACCTCTGAGAAATCCCGGGAACGGAGGAGGCACCTAGCTAGTGCCCATTTATGCTGAGCTGCCAGGAAGGCTGCTAGCTTGCTGAGAGGCGGCGGGCAAGCCTGGCACTCAGCTCCTCTGCTGCCAGATCAGGGAGCTGTGTGCTTAGCGCCTACACCCTAGGCTCCAGCTCTGGGCAGCCCCGGGTGGGCTGGGGGAAAGCGTGAAGCTCTCAGTCAGTGGCTGCAAGTTGACTCTCCCTCACTGTTGCTGCTGGCAGAATACCTACACCAACGCGGACAAGCTCCTAGAGGCTGCAGAGCAGCTGGCTCAGACGGGGGAATGTGACCCCGAGGAGATCTACAAGGCAGCTCGACACCTGGAGGTGCGCATCCAGGACTTTGTGCGCAGGGTGGAACAGCGGAAGCTTCTCCTGGACATGTCTGTCTCCTTCCACACGCACACCAAAGAGGTAAGGCGAGTCGATGGAAAGGGGGCGTTGGCTGGGTTGATTTGTTCTGGCAAGGGTCAGGGCAGTTTCCCAGGAAAAAACGGCCTCCAAGGTATGCCCAGGGGCCTGGGTGGTCTTGGGGTTACTAACCTCCTGACAGTGATGATACTAACAATTTGCTCCTGATTACCTGTATTTAGGTCTCAACCAAAATGAAACATTTCCTTCTCATCTCTAGTGAGGAGGGAGCCACCCAGGCAGGTAGTTTAGGGAGTCTGCTAGAGCATTCAGTCTGCAGCTAGAGAAACTGGGGGATCCCTAGTATAGAAATAGTCACTGCAAGAGGAAACGTAAAATAGCAGAGACTCCCTTCCCCCCCCCCCCCATACCCAGTTTCTTATGGTTGCTGTTTCCTATCAGAAATCAGTCCTGCAAAACTTTGATCATCTTTGCTACCAGCAAGAAACGTACAGAGTTTGCAAATGTGTTCTATGCTTTTCTTTTATTTTTTTAAAACAGAGAATTAAATCTTCTTAATGAGGTCTGCTCCAGGGTGGTGATGTTAATGTGAGTTGCTTCTCAACTTGTCTGATTGTGGAGTGGTGGCCAGTGACGGAAGGGAGACTGAGGTACCCTCCATGCAGGAGGAAGCCAGCTGGGCTAAAATCTGGTCCTGAATCATTCACAAAGCAGAGACGGGAAAGGGGAGAACGGATTGTGTTCCACCGTTGGCAGGGCAGAGAGGCTCCCAGAAAGGAGTTGGGTTGCAAACCTGCAATTGCTTTTCATTTCTGATTAACATGGGGGCATTTGAAATTGAGTAAGTGGCCAGTAAGGAGGCACATTTAGCATCTTCTATAATAACACCCTTGGCAGATGAACTCATTAGGTGTATGCATGCTTCTGTTCCCCCAGGAATTCATTTTAATGGAGTATTAATTAAAGTGTGATTGCTTCTCAGAAAAAAAAAATTAACCCTACTTAATTAAGTTGATTTGTGATATTTGAAATGCATTAAGAAGCCTGGTTGTTACTACTTCACAGGCTTTTCTGACACTTGGTGGGAATGAATGCAAATTGTTGCAGTGCCTATCAGAGAAAAACATGAAAAGATAATGTTTTCTAAACTGAGATTCCCCAGGCAGATGAAGGGGCTGTGAGCTCCCAGAAGATGGCTCTGCTTCCTCTCTGTGGGATCCACAGCCCCTCTCTGATGAGTGTCTGTAAAGCAAGGGGATTAGCTTTAATCCAGGTTTCCTGCCTGGTTGTCTGCTCGCTTGTGGCTCACCCGATTCTTAATAATGGTTTCTGAAACCAAAATCATGTGTATTCTCCTCTAATTATGAGCCTGTGGGTGATGGAATGGAACATGAATGAACAGGAGTCATATTCCTCGTGAAGGCTGTGGGGGTGCTAGCTGCCTAGGGAGATGGAAGATGAAGTCAGTTTAGCTATATCTCCCACCTTCTGTACATGGAGCTAGAAGGCTGGGATCCTAGTCCAGATTCTGCTGCTGTAGAACCAGGTGAGCTTGTGCAGATCACCGTGCCTCTGGCCCTGGGCTGCCTCATCTATAAAATCATGCTGTTGGATTCAGTGGCCCTGAGATCCCTGATGGTTCTAAAGTGAATTCAAAATTCCTTTCTTCTTCTCCTCTTCTTTATTTGATGTTGATAACAATAATAATAAATAATAGTAATTCAGTCTGAAGTAATACACCGAAGTGACAGACCTGACCTAAGATATGGCTCATTGTGAGCACTCAATGTGTAGTAGGTAGCATTTTTTTAATTGGGTACCTACTATGTGCCAGACACATGGAATCCTCATGGCGATCTTATGATCTAGATTTTATTAAACATACTTTCAAGTGGGAAAACTCAGGCTCACTAAAGAGTCTGTCTAAGTTACGGAGCTTCTAAGTCATACAGAGGAGATTTTACCTGGCTTCCTGAAGACTGTTCACACTTGCCCCTGCTGCTCCACACACTTCTGTTTTCCTCCTGCATCTCCTTTCCTCGTCTGCTCTTCTTCCTTCTCCTTACTCTTCTTTTTTCTCTTTACATTTCCAATCTCCAAAGCAGGCCTTGAGGGGGAGGGTGGATCTTAGCGGAGAAATGTAAAGTGTTGCCAGGTTGTGGGTGTGGGAGACAGATGCTGATAAGTACTGTCAGAGATGCTTCCTGCCTAGTTAGGGCTAATTTCTTCTTCTTTCCTTTCCTCCTTCCTTTTCTCTCTTCATTTCTGCTTGCATACAATCATTTTCTGAGTTTTTGCATTAATGCCAGTGTGTAATAGAATGGCATTGTGGGATATAAATTTGAAGGAATTAGAGCCTCCTGTACAGGAGATTTCTGAGCAGGAACTGAGCATCCATCTTCCTAAGTGATTTAACCTAGACTTCCTGTGACTCCCCAGGCTGAAGTTCATAATTTTACTTTTGCCTGCTTCCTACATCAAAAGATTTGTTCTACTTAGACTCAGAGAGGAAACAGGAGGAAAATATGAAAAAGATATGCTCCAGGCCCATTTCTTCTGCAGATTTGAAGACTCTGTTTAATCCTACTGGTCCTGCTTTATGAATTCTTGGTGGCCATACGAGTCTGGAAGGTTAAAATCTTCTAACCATTTTATTGCAGTGTTATTCATAATTTGAATAATTAGAAACTATTTGAATATTCCATGTTGAGTGATCCATTAAACATATCAGAGTGCATCTAGCTAGTGAAATATTATACAGTCATTATAAATCACATTGTAAAAGTTCATTAATAGCATGAGAAAGGGCTTGTAGTATAATACATAAAAAACTGTAGGGGCGCCTGGGTGGCACAGTCGGTTAAGCGTCCGACTTCAGCCAGGTCACGATCTCGCGGTCCGTGAGTTCGAGCCCCGCGTCAGACTCTGGGCTGATGGCTCAGAGCCTGGAGCCTGTTTCCGATTCTGTATCTCCCTCTCTCTCTGCCCCTCCCCCGTTCATGCTCTGTCTCTCTCTGTCCCAAAAATAAATACATAAAAAACTGTATATCCAGCATGACCACAATTTTGATATGCACATAGAATAAAGACTAGAAAGAAATATACAAAGAAGTTAAATGTTATGGGTGATTTAATTTTCTTTTGCATTTTTTTTTGGTTTTATAACTTTTCTTCAATGATATTTTCAGCTGAAAATAACAATCCCAATAATGTTATTTTACAAAAACAAAATTTGTCATCCCTACTTGGAGAGAAAAGTTACACTATAAAGAGAGGTGACAAACATGTGCCTGGGACCTTCCTATGCTTGCAAAGCCTCAGGTATTAGTATATATTGTGCTCAACTTTCAAATAGCTTCTTTTTGCCTGGGGACAGGAGGGCAGCTGGCATTTTGCTGTTCTGGAGAGTGAGGAAGCATGTAAGGAGAATTTACCCAGGTCCTCATTTTCTTTGTCCAGGGAGAAGGCATTTGTAGCAGGTGTCATCTGCTCTGCAGAGATTGTCCAGACAGAATTCTCCTTCCTTGCTGTGTTTCCATGGAAATACTGCAGTTTCTGGGCTTTCAAAATATCCCTTTTTAGGTATTTTTGTAGTAATAATATGAGAGTCAAATTAACTGAAGAATGTGGCCAAGATAATCAACCTCAACTCTTTATTACACAGCTTAACTAAATGCCCATTTCTCTTTGTTTCCAACCTTGTGAAATCATTCTTCCATGCTATTTCCTGCTCAAACAGGCACACACACACACACACACACACACACACACACACACAAACACACACTTCTCAAGACCCTCATGTGTACACATGTTTCTCTACCCACCACCCACCATAGAACCAAAACTAAATCAGTCTTCAAAAGGGATGATACTCTCAAGATCAAGACTGCTTCATCCTCTATTTCAGTTGCCAAACTGTCATGGTGCTTATCGAAGAAATAAAAGCTGATAGTTGATGCCAAAGAAAAATGATCTCTTCAAAATGAGGGAGGGGCAGTTTACCCTGTGGAACTAGTGTCCATTAGACATCTTGGGGCAGTCGATTGTATCATCACAGTGGCGGCCAGGGCTGTGCAGATGGACTAGCCAATCAGCAGGTGAAAGTGATAGAGTAAAATACCTCTTTCCTTAACCACTTATCCATAAGCCTCATTATTTCTAAAAACCTCCTAGTATCTCCCTTCCTTGTCCCTTCCTGACTGCCTTTTTCCATTGCCTCTTTCTCAGGCTGTCCCACTTTGCAGGCAGCATAGGCTCCATGGGCTGGCCCCTCCTAAATTCACTGGTTCACTATTAGGACTAACCTTATGTAGGCTTCTAACTAACTTTAAGTCTTCCTTAACTTTACCCCTGAGAAGGTTCTCAAACTTCTCAAGTTAGGCCCATTCTTTGGGTATAGGTATTTGGGGCCACAACCACATGTGTTCTCTGAGAGAAAGAACACATAAAGCCTCTAAGTATGTATATCAACATGGACCAAGTATTCATTGCCAACCAAAGAGCAGACCCCTAAAGGGGTGGGTCACAGTACAGGTATGTTTGATCAAGAAGAACGTCTGGAAATGGCTGAAATGTGAGAGTCATTCTGAAGCACTGGATTAGTGGAGAAAGTGCAGTGCTAATGTGTGAGACTCTCAATAAGCAGAAGATAAAGAGGATTACCCTAGGGGAGAGAAAGCAAAATGGAGAACAATAGGGAAAAAAAATACATGGTTGCTGTTACTGATTACCTCACACACTCCATGATTTTACCCAGTTCTGGCAGTCGTTGCTTCTTGTAGCTTGAAGTGAGAGAGAGAGACCATTCTGACTAGGTCTCACTGGTGCTGCCTGATAATTAGTAAATTAGTAACAGAAGCAGCTCTCTGATGTGAATTCTTTTCAAAGCAACCTAGGCATGCTCTTTAGGGATAAGTCAGATGGACACATACACAGAAGGAAACGCACAGGATAGGAAAATTGCAGCCTAGGAAAGGAATATTGATCCTTA
The DNA here is from genome assembly GCF_022837055.1 of Prionailurus viverrinus. Lineage (NCBI taxonomy): Eukaryota > Metazoa > Chordata > Mammalia > Carnivora > Felidae > Prionailurus > Prionailurus viverrinus. Next base: position 89,648,837 of record NC_062569.1, on the reverse strand, counting down.
CTCATAGTTTAGTGACACTAATGTTCAGTTCTGTCCACTTTATGCCTCGGAGGTGCTTATTCAGAATTATGAGCCTGCAATTTAAATTTGCTGCCACCAGGAGGTGACTGTGTACATGTGGCCTCATGGGATTGCAAGTGACTCACTACTCAAGCTTTCTAGGTTGTAAATAGTGTCTTAACTTGGTATCACAATTATCCTCAAACTAGTGTTAAACTTTTTGGACTTCGGATGTCTCAGTGTCTAAGTTGTGACTGCAGAGTTGCAGTTGAGAGAGGCATTTCTTTCTTTCTTTCTTTTTTAAACACACACACACACACACACCTGTGTTTATCTGTCTATATCTATATATCTATAATATAAAATACCCATACGTAGAGTTAAAATTCTGATTCAACACAAAAAAGTTTATTCCAACCTTCTCCCTTTCCCCTGGCAATAAGAAACCTTAATCCCATTGTATACAATATGTTTACTTCCTCGATCTTTCAATACACATTAATCATTTCTTTACTACCCTCTCCTTGACCTCAGCCTTAAGAGACACCATAGCATGTTAGAGCTGGAAGGAATTTTAGAGACAAGCTGGAGAGACCACACATATACATGTGTACACATGCACACACCATGTTAAATATGAAGTAGTTGAAGTAAAGTAGTTTTCCCATGCTCACGGAATAGCCCGACAACGGCAGAATCAAGAATTATCACTAGTAAATATCAATTCCATTCAAGAGTTCCTTTCCTTCTGTTTGTTCTTTTAACAGAAGGAAAAACAGAGAAAGATGTCACTAACCCTTTGTATTTGGTGTTGAAGTCCCCTTCACTATCTCCAAGTCAAATTGTCTTTAATCACTAACAATTTTATTTGACATTTTAAACTCTTGAATGTAGACTGCTTCCTTTTCTTATCAAGCTGTTAACCACTGGGCTGAGCTGCACTGAGTATTGTATCTTACTATTTATCTCTTAGCTGATTTTCCTTAGTAGGAAGTAGGTTTTCACTCTGCCTTAGACAAGACTTTGTTTATAATACAATAGAATATGGGAACAGAAGTGTGAGAAATCAGTTTCAGTTCACTGGTCAAAGAATATTTTGGGGGAGGACATGTTGTTTTAATAATATTGACTTCAGAGGCCAGAGTGTATCCTCATATGTCCCTAGTGTTTTCCTGGTCCCCTTGTTTGTAACACTGACACCTCATTTTTATCTGGAAAGTTCTGTCTTTGTCCCTGCTCTTTAACTGCATGACCATCAGGAGGAGGGACTGCCATGAATCATGGTGGATGTCCTCAGAAAGAATGATGCTTTCTTCTGTACATCTACACCAGAAGTGTTCAAGTTCTATTAAGGATAAATAAAGGGGGGGGGGGGAAGGCTATGAAGCCATTAAAATAGCTTAGGGATGGTACTGAGAACAAAATTATCTTAATTCAAATAAAATTCTCAAGATTCATATACGCCTCTTTTCTCTCTTATTCCTGTAACAATGAGTGCCAACCTTACCCTGATCAGTCTTCTATCTCAATGCCTGTCCTCCCTTGAGACATTGAGTTTCTTTTCCTTCTCTTACATGACAGGCTTGGTGTCCAGGTTTTATCTCTCTCTCTTCACATCTTTTCTTCCTCTCCTCTCCTCTCCTCTTCTCTCCTCTCCTCTCCTCTCCTCTCCTCTCCTCTCCTCTCTTCTCCTCTCCTCTCCCCTCCCCTCCCCTCCTCTCCTCTCCCCTCCTCTCCCCCCCTTTTTTCTTACCTTCAGAAATATCTAGGTTTTCCAGTCTCTAGGCTTTCCTTAGACATCCCAGGACAAAGCAGCAAAAACAGCAAAGAGAGGCCCAGCTCAGCCTAGAATTCTGAAGGACCAAATCCAGTGTTGATCTTTTACCAGTTAAAAATGGAAGAAATATTTCACACTTTCCCTCTGCCTTCTAGTTGGACCTAGGGGTGGCTTGCATCAAAAATATCTTTTATTTTTGAGGTGCCTGGGTGGCTTAGTCAGTTAAGTGCCTGACTCTTGATTTTGGTTTAGGTCATGATCTCATGGTCATGTGATCAAGCCTTGTGTGAGCCTCTGTGCTGAGCAAGGAGCCTGCTTGGGATTTTCTCTCTCCCTCTCTTTTTGCCCCTCCCTTGCTTGCACTCTCTATCTCACACACACACACACAATAAACAAGCATTTAAAAAAAAATTTTTAATACATTTTTTATTTTTATTTTTTATTTTTTTAGAGAGAGAGAGCAGAGAGGGGCAGAGGGAGAGAGAGAGAGAGGGAGAATCTTAAGCAGGTTCCATGCCTAGCACAGAGCCTGATTCGGGGCTTGATCTCACGACCATGAAATCATGACCTGAGCTGAAATCAAGAGTCAGATGCTTAACTGACTGAGCCACCCAAGTGCCCCCAAAAATATCTTTTAAATATAGTATCTAGCATTTGCTATATACCAAGTACTGTTTCTAAATGATATATATAGATACAGATATCTATATAGATATAGATATATCTCACTTATTTGTGTATATATACACACAGACATGCATGCACACACATATATATCAAATTAGTAATATTTATGACTCTGTGGGGATAAACACTACTATTATCCCCATTTTACTGATAAGGAATACTGAGGAACTGAGGTGCAGACAGGGTAGGTTATTTGCCCAAGCTTATATAGCTGATACATGGTAGAACTGTGGTTTGAAACTCTTTTTTTTTTTTTTTTTAATGTGGGACCTGAACTCATGACTCTAAGATCAAGACTGAGCTGAGATCAAGAGTCGGATGCTTAACAAACTGAGTCACCCAGGAACCACGGGGGTTTGAAATTCTTAACCATGCTACATGCTATATTGCCTCTGTATCCAGTAGTTTTTCAGAGAACCCATTATCTTTTACCCAGGGACTTCAGCACCTTTAGAAAATGCTTTTGGTCTCCAGGCAAAATGGCAGCCATAAAGTATGAAATAACAAGAAGCAACAGTGACCAATATCCTGAACTTCCTGATTTCATACTGATTTGTAATAAATACACTCATACTTATAGAAATATGAATCCAGCTTATATGGTCTGGAAAACCTGTTTTATGTTTTTATAATAGAAAAGGTTATTTTTAAAGGAAATAAACTGAATTACAACCAGATTATTAACTGCTAAATGACAGGAACACTGAATAATAATAATTTGTATTCCTTGCAGCTATAATCACAACACTATGAGCTTATTAATAATGCTATATGTTTACTTAAAGCATTAATAATAATTAAATAATTTAATATCCATAGTCTTTGATGAGCAGGGCAGATGTTACTCCCATTTTGTAGATTAGAAAACTAAGGCCCAGAGAGTTTCTCACCTGTCAAAGAAGGACATTCTTTATACCCTCTTACATGCTACCTCTACGGCTTAGTGTTCTTGTTAACTCACCCTCTTCTGTCACATCCAGAGCCTCTCCTATCTGAAGAACAAAGAATAACTTGTCTGAAACTTGAAGACTATTTTTGTCTCTCTTTATTGATTCTTTTCTTATCTCTAGTTACAAAGGCCATACCATGATTTACCATCCTGAGAACTAACTAGATGAGATGATATTCTTGAGATGGATGTTTATCCGTGTTCTTAACATGGAAGACATACATAAATGTTAGAGCCAGAAGGCAATTAGCCATTTTATTTAATGCTTTCCTTTTTACACACGAGGTCATAGATGGGCAAGGGTGAAGTGATTTACTCAAAGGCACCACGAGTTATAGGAAGAACAGAGGCCAAAATCCACATCTTCTGATTCTATCAATTTTCTCTCTATACTGTTTCCCTCCCCCCACCCCCCGCCCCTGGTAGAGCCCTGAGCTGATCTTTCTGGATAGCCACGTGAAGATTCCTTATTTTTAAGTAAGCATCAGACTTGTCTTTCCCTCCATCATTTTATGAGCATGCTCCAGAGGAGTAATTAGCAGTAGAGCACTGTGGCAGGCCACTGGAGACCTAGTTTCTGTATGAGGAAGAGCTATCATTACATGAGTTTTCAGAATTCAGTTCAACTCTTCATCATTTCTAATCCTTATTCTGCTCAAAACATTACACTTAGCTCTTTTAAAGTTGTCTGACCAGTCATATCACCCTGACTACATTTCAGTGCTTTGAATATCATGGGGGAAATGTCTCATACTTATATTGAAATTAAGATAAGCTACATTTTTAGCATTCAACCTTCTAACCAACCTAGTAGCCCTGAAAAGGAACAAATAATTTAGCATAGCACATATTTTTAAAATTAATCTTCATTTGGTTCTTATGGAGCATCACATTCTTTTTTGCGTATTTCCAAAATCATGATACATTTCTAGGAATCAGCATCTAGCTGCCTGAGGTGTGCAGAATCCTCCTTTCTGAAAGATGAAATAATATATGTCTATCACCAGCCCTCTGTTCTTCCTACTTTCTCAAAGATGAGCAATCAACCTTGCTCTAAGATTATAAGTTTCCCTGAACCACAGGGAGGTTAAGCCAGAGGTGGTGATCATCCTTAGGGAATGGAACCATTAATGGAGTAAACTTAGCAGAGATGAGTAATGAATATAAATATAGGTGTGCTGATGAGAATGATAGTCTGACATTGCACTGACTGGTTGAGGGTAGGCTGGGTGACCCCTGTCCCAACTATCTTGTCCTTGCTCCACCCCTGGCCTCTCCTGTCTGCCCTGAGTGGGGTCTCTGCTCTCTCCCCCACAGTTGTGGACATGGATGGAAGACCTTCAGAAGGAGATGCTGGAGGACGTCTGTGCAGACTCAGTGGATGCGGTCCAGGAACTGATCAAGCAGTTCCAGCAGCAGCAGACTGCCACTCTGGACGCCACGCTCAATGTCATCAAGGAAGGCGAAGACCTTATCCAGCAGCTCAGGTCAGCGCCTCCCTCCCTGGGGGAGCCCAGCGAGGCCAGGTCAGCATGGGCAGTGCTTTCCAGTGGGAAATGCCCTCGACTAGATGTGAGATAAGTCATGTCCCAGTCTTGGCTCAGCCACCACCAGCTTTGTGGTCTTGTGTGAGCTTCAGTTTCTCCATCTGTCAGATATGAAAATGCCTGTGCCATACCCAGCTAGAGTTTAGAATGAGAGTAAATGGAAAATCTCTGATGTTTCAAGGAATTATTTATCATTCATGCTATTATTTAGCAATCAATAAGTAACATAAGTACAAAAGTTAACAACATTCAACAGAAAATAATAACATCTTCATTAAGAATTATGGCATATTCGGGGCACCTGGGTGGCTCACTCAGTTAAACATCTGACTCTTGGTTTTGGCTCAGGTCATGATCTCGCAGTTTGTGAGTTCGAGCCCCACTTCAGGCTCTGCACAGGTATCATGGAGTCTGCTTGGGATTCTCTCTCCCTCTCTCTCTCTCTCTGCCCCTCCTCTGCTCATGCTGTCTCTCTCAAAATAAATAAATAAAACTTAAAAAACAAGAAAGAGTTATGGCATATTTGGTCAGGTGGAGAAATAGCCATTATGGAGTATAGTGTTATTTGGTATCTGATCTCAGGCTGAACTCTGAACTCTAGTGCCCCAGCTGGCAAAAATGGTTGGCTTTGGGGATCCAAAGCCGTCCTCCATGAGGATATAGAGAGTTTGTATTGTCATCCCACTCTGTTCTCCATTACCCACGTATGACCCTTCCACCATTCCTTGCTGGCCAGAAAATATAACTCCTTCTGTATCAACTTAAACAAACATAACTGAGAAAGAAAATCCTGTCTAAAACCTTCTATTCATTTAGAATCATCCACACCATTGACTCCTTTCTGTTGGCATCAATATCCAGGTTCCTATCCCTGTCAAGGGCGCTGGCTCCTCAGATAAAGTGTCGTGAGGCCTTGAGAAAGCCCTCAGGACCACCCCTGTGCCCAGGTGCTGTATAAATAGGACTTGACGGTGCTAATGATGTCTGCCTGCAGGGACTTGTTCTATCCTAAAATCACCCAGTGCTGGGACCTCTGCCAGCTCCAGACAGGAATAATCTCATCAGCAAGTCCCAGGCCAGCGCTGGGCCCTGAGGGAATTACTTCAGTTGGAGAGGGCTTCCCCCACCCTGTACCAGTTGTCCAATTAAACAATGAAAAACTTACCTGGAGATAGCCCTGGCATGTTTTTCTGTTGGAAATTAATCATGTCTATTCCAAACATGCACATGAGATGTTTTGAATCCTCCTGTTGCATACTAACAAGACAGCCTCTTTCCCTTCTTCCTCCAGCTCATCTTTACAAATATATCATACATGAGTTTTGTCTGCCTAGCTAGGAAACCCTACTGTTTTTGCTTCTGAAAAAAAATTCCAAATAACGGGCAGTCACTTAATCTCTCTGGCCCTCAGCTGTTTTGTCTGTGTAATTAAGGAGGTTCTTCTAGGAGCTCTGTCAGCTCTAGAATTTTGTGATGCTTAGTGTTTTCTCTCCAAATAACTTTTCATAAACTTGGTCAGTTCCATTCTGTGTGAGTTGGGTCTGTGGGGATGACATTTGCTCTCAACTGCCAACCTTGCATGATGCCTAAGGGCTGAAGGCTGCTCTGTAATGGTGAAGGTAGTGACATGGCTGATGGCCGTTCTACAGGTTTAAATTCCATGGATGTCAGAGAGGACCATAGGTGTGTGATCAAGAACCTGGTGACCATGTATTCCCTCATTAGCCTGACTCTAGCCTAGGATCCCCTCCCTAATTTCAAGACTAGTCAAAGAAGAAAAGAAGTGAATGGTGCCTAGTGGAAATGGGCAGGATGCCTCAACACATCTTCCCTAGGTCTCCATGACTTTTCTGGCAATCATTACTGATGCACCTAAGGTGGTTTTTGCATCATTTCTGTGATTCCCAGTGAGTGAGATGCTGACATAGGTACTGTACAAAATGGTCAGAAATCATTCTCTTTCTTCTGGAAGCTTTGTGATGGAAAAAAGTCTGAGAGGATCAGTCAGAAAGAACAAGCATATCCTTCCAACAGCAAAGTCCTCAACAAATGCATAATTCAGCATATCAGGTGCATGCCTTATATTCTTTTCATGATTGGGGTGTCTGTGCAATGGTGGAGTTTTGTGCCCAAATAGGCCAGAGTTGCAGGTGGAATCAGGAGCTCTCAGAATGACAGAAGGAGGAGCTCCTGACAACTGGCCTTATGCCCCCTTCAGAAATATAGGATGAGCTCAGATCCTGCTGCTTCTGAGACAAACACAGGCTAAAAGGACTGGTTTTCAGAAAACCTGCTGATGGTTTGTCCTCCAACCTCTTACATTGTACAAGAAACCAGGATGCCACTAGATAATGAATGTGCCCATCTATTTCAAGCTTTAGGGCCATATAGAATCTAAACTTCTGAACTCCTGTAATTTTCCTATTATAATGATCTCTTAGGAGGCCTCACCACCCTTTACTTCTCTGAGCAGCTCAATTTGTTTACTTTTTGTTCCCCTCTATGACATGCCACCTTCCCCTCCCACTTTTGTATAGACGCTGCTGCTCAGAAAGTGCACCCCTCCTACCTGCTTGGCTGGGGTCGTCCTTTTCTTTTAACGCCCAAATCCAAATCGGAACTCATCCTCTTTGAAACTTTGCTGTTGTCCCAGCCTTTTGTGCCCTGTCCTCTACTCTCCCCAGCTAGGCCCATGCCCCAGTCAGCACTTGACCCTTCTTTTGTTTCCTTTCAAGATTAACAGCCATTATTAACACAGCATGTTTCTGCTCACAGAGCACATTTCCATTCACTGTCTTATTTAACAGCAAACCAAGAAGTGAGCAGGGATTATTAAGTTCACTTTTCAGGAGGCAGCGGGGTCTCCAGGAGGTGATTTCCCAAGGCCACAAGCCCATGTGTGCAGAGTGGGGACAATCTGGGCTTGTGGCCTCCAGATCCTGTGTTCTCCTAACTACAGCTTGGAGCTTGTGGAATAACACCAGCCCATAACTTTGGCATAGCGTTATAAAGTAGATGAATAATTTTGGTAGCCATGATCTCATTTTATTTTAATAGCAATCCTGTGAGATAAAACTAGGAAGGGTGATTTTTTTTCATATGCCTTTAATTTGTCTACTCTTACTCATTGTGATTAATGTGTCTACTCATATGCATGTGTATGTGTGTGTATTAAAACTCTGCATATTAGGCTACATATATGTATGGAACCATTCCATGTCCTTAATATATTATGCTTTGTAGAGCCCTTTCCATGCATTCCTTTGTCTGATGGCTTTCAGAGTTCTGAGGAATAAAGAGGAGAGCAGCTAGTCTCGAGCTACAGTGCTATGAACCCCAAAGAGGATACAAGTATCGTTGGTTCACCTACTAAGGAGATAGTGCCAGGGTCACAGTAGGAGTTTGATAAATATCTTGAATGATCCTGTTGATTCATATCCACCTTGCTCAAATGAGGAAGGCCCCCTGCCCCTATATCACTTTTAACATGGAAAGGCCCCTCCCTTCTCCCCCACTCTGCCACAGGGACTCGGCTGTGTCCAACAACAAGACACCCCACAGCAGCTCCATCAGCCACATTGAGTCAGTCCTTCAGCAGCTGGATGATGCCCAGGTACAGATGGAGGAGCTGTTCCACGAGCGGAAGATCAAGCTAGACATCTTCCTGCAGCTGCGCATCTTCGAGCAATATACCATTGAGGTAGAGGTGGCGGAGGGGGGCACTGGGAAAGGAGAGGGAGGGAGTCATGGAGAGTTCTGGGGGGGTGGGCTGCAGAATGGGCTACTTCCTGGTCAAGGGCGCTGCATCAAAGGCTGGGAACGGAGAATCAGGCAGTACCCTAAGGGAATCAGAGGGGATTGTGCATCAAGGATACATTTTTATAATCAACAGATTCACAGTTCACATTCTAGCATGTTCCATTCCTCTGTCCTTCTCACCTGCTCAGCCAAGAAGAGACTCTCTGTTTCACTCTCTGTCTGGGATGACTTCACTAAGAAGGCTTTTGGTTGGGATTATGTGGACCCTTGGTACTTTGGTTCCTGAAAGACCATGGAGTTGTCTATTTGAGTTAGTGATTGGATCCTTTAGCATCAGGAGGAGGAGGTAGATGTTAAAATTTGGAGGCCTCCTCAGTTGGTGACCTTGGTCAGGAACTAGATGAAATCACAGAGCAGCCGGGAAGTCAGGCGCCACAGGGAAGAAGACCTTTTCTTCAGTTTGCGTTGTGCTCACTAAGAAGGTAAGTCTGTGCTAAGGCCATCTTGATTCATCTCATGGACTCCTCAGTTCCTTCTGGCAAGGTCAGGATCAGATGTTATAGTATATTTATATCCTCTTTGTGATGCCTATTAATAATGTCTGCTCCACATAATATACACCTTTTATTATTCTCTGCTTTGAAACAGTAACTAAAACCAGGCCAGGAGGGCTCCTGGGGTGTGGAGAGTATCTAACACCCAAGGCACTTTGTCCTTTTCAGGGATGGCAAAGGGTTAAATGAAAGATCCACTGTCTTCTCTTTGCTCCCTGCTGGTATGGTATTAGGGAAAGCTACTTCTCCACCCATCAATCTTTTACATTTTGTTTTGCATTCCAACCCTCTCCTCACAGTTGGGGCTTCTGGGTGTCTGGGACCGATCTTCCAAACAATATCTGTGGAAGCTTCATGAAACTGATTTGGAAGGAAATTACTTTGTTTTTAAATGTTGATATTCCAACATCCCCAAAACAGTCCCAGGCAGGACCAGAAAACTGCCCTGGCAAAAGATGCTCTTTTCTTCAATTCTGTGACCAAAAATGTTTATATTGAGAATCAGAAATATAAAAGAAAAGGAGTCCTAAAGCAATCCCTCCTATCCCTTATTGTCCTATGATTATTCTCTTCTCAAAACATACCTCTCCCCTTGCCTCCCTGGAAGCCACTACAGTTTCTTGCTTAAAGACTTCATGGTCTAAAAGGGGCATTCTGGACAATTTCTGGAACAAAGGAAAAGAGAAGTCTTTAAATCTGGATCTCAATTATCCTTACAACTTGTTCTATAAGTTTAGGTGATTTTTTGTGTACCCTTTACTTAATTTATTTTGAATCTACACTCAAAAGGATTTCAGGTGGCTACTAGTATTCAAACATATGTAGTAGGCCACTTGGCTGGTTCAGCCAGAGGTGCATGCGACTCGTTCTTGGGGTCATGAGTTCAAGCCCCATGCTGGGTGTAGAGATTACTTAAAACAAATAAACTTTAAGAAAAATAAATGTATACTTAAGAAAATATGTTGAAAGACTAGTAGGAATACTAGTGGAAAGTTAGAGATTTGGGCACGCAGCAGAGAGAACATGGTGAACCTCATAAAGCTGAGTAACAAAGGTAACAAAGAAGGAAAAGAGGGGGTGTGAGCTGTTAATCTTTGGTAATTGGGAGTCAGGCTCTCAGAAATAAGCAGTCACATTTGATTCCAGGACTCCTATCATCCCTCCTTGGCTCCACTTCACCTACCGAGAGTGAATATAGCCATTGGGAGATGATGTTAGCTGGTGTGGTGATATTGCAATTGTAGTCTTTCTTTACTCTTCTGTCATTCTGGGTCCACATCCAAAAATGCTTAAGAGGAAGGAGACAATCTGAGGGTTTGGCTGTTTAAGTTTTATTTCATTAGAGGGCATGGTTTTGAGGTCAGGGTTGCTGGTTTAGTTCTAGAATGGGACAGATAGCTTCAGTTTGCCATGAACTACACCCCTGACATGAGCCAGAGGGGGCGGGAGGCATCACCAGGGTATGTCTGCCTGCAGTGGTTCTGGGAAAATCCATTTCCATTCCTGAAAAACAATCCAGAGTATATGCCAAAATTACCCTTTAAAAAACAAACTGAACTATAAATCAAATACTTTAAAAGTGGATCCTATTTAACTGTTGCACTAGAGAAGCTTATTTCAATTATAGGATTTGAATTCTTCAGCCTTTGCATTATATAAAACTTCCCTCTCCCCACCCCCACCCCATACTATACAACAACCTGGATACTTGGTATGCAGTAGAGCAAAGTGGGGACATAGTATGAGGGAGATAAAAATAGTGATTTGGTGGCACCCTCTGGTTTAGGCAGTGGCAACCAGGTTTTAGAAGGGGTCTTGTTCCCCACTTGGGATATGGCCCAAAGCTTGGGAAATGCTGCATTTCATCTCAGATCGAAATGGAAATCCTGCCAAACCTATGGAGAAGTTGTGCCCCAACTCAATTGTCAGAAGTTAGTTTTTAGGGTGATGAAATTATTTCAAATACCGTCTAGTGTTTCACCATGGGCATGAAGAGTACGTCTAGAGAAGAGTCAGAGTGTGAAACTGAGGGTGGTTTCTCTAACGAGAGACATGTTGGAGCTGACATTAGCCAGGGCAGGGCTGTTACTGCAGGGACTTTCAGCTATGGCTTCCTAGAGGAAGCCTTCCTAGAGGAAGGCATTTGATGGACATGCTTGGAATTCCTGGGGATTACTGAAGCAGAGCAGGCCTGCTCCCCTGATATCTGGAAATCTAAGCATGACTCCTTAACCATGTCACTGATGCCTGAGATGGGCTACTTAATTTAAAAATTAAGGTAGTACTGGAGTTGCTCTACCAGTCACCTTTTCCTCAGTGAGAATGGTGTATATGGCGCCCACAGTATAACCTGGGGTGAAGTCATAGGGCACCCCCAGTAAGAGTGAAACTTAACTCAAATGTATTAGGCATGCTTAAAACTAGGACTGTAACTGCATTCCTGACATACCTTCTTAGCCTCCACGGAGACTGGACAGAGTGACCCATATCAGAACATAATGTTCTGTAACGTTTTTCCTGTACGTTCAGCTTCCCTCAATGAAAGACATTTTATATCAAAAGGTTATAATAGCAGAGACCAATAGTGTTTATTTTGTGGCAGTAAGAATGTGGGTGATTTTCTCTTGTTTTTGAAGCTTCCATGCATTTCGAAGTTTTCTGCAATTGATGAGAATGATCAGAAAGAAATAAAAAATATGTTTAGAAGCAAGACTAGGCCAGTGGTCTCCAAACTCTTTTGATTGTTCACTCTCTTAAAATGTTTTAGAACTTGCAATTCCCTATCTGTGCATATATTAGTTTATGAATGGTACACATGTTCTGCTATCACTGACTAGTAATCTCAGAACTCAGTGTGCCCTTAGGGTGAAGTGTAGCTTTTTCATTAGAAGTTGTGGTTCATATTTCAAATCACCTTCTCGATAATTTCTAATCATTTTTTTTTGGCCTGGTTTCTTGACAGTTCTGATTAGATTATCGCTCTTTCTTTACCCCATAAGGTGGCTGACAGAGTTCAAAGTTCTCTTGTGCTTTCATGCTTATTATTATCTTCAAACTGCAGTTTCTTTGCAGGAAACTTGATAGGCCATGTGTCTTTCTGTGAAGATTAGTTAAAACTAGATAATAGATAAATCTTTTTAACTGGGTTCATGAAAAGAGCAATAATTTAAAATATGCTAAAAGCAACCCAACAAACAAGCCACAGTCAGCCCCTCTGCTCTGTGCGCTCCCGCCCTCCTGGAAGAGCCCTCTCCCACCCCACCATCTGCCAGTGGTTGCAGTGAGACTCCAGCATCAGTCTGCTAGTAAAAGTCTAGGGAAACTTTGCGTCTTTCTTATGGTTTAATCAAATATGTGTGCATGTAATAAATATGCACATACATAAGCATATTTATACAGTGAAAATTTTTATGTTATCAGTGGATAATCTGGGACATCCCCTGGGGTGGTCATACTCACATTAGAGAGTACTAGAAATGACACCAGGAAAGATACTCTAAATAGGAAACTTTATGAAAAATGGGCCACAGTTACAGTTTTTCTTTTAAATCTCTGACTCTATAATTACAATCAAAGTTTGTTCAATGTACCTGAAAATTAATCTGTGTAGTTAACCTGAGTAAGGAATGAAACAGCCAACTATAAATCTATAGAGGTCACATTAGGACTAGTTGTGGTTAGGCTGGGGCTGGGGAAAATATAGCCTTCAAGGAAGAAAATTCTGCCTTCAGGAGGGGCAGTTGATGGAAATTTCCTGGTGGTCTCAACTCTTCAATTGGTTGTATGCAAGGGCGTTTAGTGTCTTGTATTTGAAAGAGACTGCTCCGTCAGCCTCTTGCCTGATCCAGCTCAATTAAACATTTAGTGAGCACCTAATATGAATCAAAAACTATGTTGGGCATTGAAGATACAAACCATCCTTGCCATTAGAGGGCTAGCTAGGGAGAAACAGAAAAATAGAATCATCATACAATGTGATGATTCTGTTGAGAGAAGACTCATGGTTGGATGAGATCACTGAGGCAGGAATATTTAGCTTAGTCAGGCTGTCCGTGGAAGGTTTCTTGGTGAGATTACATCTAGAAGACAGGTAAAATTTGGTGGCCAGGTTTTGACATCTCCAGGGGATGCCATCACTTCTCTACTGTGGTATCTCCAAAGCCTAGATGTGGGGTTTGGAGGGAAGGGAGAAGAGGGCAGACGAGGGAGCTCAGGATTTCATCAGTGTGTTGAACCAGAATCTCCACCCTCCTGCCCTTTAGTCCTAATTATGTTCTCTGGCAAAACAGAATAAATCTGTTCCCTCTTTTATTTGACGGCCTTAAAGATATTTGAAAATGGTCATCATAGCCTTCTTTTCCTTTATCTGAGAAATGTTGAGATTATATAGTTATTTCTACAGTCCTCTTGACTTTAAAAATTTGGTAACTATTTCTCTTCATCATCAACCCTTCTCTGTGGCACATATACCCAACTTATTCATGTCCTTCTGGATATGACATGGTCTCAAGACACCATGGAGACCTGGGTGCCCTCTGCTGAAGGCAAGGGCCATGCCTTCCTACACATCCTGGGTGCAGTGTGTCCAGGACCCTGGTGCTCTCCCAGAGCAGGCCAGGAGTGAGGAGCCTTTTCAGTGACATAGACCCCTGCTTTGGCTAGGCTTGTGCTCCCTTAAAAGCCCCTGGGTGTTTTTTTCAAAGTGCTTCCAAAGCACTTGGCTTTTAAAAAACAAACTTAAATAGAAGCTTTTATACATTTTCCCTCTCAAATTGTACTTTTTTCTTCTTGGCCCAGTTCTTCAGCCTATCAAGGTAAATTTATTATTGCTTCAACATTGTAGCTATTTGAAATATTGGCCAGGTCAGGCAGGGCCCTGTGGCGCTTTACTGGAAGTTTTTCTTTGGTGATGCAGGGCCATCAGGCTGCACAGTCATTCTATTGCCTGGGATCATCTGAGGACCACATCATCTGGTCCACTTTCATAACCTCTTCTTCTACAGATACAGCGTCAGACTCTGCAAAGCCATGTGGTGCTCCATGTTTGGAACATGCCTCAAATCCGCCAACATCGTAACTATAACAAGAAAGAAGAGCTCTGTTTGAGAACTGTCTTTGTAGATTGCTCCCAGGGATCACTGTAGCATTCTCTAAATATGCACCAGTTCCTTTGAGAAGGAAATGCAGAATAAATTATATAAAGTAAACCAAAGTCTACACAAAATATTAATTTGATAGTCTCTTCTAGACTTTTGTTAAATTGATTTCAGGATCATTAGGGTAGGGGGTTGGGGGTGCTACTCCTACCCTCTTCCTTCCTAAAAAACAAACAAAATAAAAAAATGATTATTCATACAGCTTTTGTATTCTGGCAAGTCACTTGTTTTTGGTAAATTATCAAAGATCCCTGAAGGAAATTTTTCAGATCACTCTGTAATGGGATATGTCTGGCACTGTGGGCCTAAACTCAGTGTGTAATATCAAAGTACAAATTCTATATGCTTATTTCTGGTGAGGATGCTGGGGATTCAGTATAAGGAAGCAGATGTAAGCTCCAGGACTAAGTATTTCACTTACACAGGAAGAAAATCACTCTGACATTCAAGCATTGAGAAGTATGAATGAGAGGACAATATACGTTGTAGGAGCTCTTCAACAAAGGAGAGATCTTTCAAAAACAGAATAGATTCCCACAGGTCTCAAACTCCTTAAGAGGCAAAGATAGGGACAAAATACCCACTCAAGATCCAGTCAAGACCCCCTCAAGATCAGTCATGATTATATCAAAGATCTCTGTTTTACCATGATGTTAATGAAGAAAAGAACATGAAATTGTTCATAAAAATTATCCAGTTATCCAGATTATCTACTGGAATAGAAATCAGGTAACTGAACATTGTAACTCAACAATTATAGCATGTTTCAATATAAACTGACACTATTTTGCCAAAAATTAAAAATGGTTCAGTGGATTTATTTATTGCCAAACCCTTCTGCTTTTCCCAAAAGTTCTTGCTATATCCCTAGAGGTCTTTATGTAGCTATATAAATAAATATTTTAACTCATTAGACAAGTCATATATATATATATATATATATGTATTTCCTAATAAAACAGAAGAAAATGCTCTAATAAACCTTTAAAATAACGTATATTAGAATTCACTAATCTCAACATTTTATAAATTGATTTTACAAACAAAAAGAACTCTCAGAAAAGAGAATACTAGACTAGACAAGAAGAATAAATGACTCTGGTAATTTGGTGAATTTTGGTTTCACAGTGGTAACCTATCAATATGCAAAACCTGTTAGAGATAAAAATAGCTCTTCCCATGCAATAAGACTGTCTCTTTAGCTGCAGCATGTCTTTCCCTATAATCTGGCACTTGTAGGTCAGTGGAAACTATTTAGCTTTCACTCTTCTCATCTTAATGAAAATAACAGCATCATAAAACAGAAAGATGCTCATTTTGCAGTTGACAGCCCTTGTGTTTCAGAGCATCTCACCATAATGAAGTGCTTTGGATCCTTCCTTCCCACTGTTAGTTGGAACAGGATTGGACCTTAATGTACACAATGTGTACTTGAACAATTTCTCTGTGGCCTGCAATGCTGTTTGATAGCATTTTACCCACAGTAGAGCTTCCTTCAAGAAGAAGAGGATTGAGTCAAGCCTCCCAAACCCTGCTGCTGCTTTATCAGCTAAGTTGAAGTAATATTCTGGATCCTTTGTTGTCATTTTGACAATGTTCACAGCGTCTTCACTAGAAGTAGTTTTCATATCAAGAAACCACTTTCTTTGCTCATCCCTAAGAAGCAACTCCTCATCCACTCAGGTTTCACCGTGAGACTGCAGCAATTCAGTCCCATCTTAAGGCTCCACTTCTGATTCTAATTCTCTTGCTGTTTCCCCCACATCTGCAGTTACTTCCTCCCCTGGAGTCTTGAGCCCTCAGAGTCATCTGTGAGGGCTAGAGTCAGCTTCCTCTAGACTCCTGTTAATGTTGATATTTTTATCTCTCCCTGTGAATTATGGATGTTCTTAATGCCACCTAGAATGGTGAATCCTTTCCAGAAGGTTTTTAATGTACTTTGTCCAGATCCATCAGAGGAATCACTATCTGTGGCAGCTATAGCCTTACAAAATGTACTTGTTAAATAATAAGACTTGAAAGTTGAAAATACTCCTTGATCCATGGGTTGCAGAATAGATGTTGTTTTAGCAAGCATGAAAACAACATTAATCTCATCATATGTCTCCATCAGAGCTCTAGGGTGACCAGGTGCATTGTCAGTGAGGAGTGATATTTTGAAAAGAATATTTTTTTTCTGAGTGGTACGTCTCAACAGGGGGCTTAGAATATTTCATAAACCATGTTGTAAACAGATGTGCTGTCATCCAGGCTTTGTTGTTCCATTTATGAAGCACAGGCAGAATAGGTTCGGCACAATTCCTAAGGGCCCTAAGATTTTCAGCATGGCAAATGAGCACTTCAGTCACCATTCAACTTCAGGTCACCAGCTTCATCAGCTCCTAACAAGAGAGCCTGTCCTTTGAAGCTTTGAAGCCAGGCATTGACTTCTCTCTAGCTATGAAAGTCCTAGATGGGATCTTCTTCCAATAGAAGGCTGTGTTGTCTGTATTGAAAATCCATTGCTTCGTGTAGCCACGCCACCTTCCTTAATTACCTGAACTAGATCTTCTGGATAACTTGCTGTAGCTTCTACATCAGCACCTGCTGCGTTGCCTTGCACTTTTATGTTATGGAGATGGCTTCTCTCCTTAAGCCTCATGAATCAACCTCTGCTAGCGTCCAACTTTTCACCTGCAGCTTCCTCACCTCCTCCGCCTTCACAGAATTGAAGAGTTAGGTCTTGTTTTAGATTAGGCTTTGGCTTAAGGGAATGTTGTGGCTGGTTTATTCTTCTATCCAGACAACTAACACTTCCTCCATATCAGCAATAAGACTATTTGCTTTCTTATCATCTGAGTGTTCACTAGAGTAGCACTTTTAATTTCCTTCAAGAACTCTTCCTTTGCATTCACAACTTGTCTAGCTGGTAGAAGAGGCCTAGCTTTCAGCCTGTCTCAGCTTTCAACATGCCTGCCTTCCTCATAGAGCTTAATCACTTCTATTTTTTTATTTGAAGTGAGATACATACAGACTCTTCCTTTTACTGGAACACTTAAAGGCCATTTCAGGGTTATTAACTGGCCTGATTTCAATGTTGTTGTGTCTCAGGAAAAAGAGAGGCCCAAGGAGAAGGAGAGAGATGGGGGAATGGCTGGTTGGTGGAGCAGTCAGAACACACATAGTATTAAGTTCACCATCTTACCTGGGTGTGGTTTATGGTGTTCCAAGGAAATTACAGTAGTAACATCAAAGATCACTGATCACAGATCACCATAACAAATATAATAATAATGAAAAAGTTTGTAATATTGTGAGAATTACCCGAATGTGACACAGACATGGAATGAACAAATGCTGCAGGCAAAATGGTGCCAATAGATTTGCTCAACACGGGGTTGCCACAAACCTTCAATTTGTAAAAAGCATAGTATCTGAAAAGTGCAATAAAACAAGGTATGCCTATACAAGGTAGATACCTTCTTCAACCCATGGCCATCATCTTCATCAGGATTACCAGCATCTTCAAATGACTTGGAGAAAAGGACCTCACAGTGAGATTTCCAAATTTGCAGGTGATAGTAAAGAGATAAGTAGATGGGAATAGACCAGAGGAAGAGGGAAGAGAAGCGGCAGGTGAATTTTGACTTGGGTAAGTACAGGATAAAACATTGGGAGGGGAGGGGCTGAAGTGTGCTCTATACGTAAATACTGGGGAAGACCCAGAAAATGGGAGGACCCAGTGCAGTGGGCACCCTGAGAACAAAGCCCAAGGCAGCTACTAAACCAAGTCCCTTGGGTAGTCTGTGTCAGCAGAATGCTGGATTCAGTGAATCCCATCTGGCAGGAAAGTCTTGGGCTTCATTTGGAAGTGAGCCTTCCCACTTCCCACTGCCTCTTATCCTTTCTTTCTGTTTTGCTCCTTCTCTGATTTCCCTTATGGCTATGGCTCTAGTAGACAATTGTTAGATTAGAAATATTGCCAATGTATCTCTCAAAGAGGTCATTGTATCCTAACACTCCAATTAATTCAGGAGAGAGAGGGAGATAGGAGCCACTGGAGCCAAGAGGGGAACTGAGTGGGCCAGAGCTGAGATGGACCTAATTGAGTGGAAGGAGAAAGCAAAATAGGGTGATTGAAAGCTGAATGCCCTGTGGGCAACTTGTGTTCTATCTTTCATTCATTTGGTTCAGGCCCTACTTTTGCCCTAAACAAATTCTTTCAGGTTTCTTTTCCAAATGGAGTTAAATGACAAAATTAATTCCCTAGTGCGGGATTTTCTTTTCATGGTCTCTGTATCAGCAAACAAGTCCATGTTTGATATTACAAAATAAGCCAGAGAAAAACATCTGGGTCTGGGGGTGGTCGTGAAGCTCTTCACGTCAGAGGGTTTACTTTGAAGAGTGGTAAGGACTTGAGCAGACTAGGAGAAGAAACAAGGGCATTTCAGGGCAATGGGACCAGGGAAGGAAGCTGGAGAGGGCAGGAGCCAACTCTCAGGGTCAGCGAGTAACCAGCTGACTGGTTTATGTAACAGAAGAGCATGAGATAAGACTGGAAAGCTAGGTTTGTTCATTAACAGTAGGTAAGCTTTAGGTTTGAAAACAGCTTTTTCTTAAAAAAAAAAAACAAGTTCCCCTGCTGTGTACAACTCTTGCACCTCAGAAAGAGGGTAAGAAGGAAGAACGCAATGGAAGAACATCTTTTGACAAAACATAAAATGTGCAGGAAAGAAGATGAACTCCAGCAACTACTAGAAATACACAAATCAGACTTTTTCAAGGATCTGGGCATCACTGCTTGGGGGTAATTAGAAGAGCCAAACAAGAGAGAAAAGAGAGCAGACCCCAGAAGGACAGCCTTAGAAGTCAGGCTGATGTGTTGAGTAGCCTCTTGGAATTCTCATCCTTTGGGCCCTAAACCTAATGATGTCAAGGTGGTTAGGGTAGAGGAGGATAGGGAAAGGGAGAGGTAAAGAATATAGAAACACCAGCTTCAGAATGCTAGACATGCAACACATTTGTTTTAGATTCAGATTCCCAAGATCCCAGATTTCTGAGGCTCACTCTCCCAACTAAAGAACTTCAACTGTGTCTTGCTCCTTACCAGGAGCCTCAACACGTTCTTCTCCACATACTCCTGCCTTTGGACCCCTGTGGAGTCTTCCTGAAGCAAACAGACCCTGCATAAACTCAGTTTCATGGAAACAAAACAAAACTTAAAGTTGAAAGAAAAAACAGGCTCTTCTTTCATGCTTGTTGTCTTTGTTTTATTCTAATTTTCTTTAGTTTATAGGTCAGGAAATAGGCTAAAAAAATTATTTGGCTGTTGTCAGTACAATATCTGATAAAGGACTTATCCAGGATATATTAAGAACTCTTATGAGCACATGTTATGGTAAGCACTGGGTGTTGTATGTAAGTGATGAATCACTGAAATCTACTCCTGAAACCAATCTTGTGCTGTATGCTTACTAACTAAAATTTAAATAAATTTTTAAAAAAAGAACTCTTACAAATCTATGAGCAAAAGATAATTAACCTAGTTTTTGAGAACTGGCCAAAAGATGTGAAAAGACACTTTGCAAAAGTGGATAAGAATGGCCAATAAGCATATGAAAAATGTGCTCACCATCATTAATATCCTAAAACCATAATGAGGTATCACTTCATGCCCCCCAGGATGACTAAATTTAAATAGACTGATGATGCAAAATGATGGTGACGATATAGAGCAACTGGAACTTTCACACATTCCTACAGGAATGTAAAATTGCTGTTGGGAATGTTTAACATGCACCTACCTTGTGACCCTATGACTTCACTCCCAGGCAACTCTCAAGAGAAATGAAAACATATGTCCACAGAAGGACTTGTATAAGAACGTTCACATCAGCTATACTTATAATAGGCAAACACTGGAAACAACCGAGAAATAACCCAAACGTTCATCAGCCAGAGAATGGATAAATAAATTGTGATACATCTATATAATGGGATACTATTTAGCAGTAGCAAAGAATGAACTACTCATACACATGACAATATGGGTGAATATTAAATATAGCATGTTGGGGTACCTGGGTGGCTCAGTTGGTTGAGCGTCCAACTCTTGGTTTCAGCTCAGGTCATGATTTCATGGTTCGTGAGTTCAAGCTCCACATCGGACTCTGCACTGGAGGCATGGAGCGTGCTTGGGATTTTGTCTCCCTCTCTCTTCCCCTCCCCTGCCTGCTCTCTATCTCTCTCTCAAATAAATAAACATTAAAAATAAATAAATATAGCATGTTGAGTACAAGAAGCCAGACCTGAAAGAATGCATACTGTACTATTTCATTAGTATGAAATCCAAGAATAGGCAAAAATACATCCATGGTGATAAAAATCAGAATATGGTACCTGAGGTATGTCAAGGTTGGCAGGAATTGACTGGAAAAGGGCACAAGCACACTCCCTAGGGTGATGGAAAGGTCCATATTTTGTTTTTTGGTAACGGCCACATGGGTGTATAAAATTGTCAAAACTCATAGAACTGAATGCTTAGTTAAATATGTGCATTTTATTGTTATGTAAATTATACTTAAACTTTCTTAAATACATGAAGGAAAAACATATATGGGCCTAGTCTATATACAGGCCTATTCATCCTATAAATTATAAATGAATTATCTCTCTTATTCTCATTTTAATTCCTTACTCTAGTTAGAGAAGTACTTTTAAAAGATGGAATACAACAAAATCCTGTTTTGTCTGTCAACCTGCTGGTTCCCAGATCCCCAAGAACTCCCCAAGATAAGTAGATACTAGGTTTTCCTACTGAGCTCAATGGATCCCTTAGTTGACCTGAAAAGATGTGGGGCAATGAGGTGGGAACCTAGGACAGGAAAGGTGGTATTTTTACAATTCCCCCATCTTTGCTTCCAAGACAGCAACTACCCTTTCCATGAAGAAAGGTCTTACTGTTAGACAAAAAATGAAGTCCTGTGTGCCCCAGATGTCAGCCCCTTGTGCCAGACCACTTGTCTATCCCATTCCAGTCTGCATGGCCCCAGCACAGGATAGAAGTGTGCCATCTCCCAGCTGCCTCAAGCTGGTCTTCTCCCTCCCTCTGTCCCCAGATGTTCCTGGAGCAGTAGTAGTTGTCAGCCACAGGTCAGTGGTTGTGGGGGTTGGGGGGGGGAGATGCATAATAATGGAAATCACTGAAGGGGACAGCAGGGGGGAGTGTCTAGGATTCGTGCCTAGGCTGCCTGGGCCGTACTGCAACTGTCTGATGTGGGGTGAGGCTTTCATTCCCTCTTCTCAGAAAAGAAGGTGATGGTCCCTGTGCCATTTCCTTCACAGGGCCACCTGGGGGTATGAGCATGAGACAGCGACCCTGAAAACCATGTCAGAAGAGTTCTTTGATTCACAGATCAGGTGGAATTGCTTTTGTTCAGTACTGCCGAGTTCCTGTCTGTGAATGACGGCAGCTAGTGTAGAGGAAGTGTAGGATTCAGTCTCTCTGTGCAGTCATGTGTTCGAGGGTGAGCCAGGGGAAGTCACATGGGTGAAGGTACAGAGCAGTAACCAGTTGGCAAGTTTGTCTTAGGGCAGGGTTTTCATTCGTTACATGCTTCAGTCTTCATTAGAATCATGCCTTTTTATAGCATATATCTGCTTGGATTTCTAGAAGCCTGCTCTTGTTTCCACCTTTAGTCACCATCTCCAGGGATTAGCCTGTGCAGGCAGAGAGTCCTGCACAACAGAACAAGGGAACCACATGGGGCCCCTGGGTTTGATGTATACCAGCTCTGATTGTGTAACCTGGGGCCATTCACGGGTTTCTCCAGCCCTCAGTTTCTGTTTCTCAGAAACAGTGAGACTTAGATATTTAATTTCTGAGGTCCTCTCCAGTGATGAGATTTTTTGAGTAACACCGTGGTATGTTGGACAAAGAAAAAGAATTGAGTTATATCCACAGGTATGTTCCTCACTAGCAGGGTGAACTCTGGACAGATTCCATCTGTCTGAGTGAACACCAGCTTCCTTTTCAGTACTATGGACCTGGAGATCTCCACCCTGTGGGCCCGTCTGGGTCATTGTGGGGGTGGAATAGAATGGGGTAGGCAAAAATTTTATAAACGGTAACTTACCATCCAACATTTACTGTTGTTCCTGTGCTGCTATCGACATCGAAACACACGGAGGCATGAAACACAATTACAGGTGTGCATATGTGGGGGTGTGGCACTGGTGCTTAAATGAGTTTAGGAGTCAGACAGATGCAAAGCAGGGATGGGTCCATGCATGGGCTTGGAATGGGTGAGCTTCAGCTCAGCAGGCTCTCACGGACCTGAGAGCCTATACTGACGGTCGTTCCCTAACAGGTGACAGCAGAGCTAGACGCCTGGAATGAAGACTTGCTCCGGCAGATGAATGACTTCAATACAGAGGATCTGACGCTCGCGGAGCAGCGGCTGCAACGCCACACGGAGCGGAAGCTGGCCATGAACAACATGACCTTCGAGGTCATCCAGCAGGGTCAGGATCTGCACCAGTACATCATGGAGGTCCAGGCCTCAGGCAAGTGACCTCTCCCATCCTCCTTCTTCTGGCAGGGAGGTGATGAAAACAAGAATGCCAGCTTGACTCCAACCAGCACTTGTACTCTGCGCATTCATTCTATACCCTCCGACACAGGAACAGAGATTTTTGCCATTTTAAAAAAAGGAAAATTAAAGCATGAGAGCTGAAATAACATGTCTGAGATTGCCCTGTTAGGTACCAGTAAAGATGAGGATAGGTTTGGGGCGCCTGGGTGGCTCAGTCGGTTGAGCGTCTGACTTCGGCTCAGGTCATGATCTCATGGTTCGTGAGTTCGAGCCCCAGTCGGACTCACTGCTGTCAGTGCAGAGCCTGCTTCAGATCCTCAGTCCCCCTGTCTCTCTGCCCCTTCCCCACTCGCACTCTGTCTCTGTCTCTCTGTCTCTGTCTCTCTCTCAAAAGTAAACATTAAAAAAAGAAGATAAGGATGGGGCCACAGTCTCCTGGTGCTGTGTAGAGAATTGGGAACACAAATCATGGAAATTAGCGCAGATTAAAAAACAAATGGCGGCCTGCAGGGACAAACCAAAGGGGCTCCAAAAGCAGCCAGGCAGGCATGCAAATTGTATTCAAATGTGTAGACATGGCACTTCTGCTCCCCAACCTCCCTCTTCTGCTCTATCCTCCAACCCCAGCGCCGGCTCCAGGTCTCTGGTTCAGGCCTCTCAGAGACCTGTTTTCTTTATCACTGGTCTGTGCATCAGTGTAAGAAGTGATGATAAAAATTTATGGCAAGGTCGTATAATTTTATAACTTCTCAAAAAAACAAGGCTGAGTTACCCAGATTTCACTTCTTTTCGTGTTCAAGATTTATTCACTATTTACCCAACAAATACATGAACCCTTCCTGTTACACCTGCCACTCTCCAAAATGGCCTTTGGTGTTAGAACTGGAGAGAGCCAAAGCTGTCCCATGGTCCAGCTAGTCCAGAAGACAAGAAGTCACTCATGGGGGCACATGAACAGTAGAGTGCTGGAACACAGTCTCTCCACCTAGACCCACTCATTGCTTTCACCACTGGGTCCTTATTGGCTCAGGTTTCTCACCCTCCAGGAAGAAGCAGACAGGGGCTCAGACCATCAGCTCTTTAAAACACAGTTGGTCCATGTCCCTGTTGACCGTGAAGGATGTTTAGAATCATGAGAGTGTCAGGCAGACGTTAGCCTGCAAGCAAACTTGACTGTAGGCTACTGTGTTTGTTTGAATGACCTGAAGGAATAAATAACAACATTCAAAGAAACTTCACTTCTAACCAGAGGAGAGACAGTCTGGTAAATTCTGTTCACTTTGCTCAGCATAATCTTGCCGTGAATTTTCATTTGTGTTGTGAACAGCTGCGGCTGCCCAGGCTTGTTTCCAAGGTGTAGACTGTGCCCCGCATAGCCCCAAGAAGGGCCATTCACATTGCAGTCTTTCTGGGCACTCGTTTAAAAATGGCAGTGCCAGGCCCCAAGTGCAAATATTCTGATTTAACTACCTCTGAATGGGTCTTGCGCGTCAGCAAAATCTCCTCAGGTGACTCCACTGTGCAGCCAGAGCTGAGAACCACTGCTTTTATCATGATGATTAAATCACAAGAACTGATGTCTGGCGCGCCCTGGGACAGGAACTTTCAGATGTGGTCCCCATATTGGCAGCATCAGCATCCCCAGAGAACTTGTAAAAAATGCAAGTTTGAGGGCCTATACAACCTGCCACATCAGGATCTTGGGGTGGGGCCCGACAATCTGTGTTTCAACAAGCCCTCTAGGTGGTTTGAATGCACCACTGATCTAGGATCTACTCAGAGTGTGGGCCCTGGACCAGCAGCACCAGCATCACTTGAGAGCTGATTAGAAACATAGAATCCCAGCGCTTATCACTGACTTACAAATCTCAATCTGTACGTTAACAAAATCTCCAAGTCTATCATATGCACGTTAAAATTTGAGATGCATGGTTGGTAATGACTTGTACATCTTTAAGGTCTTATTAGGGAAGGAGGGGGGAACAATGATCCTTTCTCTGTGATTGAGAGCCTTATCTGGACTCAGGGTTTCACCTTAGAGCTTGCCCTCAGGGTGCTCACAATAGCTAGCTATCCAGCTCAGGCTGGGAACCAGGAGAGAATGTACACCTAGTACATAGGAGAGAAGCTGGGATAGAGAAGCCTGGCAGGGATGCTCACCCTTCGTCCCTCGGTATTGATGCATCTGGCAGGAGGAAAGCTTGTCTGCCTACAAACCGCAGCACTTTATAGCAGGGGGCTGACATGACCTGGGCAAGCCCATCTCTGTCCCAAGAGCCAGGTATCCATGGTAACAGAAAGACTACCAGGAGCTGGCAGTCCCTGAAGCTGCTTGTGACTGAGGGTCAGCTGTGCTTGGTGGCTTCCTTAACCTTGAGGGCTAAGGCAGATGCGCTGCCCACACCCACAGTATCCTGATCCAGAAATGAGCTTTGTCAAAATAGGCTTGATTGGCCTCTTCAGCCCTCTCTGCTGGGACTGGCTGTTCCCTCGTTCCTACCACAGCTAGCTAATCAGTCTGGCATAGTCCATGAGGCTTCAAAGGGAATGAATCCAAGGGTTTCATGCAAGCTCACTTCCTGTCTGCTGCTGAATGCCTGGTCCTGCAGAGAATGCATCTACCTCCTTTCCGGCGTGGAAGAAGGGAGATCAGAGTTGCACCAGGGCTGGGGGGTGGGGTGAAGGTTGGGGTGAACTCAGGGTGGGTCTTGCCCCCCAGGTGGTTAAAGAATGCATGACTTCAGAGACACAGGACTGAGGCAATAAATGTCTTAGTCATTTATAATGTGTGTTTAATAAACTATATTTGAAGCAAAGGGTAAATAAACTGTTGTCGTAGAAAAAGGACAGTTAACAAAATTAAGCATTTGGTGTTTAGCCCTCCATGCTAAATTAGTTAAGGGCTTATGCTTAGATTTTATAGGAATAAATGGAAGTAGGGGATCTCCATATATTTATTTTCAGGTGTGAAATCTGTAACATTGAGGCAGGTTCCATTAAATCCCTCTGGTGTGCCCACAGCTGTAACCAAAGCAAAAGCCGTTGCTTAAGTCAGCATTAGCCTTAGGATGAAAAGGCGAATCCTGAACACTTTCTTCACTTGCTCATGGTTCTTCCCTCACTCTAGCATTATCTATTTCAGCCTCAAGTTGGGAGGTGCCAGGTTTTGCTGGAAAGAGTCAAGTTAGAGAAAACATGCTAGGTGAAGTCAAGGTCCAAATCCACTATCAGCAAACAGTCTGCCTTTGGAAGTTCCTGTTCTTTCTCTTTAGACCTTTCTTTTTCTGTCTAGTGTGGGAGGTGGGCCTGGATTCCTAAAGTCCTCTCCAGCTCTTACTTGCCATGATGATTCAGCCTAAGCACCCCCGTTGGCCATGCCACAGCTCTCTCCAATGAAATCTGACCATGTGGCTATTGCATGTGATCTTATAAGAAGAGAATAAGAAGAGCTGCATGTCCAATGGATATGTTGCTTTTGTGGTTTAATCAAAGCATCAAGCTCTTTTTTTTATGTTTATTTTTAAGAGAGAGAGAGTGTACAAGCATGAATGGGGGAGGGCAGAGAGAGAGGGAGACAGAGAATCTGAAGCAGGCTCCGCACCCTCAGCACAGAGCCAGATGGGGGGCTTGAACTCACGAACCATGAGATCATGACCTGAGCCAAAGTCAGACACTTAACCGACTGAACCACCCAAGTACCCCTCAAGCTCTTTCTTTATGTGAGGTTTTTAAAGTGAAAACTTTTGGGGATCTGTGGCAACGATAGTTAAAATTTACTGTGCTTGGGAAGAACCCACCCCTGGAATTTGAATATCAATAAAAATAAGTTTGGTGGGGATCACTCTTCTCCTCCTTGAGCATAGAGCTTAGAGTACAGGTAGGACAGGAAGAGTGCCTGGGTTGGCATCCAGCCGTACCCTTCCCTGCCTGGGTGTGCTTGAACATGCTGCCCCATCTCTCCAAGCCTCACCTTCCCTGGAAAATGGCAATCATAAGAATACCCACCACATAGGGTCATCGTGAAGATGCAGTGTGATAATATGTGAGCATGGTAAGGGTTCAAGAAAGTTTGATAACTATGACATATTGCACTTGTGTTCTAGCACATACTGTGTTCTGTTGCAGTTATGTGTTCCTGTAGCTTCTCCAGCAGCCTGAGGGCAGGACTCTTTCTTCCTTCTCTTTCCATTCCCAGCATCTAGCAGAGTGGTTATGTCTTGTACTCACAGCAAGTTCTCAATAACAGTATTTGCTTAGTTAATGGAGTGAACATCAATGTAGTGGAAGAGATGTGTAAAAATAACGGGCCATAAATAATTTCACTTGCATTATAAAAGGAAAGAAAAGCCTTGTGTTTTTTCCAAAAGAGGAGCTACTCTGGGGTTAATGGAAATGTGGATCTGATGGGGGCTGAGTGGAGGGGAAGAGAACTTAGATGTAAAACAATGGTTCTTAGCCTGGCTGCATATTTAGAATCACCTTCAGAACTTAAAAGTACCAAGGTCTGGACCCCATTCCTCAGGGATTCTTGCTTAATTGGTCTGGAGTGGGCCCAGATTTTTTTTTTTAACTTCCCAGGTGATTCTAATATATGGCCAGGGTTGAGAATGCTGTTCTAAAAACCCGATTAAAAGATTTTGTAATTGCTGAACTGGATGTTACATTGAGGGAATTGCACAGAAAGAGGAGTGAGGAGGGGAGGAGAAAAGAGAAAGTATATTCTCTATTGGAGGCAGGCTGATGTTTAAAATTTTTTTTCCAACGTTTATTTATTTTTGGGACAGAGCATGAACGGGGGAGGGGCAGAGAGAGAGGGAGACACAGAATCGGAAACAGGCTCCAGGCTCTGAGCCATCAGCCCAGAGCCTGACGCGGGGCTCGAACTCACGGACCGCGAGATCGTGACCTGGCTGAAGTCGGACGCTCAACCGACTGCGCCACCAAGGCGCCCCTGGGCTGATGTTTAAAGAACACACAAAGAGTTGAAAGACATATTTCTGAGTAGCATAGCCAGGAATACCTATACCTTACCCTAGACCACAAGCACCTCTCTCCTGGAGGAAGTTTAAGTGGTACCCTCAACCTGGCAACAAAGGAAAGTATAGTGACATTATTAGCTGTGGCCTCAGGCTCTAAACAAACACAGTGTGAATCATTCTGCTGACTGAGTGTAGCATAAAGAATATCTCTGTCCCTGGATTGCTGGCCACTATACCCTCTTATCCAGTGGTTTCCCATCTCGGTTGTGTGTTTGGATCACCACAGGAGATTAAGACTTCCTGGTGACCAGGTCCCCCACCAAGACAGTCTCCTGGGTGTGGCCAGTGCATGGCAATTTTTAAAATTCTCCAGATCTAAAGTGAGCCAAAATTGAGAGCAGTGGTCTAATAGCATTTAGACCATCACAGTTTCTAATGATGTGCACTGAGCAAGTCCATAAATACCTCATGATAAGATTTTATATTTACATTTTTACAAGCCATTCAATGGTTCCATTGGTAATCAACAATGAATATGTTGTAATTAACTCAAGGGAAAGGAAAAAGTGGGAACACATATTTTGAGCCTACTAAATGCCAGGCACTGTATATCCCTAAACTTACTTAGTCCTGTGACACCCCTAGAAGACATTGTTGGGATTGTTTTTACCCAAGCTCAGAGAGGATTTCGAGCCTGGAAATTCACTGGTAATAGGGGGCAGAGCATAGATTCAAACCTAAGTTTGTTCTTTCCCAGAGCTAGCAGATGCACAGTAGGACATGACCTGAGCCCTTTCCTGCAGAGGCCCATACATTCACTGAAGAGGTATTTATTGGGTGTTATGAGTCAAGCACTGTGCTAGGTGCTAAAGATGCATAGATATGTAGGGCATGTGGCCGTAGCACCAGGGAGCCTACATTCCTGTGAGAACATGGACAAATTCATGAGGGAACACCCCCAACAGTGTTCTGGTGGAAGGATCAGTAGAAAATACCATGGGACACATCACGGGGCGCCTGGGTGGCCCAGTTAGTTAAGCGTCCGACTTCAGCTCAGGTCGTGATCTCACGGTCCGTGAGTTCGAGCCCCACGTCGGGCTCTGTGCTGTCAGTTCAGAGCCTGGGGCTTGCTTCGGATTTTGTGTCTCCCTCTCTCTCTGCCCCCCCCCCCCACTCATGCTCTGTCTCTATCAAAAAATGAATAAACGTTAAAAAGAAAAGAACAAAGAAAATATTGTGGGACACGTCAACACAACTTGCCCTAAAGAGACTGACAAACTGTTTCATTATAGATAGGTTTCACTGCTTGATGGAAAGGACAAATGTGTCTTGCTGCATTTCGGAGAGCCCCTAGGAAAACAGGACTGTGACTAAATTGAGAACAGTAATGTGAACACAACCAAACTCCATTTGCTGTTGATTGATGGATATTTACCAGTTGATGAGTTCTGACTGGGACTCATGCCGATGCATTTAGAGGCACTGGGAGGGAGGGGTGAGCTTCTATCCTTCTAGGTGCCACTTGATGTACCTCCCATTCACTTCATCTACAACACGATGTGTTGTTGAGCACAGAAGTGCAGTAAGCATGGTCTTCACCCGTTTTATTTCCTGTGTTCATCTCTCATAAAATAATATCAAGGGAGGTAGGTGCAGGTGAAGGGCTTGGGTCTCGGGGCAGGCTGGGAGCCGGCTCTGGATGGTATCCTAAGCAGGTGCTGGCCCCTTTGATGAGTTACCAGTTTAGAGGGTCCATTTACATGCGATGTGGCAGAGGTGAGCCATGGGCTTCCCAGAGAAAGACACTTTGTCCAAGCCTAGCATACTAAACACCACAGATGCATGTGGAATGAAAACAAGCTGGAAAAAACCTGCATTGTGGCTGGAACCAGGGAAGAGTTTCTGCTTCTGCAGATGGATCTTAAATTACATTTCCAGAAAGTAAATATGGAGGCCAAGGGTCATTGCACTATGCTGAGCACTGCAGAGATAGGAATTTTTGTGTTCTTATTTTTCCTTTCAGTCAGGGAGATGCTCTACCTTGTCCCCTTGGTAAATGAAAATAGTAACTTCAGGGACTT
Organism: Prionailurus viverrinus; assembly: GCF_022837055.1. Lineage (NCBI taxonomy): Eukaryota > Metazoa > Chordata > Mammalia > Carnivora > Felidae > Prionailurus > Prionailurus viverrinus. The sequence goes on along the minus strand of NC_062569.1, from coordinate 89,618,775 downwards.
GACTGCCAAAAGAACAAGCCGTTCTTTTCTGTCTCCTACAGATATTTCAGGAGCTGGGATTTGGAATTATGAAACTGGTAGAAAAAAATAAACATGAAAAGATACTGAAATTATTACCATGTAACACCAGAAAAGAAATTTTTCCCACTCTTCCATATTGTCCTTATATAAAACCCTATTTTTTGCCTCTAGAAATGAAGTTCGTTTAGCACGTGTACACTCTCTTTATACTCCTCCTCCCCGTATCCGGCAGGTGTGTTGGTGGTGATGGTAATGAATTTCTGAAGATGTGAGTCAGAGTGATGGGGATGTCTCCCAAAGGGGACTTGTTTTCATGTGACTGTACATTGGGATTGGCAGGCTGCTTGGGTTGTGATCCCCATGGAAGTACATTAGCCTTTTGTGACTTATCTGCTGGGAATTTTAGTCCCAACCCCATTGATGGGTGACTCCCTATTTGTGAGCTTCACTGGGTCATAAACTCGAGGATGAGGAGCTGGGGAAAGGATCTGGATGGAAGTGAGAAGTTGCAAGGCCAAGTGGTGTCAGGGATCAGAAGGAGGCAAGCAATCCTGAGTTTGGATTTTCTAAAGCTGGTGCACCTGGGTGGCTCAGTCAGTTGAGCATCCGACTCTGGATTTCAGCTCAGGTCTTCATCTCAGGGATCATGAGTTCGAGCCCCACGTCGGGCTCCTCACTGACAGTATGGAGCCTGCTTGGAATTCTCTCTCTCCCTCTCTCTGCCCCTCCCCACTTGCTCTCTCTTGAAGGAAATAAATTTTAAAAATTGTTTTTAATTAAAAATAAAAAGGATTTTTCTAAAGCTGTGGGTCTGAGCAAGGTTCAAAATTAGAACTAGGTGGACAACTGGAACCAAGAGTCAGGAATCAGGAAAGCCATGGGACTAAGGAGCGAGGTCTATGTGTATTATGTTACATGATGGATGCTCTACGTGCATTATGTCATTTAATCCTCCCAAGGAGCCCCTGAGCAGGTAGCTTATGAGACAAGTACGTATGTAAAGTCCTATTTTACATGTGAGAAGAGTGAAGCTTCTGACAGCTTAGATAATTTGCCCATGTTCACAATCCTGACTCAGGACTGGCTCCAGAGCTAGCACACTTTTCATGTGGTCTTCAAGAGCTAAGGAAGGAATCAAATTCAAGCCACTGGCAGACAAGTAGGCCTGTGATAACTAAGGCAGTCCCCTCATTCTGTCAGAGTTTTAATAATCCATCCTGAAACACAGATCTGTTTGAGGAAGGCTCCTCCAGTCTGTCTGCTGCTGACGTATAAATAGGAGCACTGGCTTGGTGGAGAGAAAGAGTGTGTGTGTCCACACCTGTCTGTTGGGAGAGGTATATGGAAAAAGTAAGGAAGGTGGAGAGGTGGATGGACAAGGAATGAGCCACAGCTTCTGTGTAGTGAGTATTGACTGGAGGCCCCATCACAGGTCAGATGGTTGGCCGCTTATTAATGCTGGGTGACATATCCATAAATGTTGGGAATGCTTGTCAGTGGCTGCCTGGGCTTACTCATTGCTTTGAATAAGCGGAAGGATGGTGAGCAAACTCTCTGTGTGTGGGCACAACTTTAACATGGTTTTTGTAAATGGATAAGCAGTCAGGACCCATGTGGTACTTCTGGGGTATGTTTATCAGGTGTATTTTCCTGTGTTTGAGAAACAGTATATGACAGCTAGCATGTGCATTTCTAAGAGTTGCCTTTTTAGGGGACCTAAGCTGTTGATTAATAAAATCGCCACTGCCCAGAGACTCGTCAGAACAAACTTGCCATCTAATTATAAATTGCATCTGACCGGCTAAAAGACTCTGCCTTTGGCAGAAGTTATGGAGAGAGGTTTTGGTTTTGGTTTTTGGTGTTTTTTTTTTTTTTTTGTTTTGTATTGTCTTTCCCAATACGATTGAGAGCCTTGCTTGTGAATATTGTAGGTGTTAGCAAACCCCCAACAGTTCCTACTAGTGCTTTCTTCTCTGGGGATGGACACCCTGAGAACCACCTCTCTGTAACTCCGGCTGATAATAAGCAGCTGATGAAATTCCCAGACAAAGGATCAGATAATCCAAAAGAGGTTGCATGGTTTGAACATCCCAAACAAAGGTTCAATATGACACTGTCTGGTTTCACAGAGGGATGTGTGAAGGCTGGGAGGGTCCTGCTCGCGGCTGTTTCCACATTCAGCTCTCCTCTGCTTATTGAAGGAAATGTCGTCTTTATAGTACTATTTTTATTTGTTTTTACATGTGTTTTAAATCAGGAATTGAGTTAATCTGTGAGAAAGACATCGATCTGGCAGCCCAGGTACAAGAGCTACTGGAGTTTCTCCATGAGAAGCAGCACGAACTGGAGCTCAACGCGGAGCAGACCCATAAGCGGTTAGAGCAGTGCCTCCAGCTGCGGCACCTGCAGGCCGAGGTCAAACAGGTGAGCCTGGCCCCAACACCTTCCTCCCTTGGTCTGGGCTGCCCACCTGGCTGGGCCCTGCTCCTGGTACGGGGTGAGGCATGCAGAGCCACTGGTGTAACCCAAATGCAGAAAACAGGTGAGTTAAGGAGTGGTCATTTGGTTTTGAAAGTGACACTGCTATCTATCTACTGGATCTAACGACTAGATCTGATGGCGCAAGCCTCAAACTACAGATGTGTTAGTTTTCTCTCCAACAGTCTCCTGAGACTTCCGGAGCTTTCCCAAGTCGACCTCAGTCACTGAACCTGTTCTCTTCCTTTCTATCCTCAAGCCTGACACACAGCTCATGTGAAATACAAATCCTTCATCAATAAACATAGTCAGGCTTTCGAGCCAGGTTGGTTACCTTGGGGCACCTGTGTGCCTACTGCAACACCTGACGCAGAGTTGAGAGTCACTGAGTGGTAGCAGTTCCCATTGTTCTTTTCTTTTTTTTTTTTAATTTTTTTTTTAACGTTTATTTATTTTTGAGACAGGGAGAGACAGAGCATGAACAGGGGAGGGTCAGAGAGAGGGAGACACAGAATCTGAAGCAGGCTCCAGGCTCTGAGCGGTCAGCACAGAGCCCGACGTGGGGCTTGAACTCATGGACCGAGAGATCATGACCTGAGCCAAAGTCGGCCGCTTAACTGACTGAGCCACCTAGGTGCCCCACCCATTGTTCTTCTCAACATGTGTGTGGTTCTTATAAGAAACTTTTTTGCCATATTAAAGTCAATTTAGGAAAAAAAAAAGATTTTTTATCTGTATGAGACATTATACTAAACATTTTACCAAAGGACATACCCAGACCTCTAGGAACCCCTAGGAAAACATAGTAACCAATGACACATTTTAAAAATATTACATGTTGGGGCACCTGGGTGTCTCAGTCGGTTAAGTGTCCACCTTCAGCTCAGGTCATGATCTCACAGTTTGTGAGTTCGAGCCCCTGCATCGGGCTCTGTGCTGACAGCTCAGAGCCTGGAGCCTGCTTCAGATTCTGTCTCCCTCTTTCTCTGCCCTTCCCCCACTTGTGCTCTGTCTCTCTGTCTCTCTCTGTCTCAAAATAAAAAAATGAACATTAAAAAATAGTAAAATTTTAAAGAATTAAACAAAAATATTACATATTTATATTATGAACAGACTAAATTTTAATTATTAGCATAATGAATGGAGTTTTTTATTGAGACAAAGTGGGATTGAAGAAATACAAATATAGTAGTTCAATTTGTTGAGTGCTGTGTACCATTTACATCTGTCTCTCCATCAATCCTCCAACCGTTCTCCGAAGCAGATATCATTTCCATTTTACAGATGAGGCCCCCGAAGCCTAGAGAGGTCACCAAACAGTGGTCACACTGATGGAAGAGCATGTTACTACCCTCCACTGCTCCAGGAGGGCTTCCTGGCAGGGTGGGCTCCATGGCACTTTTGTGGGTGTTCCCTGTGCTCCACACTCTTTCAAGCAATCCTGACCCCTGCACCCTGTAGGCAGAGCCCCGCCCAACGTATCCTAAGCAGAGAAACATCTTCCTGCCAAACATTTTTTCTTATGTAGTGTGGCTGCTACACTGTCGTATTTAACTCTATTAATTGAGTATAGGGGACAAAGACACCTTTTTAATTTAATCATTACTGTTCTTTTATATCCAGAGTATTTCTTGTTAATGCCTAGGTCTTAGCTAATATATTGTTATTTATTATAATGCACAAAATTGTCTTCTGTGCTCTGCTTCTCCCGATCAGTGCTCAGTGAGAGCCTACATATGCTGTGCTAAAGATCTGTCCTCCATGCAGATGAGATCACTGAGTGCCAAGTAAGGCAGAATCACAGGGCTGCCATCCAGGCTGTTTTCTGTGTAATTACACTGGGACCACTCCTAAATCTCTGGAGAGATGTGTTATTCACAGGAACGTGGTGGAAATCCTAGCAAACCCAGAGCAGTGATGAGTATACAAGTTCTGAAGCTTTTGGTAGTAATGATAGTACTTACTCTTCATATGAGAAATACTTCCTCATTTATAATCTCATTTTTTAAAATAAATTTTTTAAACGTTTACTTATTATTGAGAGACAGAGAGAGACAGAGCATGAACATGGGAGGGGCAGAGAGAGGAGGAGACACAGAATCCAAAGCAGGCTCCAGGCTCCGAGCTATCAGCACAGAGCCCAACGCAGGGCTTGAACTCACAAACCGTGAGATCGTGACCCGAGTCGAAGTCAGACGCTTAACCAACTGAGCCACCCGGGTGCCCCTATAATCTCATTTAGAGAAGAGACCCATGGAGAAAAAGGAGTGTCTGTTTATTTCACAGATGGGGAAACTGAGGCGGCATTGGGTTAGTACTGCCAGGGACTGTTGACTGCTTAGCTGAAACTTCAGCCCAGCTTCCTTTATCCACAGTCCCACAGTTTGCCTCTCCTGGGCCTCACTCTTGCCCTCGGGCTCCAGGAGAAATAGAAAGCAGCCCTCCAGCAGAACACATCCTGGGGGTCTTCCTGGCCTTCACAGCACTACATATTAGAGCACAGGCAGGCACGGCCTGTGCCTGGCACAAGGCGCCTGCCTCATCAATCAACACACTCCAACAGGTCATGGGAGTCCTCTGTCGTTCATGCATAGTTGTTCCCATCAGCTGAAGGTGGTGGGAGAGATCATCCAAACAGAGTAACAGGAAAATCATTCCTATTTGACTGTGAAATGAAATATATACTTTTGTTTTGTTCCTGGTTTTTAATTTTTGCTCCAACATTAATAATAGAGCTCACACCCTAATTACGTTTTTCTTGACTGGTATGGAAATGGAAATGAATTTTCATCCTCTAAGTATACATTCTGTGTAGAATGGGGAGTTGGGATGATGATAGGTACTTTATCAAATGGGGAAGTGGGATGTCTATATATGAATAATCCAGGCTTGACTAATATCTGGATACATTCCCATTCAGTATTTCGTGAGTTGGAAGACAAAAAATTCTTCTGCAGCAGCAAATGGCTTCTCCCCACCATGGTGAAGATGACACATATGGGATTGTAGTTCAAAACCATACTGAATTGCTTAAGTCAGACTGCAAGAAACCCACGAAGGCCTTCGGGAAGGACAGAGGTCCTGGGAGTCGCCAAGGGATTGCTGCTTAGTTAAGCCACCATGCCTCATTAGGCAGACTTGTTTTCCTTGTCAGTGTAGGGCTCTTTCTTTTGGGAGTCGTCTGATCCAGTTTCAGAGAAGGCATTTGTGTTTGATGGAAGTTGGTGGAGCAGGAAATATTGATTTGAAAGCTGTTGACACATGGAAAGAGGGAGTTAATTTAGATGTCAGTATTGATCAGTGGAGCTAAATTTAGACACCAGCTTGAGAGTTTCTCTTTTGAATATACTAAAAGAAAAAAAAGGAAAGAAAGAAAGAAAGAAAAAAAGAAAAAGGACACCTTAACTGAAATGCCATTAATGGGGACGGAAAGGGAGAGACCCACAATGTGCTGTTACACAGCTCTGTCATTAGATCCCATAGATGAAAAGCTTAGATTTGGCCATCATAACCTATGGTGTAGTTACACCACAATTATATTAAACGTAAGCTTTAAGGAGAGATGATGCTACGGATGTTAGACTGAAAATTATTTTCAAGTATTGAGAACAAATGAAGTTGTTTAATGCAACCTGTGTTCTTTCTGAGGGATTACGTAGGACTCTGTATCTTAGATAAATGGCCCAAACACCTCTAGAGAAATGTTGACTGCTTAAGGAAAACCACTCCCCTGATTATAGCCCATGGTCCAGGGCCCTAGACCACTCAGATGCCCCCTTTCTTCTAGAAAAGTGGTTCAGATTACTCTGTAGTCCCACAGCATTCTCTGATTGCTTTCCAGGAAAATTACTACTCTGATAAAGATGACCTCACATTTATTAGATAATCCAAGAAGATTTGAAAAACCTACTCAATGGGCATAAAACTAAATGAATTTCCATATGTATTACCCCACAACAGTGCATTTAGCAGAAAATAGGCCAAAATGAATTTGTAAGATATTGGGGCTCTAAGCTATGGGGAAATAAATCATACTTATTTGTCTACTAAAGGCATTGACTTTCATTACTCCTGTGTACCAAATACTGCCCAAAACTTGCTTATGAACAAAAGGGACATTGAAAACAAAGGAGAAACTATGATCCTGTCAAGAATACTGTGTTCAGTTCTGTTCACCACACAGAAAGGTAGAAAAGAGTTGGGGTAGAAAAGAGTTGGGGTAGACCAAAGGGACAAGTACTGTCCATTTGTTTCAAAATGGAGATAATTAAGAAGACATGGTCACAGTCTATAAAACCAGGAAGGATGATCACATATACAATCTCTTAAATTGTGAATTTCTAGAACTAAGAAGTGCTGGAAATATGACAGGCTCTGAGTTACCATCTGAGGGGTGGGCAATTTTTCCTGCGGCCAGACTTTCAGAAATGACTGTGCCTTGTGATAAGTCATCAGCAACAGCTGGTCTTAGAGTCAGAGGCCTTGAGGGCATCTTCATAGCTTCATTGTGAATGTGACCTAGAGAACCGTATACAAACAGCTTCCCAGCCTGTGTGGTTACAGGGTACAGTTTGCCCCACTGGGATGGCATCATCATTTGTGGACATCCACGTCCAGTTAACCAAATCCAGTCTTCTCACTGGGGTTTACCTGAGCTTTCTTAGCCTGAGGAAGCAGTAAATCCCCATTTTCAGTTTGCCATCTCAGCTCTGACTGAGCTGAATTCTTGGCCAGCTCCTGAGTCCCTGAGCAGCGATATGCCTCTGGTCCCTCATTCTTACCCACCTGACTCTCTCTGGTATCCTGTGGTTTGCAGGGCCTCTGAATTTTGAAAGAAGTATGGAATGTTAGGATTCAAAGTGACCCTCAAAGATCATCTAACCTATAGGTAAATCGTTGCCTCAGATAATTGATCAACATAAAATGCTCATGTTTTGGACTACATTTTATGGTTTGCAGAACACTTTTAGGTTACTTCATTTAGTCTTTTTTTGTGACTTAAGCAACCAAAGCGTTACCATTTTGCAGATGAGAAAACCGAGATTCAGAGAGATTAAATGAGGTTTCTGAAATTACACAGGATTAGAAAAACATTTTCTCATTTTTTTCTGACAGCATTTCTTCTATTCCCTTGCACTCATTTGGATGCTCATAGAATAAATAACCAATTTTATGAGACAAGAAAATAAAGGACTACAGTAATAGAAAATTATACCAACAAGAGTTGTCACTGATCAGACTACAAAGAATGGTGGTAACAAAACAGCCAAGGGTCCCACATCACATCAGAATTTGCCAGTAAGCTCTACAAATACTGGAACAAAAATTAATAGTCCTAGCCTTTTTTTTTTTTTCTCATTGTGAGAGGGGTAAATGAAGAATCATAGCATTACCTTGCTTTGCTCCAAAACTAAACATCACCACCTCTACCATCGGCAGGTTTTACATCTTATCAGCCCTGATGTAGAAAGGAAAGGTACTATTATGTTAATTTTGTAGATGAGAAAACTGAGGGTTTTGTGGTTTTTCCAGGTAGTAAAAAAAGCCAGGTGTTCTGACTGCAGACTTTGTGTTTTTTCTTCACTATCCCAGTCCTACTTCGAGGACTGACTCGGGTATAAGAAGCAGTCCCACCCCTGAACCTAAGCCATGGATATAAACATGCATTTTTATCTTCCTAAAATCAAAATTCCCATTCTGGTGACCTGACATGCCTTTATAAACAGCATTTGGAAGATCAAAATGAGTAAGAGTATCAAGGATATGGCATGACTTAATGAACGACGCAGAGACTGGAGCCTATAATATCTAAATGGAAACCTAGTAAATGGAGATCCCCATCACCACAGCTATAACTGATGTTTCCAGTTGGCTGAAACTAGAAGGTAACATATGCCAGCAAGACTCAGGAGGCCCAGAGGGAGTCAAATTGCCCCTCAAACGTTGATTTGTGATGCACACAGAGTAAATGTTTCTCTGACACCCTCCAATGAATCTTGAACTAAGCAAAATGCAATGAAGCATGGCAGAAGGACTTGCATAGTTCAAAAGTATATATTGTGAGTTCCATTTTCCAAAGAGCTGAAGCTTTTGGCCATGCAATCCATGTATGCATGTACCCAAACTCACAGGCGGCTTTAGGAAATCATTAGCACCTCTAGCCAGCCAGCCACAGTACCCCACTGGCATCAGACATTTCCCACATACACACTCTGAGCCGTATTCCTGCGACTAATTGCTTTACAGATTTGGCATCTCATCCACAATCTGCCAGACTGGCCATGAGTTAGCATCTCAATCAAAATAGCCCAGCTTCCACAGGATTTTTGCCCTAGTGTTATCCATGTACAATATGTCATCAGTCATTTTCTGCCCAAGGAGGAAATTTGAGAACTGCCTATGAGGATTGTGGAATAGGAGAGCCCAGGCTTAGTATTTTTCTAACTGTTGAGCATGAAGAAGTTGAGAGGGGGAAAAAAGTCTGCAAAAATCTGAAACAGATTGTGGTATCTTCTCCTTTGCCTTAAAGTAACAGATGGATGATATGTACTGATCTTGAAATTTCAGAAGAATTTTTATTTCCTCTCCAAGCAGGCTCTTAGACTCCCTAATAAAGAAAGTATTTGGCAATTTTCTGGTGACAAGATGCAAGGTAGATTTTTAAGGCCTGATTCTTCCAGTGTGATGATTTGCTTGACTCGATCTTAGCTGGAGAATTGCCACATGTCCGTTTCACCTAGGACTGTCTAGACAGTGTCAGCTTTTTCTCCTTCTATTCTAATATTCCATAACTGAATTCTCTTTCTCCAGTACTAATTAAGGTCACCTAGAAATTTTACTTAGCCTAGCCATTGCCTCTAGATAATATAAATCAATTATAACTTCCTCTCCCCTTGCCTTTTTTTTTTTTTTAATGATCCAGTGTATGGATTATTTATGCTGTTTTACTTGTTTTCTTTCTCCCTCCTCTTTCCTTTGGGTCATTGACCTGTCAAAGCTCAGACTTGTCTACTTTTAACTATTTTGCAAGGCATAAGAGGTTGGACCCACTTGTTCAGGTGTGATTTGGGTATTGTCTATACAATAGATAATTATTCCCTTTTTCAAAAACATTACTGCATACTCACCACCTGCAAGGCACTGTGCTAGGCACTGTGTGAGACAAAGCATGACACGTATATTGCCCTAGTTTACATTTGGGGGGACAGAGTATGGTGGGATGTTGAACTTCAGAAGTGTACATACAATACAATCAGATAATGTTTAAATTAAGTGGGTGAGGAAATTGGGACAGAGGGGTAATAATGGTAGAGTAGAATAAATGTATCTAAGAATGAGGTTGATACTTACAATAAGAACCTTATGGCACATGGCGCCAGGTAAGATTGCAGAGATGAGCATTATCCAGAGCCTTCCTGTCCTCTCTTCAAGTGTGGTCAGAAAATAGCAGGGTCTGACTGAAGGACCAGTCAGAGAAAGCAAGAGCTCTGGGGACGTTGCAAAGGCCATTCACCTGTGTTCTTGTCCTGACTCCCTAGGTGCTGGGATGGATCCGCAATGGGGAGTCAATGCTCAATGCCAGCCTGGTCAATGCCAGCTCTTTGTCTGAAGCAGAGCAGCTGCAGAGGGAACACGAGCAGTTCCAACTGGCAATCGAGGTAACACCCAAATCTGACTACACTGTCCTCCCTTCCCCATTCTGCTCTGCACTTCAGGCAAGATGATTCCTCAAGATGTGGGCATTTCTTTAGGTAGTGAAGCCTTAACTCTTTCTGGTTAAATGGTCCAGGTAGCTCCCTATTATGCAGGAATTGATGGAGAAGCAAATGCAAGGGTTCATCACCCCCAAGGAGTCCTAGTATGAGAAGACAAGTATTCACACCACAAATGTGCATCTTGGTTACCCATTGGTACCTTTCACCTTAAGACCCCGGGTACACTGAGCTTTTTGTACATCACGGACTATACACCATGTGAGACTGGTAAAGCCAAAAGGTTAGAAGTCCATTTGAAGATCACTCAGAATTGAAGATAGACAAGTACAAAAGTCATTTGTACATTAGTATTCCATTTTAAAACCTTTGATTCCTAGGTAATATTTTGATTCCTAGGTAAGATTTTCTTGTCAGATTCTGCCTCTTACCAAGAACAATGAGCACTGGAGCAGGTTGCACCAGATAGTTTGCTTCACTGAGAGTAGCTGTTTGATAAGTCACGTTTCAAGAATAAACTGAAACCAGAAGTTCACCAGCCAAGACTTGTCTTAAAGACTATTTTAAAATAAAATTTCCTCTTACAACAATCTGATATAAATTTTTTCACCTTGCTTTAAATAATACCTTTAATTATCCTAGAACATTCTCCTTCCCAAAGAGACTTGAGCTGATTGCCTTAGAGTGGTGTGGGGGAAAGAGTAGGAAATGGGACATGGGAACTATATTAAAAATAAGTTCAGCACCAACGGGAACAGAGAGAAACCTTGAAAGACATCCATTACTTGTGGTTCAGTATAAACGTCAACCCACTTTTGAGTGAATAAGAAATGCAAAAGTGTTATCTTTTACTAAAAAAAATGATTGTTAATGAGAATTTTACACAATAATGATAAAATTTTAGCTGTTCATGCCCATACTTATATCTTTAATACAGTAATCATAGATAGCCTGCTATCTTCGTAGGAACCAGTACTAGTCGTAGTTTACTGTCTGGGATTTGAGATTTTAAAATAGGCTATATATTGCACACACAGTGTGGGCAAATAATTTTCTAAGGAGGAACTAAGGAGAGAAGAGAGGTTTTATTATCATCAGCTGCCTCTTTCCCTTTTACTGGCATACCCAAATATGAAAGTTGTTAAGACCTATTCACTGTCAAGGAAAAATCAGGATTGGGGTTACAATTGAAAATCAGGCACACAGTGGTCAAAGCCCCATAGAGAGTCAGCATGAAAGGGAACAGAGGTTGGGCAGACTAGGGGCATGGCATGGAGCTGTGAGAGTGCTAGACAGAGAGAAGACCATTGTTGGCCACACCTCCTCCTTGTTTATCTCCGCTGTGAAGGTTTACCTGCCCTATCAGGTAATTAAATTCCCTGTTCCATAAGCAAATGTTGGGCAAGTAAAACCAAGTGTCATGATGTACTTGAGCATTTCAGTGAGCTAGTGGAAAACTGGGTAAATGCATCAGCTCTGCTAGTGAAGTGACTAAATCCCACGACCTGCATATGCAGTATGTATTAATTTGCAATGGTGCTGTCGCACCCTTACAGAATAGAAGCTCACTAAGCATGTAGGTTTCTTAATTACATGGGTGCAACTTGATCAAATATTCTTGGAATTGATATTGAGATATAGGCCCCTGTGGAGTATATGTCTATGGTCTGAAGAGGAGATAGCAGAGCAGATAGGATTTCTGGAAGATCATGGGAGTGGAGGGTAGGCAGGGTCTGTCGCATAGTTAACATAATGAACTTCCAATTTGCTCCTTCTCCAGGGAGCCTGTGCTTCTCTCTAAACGTGTTGGTTTAGACCATGTTCTGCATCAAGGGGAAAATATGCCAAGGAAGATTGAAGCAGTTTGAAAGGGGATCTGACTAGCCTGGTTTGGCTTGGCCCACTTTGATGGTATTACTGAGGCATTTCCAAGTAATGGCTGATAGAGAACATAATTTGACTTCTTGGACCCTGAGAAAAAATCCTATGTTCCAGAAGGGAAAACAAAATAAGTGTGGGTAGGATGATCATATAATTTATTGTTAAAACTGAAACACTTCTGAGAGGGAAGAAGGGAATTATTACTAATTAAGCTAGAAAAAATAGGCATATACTAACACTATCATGGGCAGACTAGAATGTCTGCTTACCGTAGCTTGGGTGGATTTATGGGTTTTAAGGTTTTGGTCTCCCCGAAGAAGGTCAGAGTTTTTACTGGAAGTACCTGGGTTTCAGGAAAACAGAACAGTTAAGAACAGAGACCAGAACAAAGCACCCAAAGTATAGATTTATCAACAGACCCAAGTTATTGTTTGTTAGTATGCAAAATGTTATGGCTGATGGGGTTTCAAGAGCTGTGAATATCATAGAGATAAGCTCGATTTTGAAATCTATTTTATTTGAAATCCTCTTATGCATTTTAAGTATGAGCATTATGGCAGAAAAAGTAGTTAAAACTGGGTAATAAATTCAATTGATTTGGTTCAATTTTCTTCCATGTACTCCTATTTTACATCATATATTAACATCGTTGGTAATCCATGTCTTAAAGATATAATATTCAATAGGATTACATAGTACAGAGTAGAAGTACATGCAAAATAATGACTCAGGCGTATCAAAGCAAGATTATGTCGTGTGCATAAGAGTTTGTCATTTTGGAAATTAAAGGGGATGGAGTTCCAAGGACTATCAGATATAATGAGTTTCATAATAAGGAAGAGGATTTATTACATAGCCTAAATTATAGGACAATTAGAGTTATTCCTTCACTCTCATAGAAAAAGACATAATGATGGGATTTTGAGACAATTACATGCTGATTTCATATATTGAGAAGCCAGTTAATTATCATAATCACTAATGTTCATTTGGTGAACCCTTCCTCCAAGTGAAGCACTGTAGATGCCATTCTAATTGCTAGAGATAAAACAGTCTGGTGTGATATGGTGGGAATGAACATAGGAATAGTCAAACCTGAATCTTATTCCTGGTCTCATCACTTCCTTGGCTGTACATTTTTGGGAAAGTCATTCAACCGGCCTGAGCCTCATTTTTTTTTTTATTTGTAAAATAGGAATAATAATACCCACCTTATAGTGGTGTCATAAGAAAGAACAAATATACATAAGCACAGTGCTTGATACAGCATATACCCTTGGATAAATGACAGTTATTAAGTGATTTTTAAAGCAGTCATTGCTTTGAGAGTTTCACAGTCTAAGTAAGGAGAACCAGCCAAATATTAGATGATTCAGAAGAGAGTAGTTTTTAGTGAGTCCAGCTGTCCAAAAAGATTTTTGTATTCAGTTAAAAAAAATTAAGTTTAATATAGTTAACATACAGTGTTACATTAGTTTCAGATGTACAATATAGTGATTCAACAGTTCTAAACATTACCCAGTGTTCATGATGATAAGTATACTCTTAATCCCCATCACCTATTTTACCAATTCCCCACTGACCTCCTCTGTGGTTAGGATCTTCCTATCCCACCATCTTCCCCAGAAGTCCCCAAAAGACATTTTTTTTAAGTTTACTCATTTATTTTGAGAGTGAGAGAGAGTGAGAGTGGAGGAGGAGCAGAGAGAGAGGGAGAGAGAGAGAATCCCAAGCAGGTTCTGCACTGTCAGCACAGAGCCAGATGCAGGGCTCGAACTCACAAACCATGAGCCACCCAGGCACACCCCCTCCCCCCCAAAAACAGCTCAGATTTGAGCTGAGTCTCAAAGTACTACTGGACCATAATTGGGAGAGAATAAGGGATGTTCATTAAAAGGCAGGAAGAATGAAGGTAGCGAAAATTAAAAAGTGCATAGTGTGTTTTCAGAGGGTTTTTGTAAGGAGGTAGTAGATGATAGTGTTACAGACTACATTGGGAGGAGACTTTAATGACATCTTTTAAGTTTGGACTTAATTTCACAGCAGTAGGGGAACCACTGAAGGCTTTTGAGTTGAGAGAAGGGAATGATATTATAGCATCAAATTAGAGTTTCAGAGCCGAAAGAACATTAGAAGTCACTTCATCCAAGAACTTCCTATTACAGGAAATCAAATTTATCTGTATGAAATGTGAAGGATGGGTTTGATGGATTAGAAATGGAAGGCAAGGAGACTAGCACTGGAACCACCACAGCAGTCTAGGCATGACGTGGGCTAGACCAGTCAAGGATGTTGTTCCTTGAGGAACAAGTCAAGGATGATGTCACTATTGGAACCCCAGGTGACAACAAGGAGGGCAGATGGTAGACTGCTGTTGGAAGATGCTTTCAGAGGAAGGAGTTTCATTTTAGATGTGGAACTTGAGAAGATCTCTAGGAGGAAGGTAGTGGCTCTGGCAGGGCAGTCAAGCCGTTTGCATTCACTGGCGAGCATTCCTCCTCTCTCCAGGAAGACCATTCATTTCTTTTACAAGAATGCATCTTTGTAAGTGGCTAACATGGGGCAGGCAGCTAGATCAGCTGAACCAGTGCTGCTGACCTGGAGTGAGAAGCGTGACAGGCAGCTCAAGACAATTAAAGATGACAGTCAGATGTAGGGCGAGAGATGGATACTGAGAGTCATCTACAAAGAGGAAATAATAGCAGCCATGGGAATAAATAAGAGCTCTGCAGAAGTGAAGGAAAACCGAGAATGCACTTTGGGATACCCCTCTATTTAGGAGACAGGAAAAGAAAATGGTTCTGATAAGTAAAACAGAGAAAGAAGTTGGGGATTTATAAAGGATCATTTCTGCCCCTTAGTTTACTCTTTCTAGCCATGTTCAGCATTTAGGAACTCAAATTCTGATGTGGTCATCATGACTGAGGGCTGATTTAGTGGCAGAGCAAGGGAATAAAGGAGTCTAGGTTGCTGGAGGCTGTCGTGCTAACATAGCTCACACTGAGTACAGATTTCAGAACAGGGAAGGGAAGCCAGGAGATGGTTGACAGACTAGGGAAAATCAACAGGACTATGCAAACTGCCCTCTGGGATGAGGGTGAAGGGGAAGCAGTGGTGTAGAGGAGAAAAGGAGGGAGGTTGTACTCACACAGGGAGTGCTGAATGGATCAGCTCTTGGGGACTGTCCTTGCACAGCTGCCCAAGAAGGGCAGAAGTAGTTCTGGAGTACGTTACTGGGCTGCTAGCTGTCCCTTTTTACTGGAAGCTGAGCTATACTTTCTTAAACATGCAGAAGCCAAATTACCACTATGCCATTGAGTTGAAATCATCCCAATGGCTGAGGTTGCAATAATATTAGCTCTTTGAAGTCCTGTTTCATCCACATCCGCACTTTATTTTAGTAAGTTTTAATCCCTTTTGGCTCTCTCTGCCACCCTGTCTTCCAGCCTGGTCTCCCTACCTCCTACAGTTAATATGAATCAGAGAATGCACACCACATTTAGCCTGAATAAGAAAATAAACCTTCCATGATATATATATTATCCTAAATGCAAACATAAGTAACGTAATAATGTAAGGATTGCACATTGAGCTAAATTATCTACTACACTGCTCTGTCCCCTTGGTGAGGTAGCGAAGTGATGGTGAGATGCTACTCTTAGGCTTTATTAACCTGCCAAATTTATTCCTTCTCCTGGAGTCCTTTTCAACTAATTATTAATGTTTAAAATAATTGCATTGTTGGCTGAGCTTTGTATTATATGGAGATTCTTTTTCTTATGTGCTATGTTTATTTGATCTGTAAAATGGGACTACAGCAGTAACTTCCTTTGAAAACTCACTACAGTGAACAATTTTATGATGAGATTTGAAAAGAAAAATTCACTAGTGTATGAACCAATCAGGGAGCAGATATATACACAACTGTTATTTTTCTACCACAGAAACTGAGATGTTTCTAGAACCAGTGATACAAGTAGGAGAGTGGGGGCGGGGGGGGGGGTGGGCAGGAGCCAGGGTCCCGAGCATTCAGTTAATGAAAATGCATGATGTTCTTTTTTTTTTAATACGCTTTAAAAACAGTGATATATTAATCGTCATGACAAAATGTTTGAATCTACCATTTAAAGCTCTTTAACTTTTCTGCATCTTTCCACTCACGCCTCACTCCACCCCCTCCTGTACCACGCCTGGGTCGTTCCCACGGACCTCTCTCTCCTCCCCTTGTGCCCAGTCCCTCTTTCATGCCACTTCCTTGCAGAAGACGCACCAGAGCGCCCTGCAGGTACAGCAGAAAGCTGAGGCTCTGCTCCAGGCCGGCCACTATGATGCCGATGCCATCCGGGAATGTGCCGAGAAGGTGGCTCTCCACTGGCAGCAGCTCATGCTGAAGATGGAAGACCGGCTAAAACTAGTCAATGCCTCTGTGGCATTTTATAAAACTTCTGAACAGGTGAGGGAAGGGCTGCAGGGTGTGAGGGACTGATGTTGATGGAGGGCTTTTTTTTTTTTTTTCCCCTCGTACCGCAAATCTGCAGTATCTCCCTTAACAAGAAGCTAGTATTCTCAGTCCTAACCTTTGAGAGTAGAAAAATGATGTGGAAATACTACAGTTAGCTTCCTTATAACATTTTCTTTAGAGAAGTGAGCCATGTGACTTGCTTCTTAGGAATTTCTCAAACTCATCAGACGTAGATGTTAAGGGACAAATTGGGTGTGCACTGAATACTAGATTTGAGGGGTGTATGGGTCAGCTATTGCCACAATAATGCTACCCCACAACTCAGTGGCATAAAACAATAAGCATTTTGTTTTTAAGTATTTGAGTTCAGCTGATCTTGGCTAAGCTTGCTGGACTGGGCGCCCGGCTGCAGATTTGGTCTAGATCTGCTCTCATGTCTGTCATCCTCCTTGACCAGCAGCTATTTGAGGCACATTTATGGTGAAAAGCAAGAGTGCAAGAGCCCAAAATCTACTGTGCAGGTGCATCTCAAGTCTCTGCTTGTGTTACATGCTCTAACATCCTTTTGGCCGAAACAAGTCACGGGGCCAAGCCAACATCAATGAGGCAGGGAAGTATATGCCTCCTATGAAGGTCAGGAAAGTAGAGTGACCGTGATCTAATCTGCCACAGTCAGGCACTATGCCTGAAAAACAGTCAGCACTTTCACCTATGGGGCTCTCAGTCTGTTGAAGGAAACAGTTCTCTGTCACTGGTGGACCATGAGCCTAACTGGTAGGATGGTGCTGCCATGGGAGAAAAGGCAGGAGATACATACAGCAGGACATTAAAGATGTGGACCCTTTACTGTCCCATCTGTACAGCAATATGCACAGGGCCGAGAGGATTTTTAAATGATTCAGGTGCTTTTAAGGGAATTCTTTTCATGAAATAGAGTTTTAAAACACAGTAATTTTGGGACACCTGGGTGGCTTAGTCATTTGAGTATCCAACTCGTGATTTGGGCTCAGGTCATGATCCCAGGTGCCGTGGGATGAAGCCTCACATCAGGCTCTGTGTTGAGTCTGGAGCCTGCTTGGGATTCTCTCTCTCCATCTCTCTCTGCCCCTCCCTCACTCATTCTTTTTCTCTCTCTCTCAATAATAATTAAAAAAAACAGAAGTAATTTTATTTAATGTAAAATACTTTCCTCATTTGAATTGCTCCCTGGTAGAAACCAATCAGAAATGTTCTCCTCTGGGTGACTTACAGGGACCATGAGAAAGTCTGTCTTGAAGCAAATATGACATGCCTGTCAGAGGGCCCAGTAGCCAGTGTTCCAGTCTCCACACCTTTTCTCACTTCTTTCTGTTGGAGTAATGATGCCTTTGATGGTCACAGAATTGGGAGCAGCCGAATAGGACGGTTTATAGATGCAACACAATCCCAATCAAATCCCAGGCTTTTTTTTAAAAAAAAAAAAAAAAAAAAAAAAAAAAAAAAAAAAAAAGATATGCTGATTGTAAGATTTATATGGAAATACAAAGAATCAAGAATAGCCAAACAATCTTGAAAAGAAAAAAAAAGTTGGAGGAGTTACACTACTTGATTTTAAGACTTACTCTAAAGCCACAATGATCAAGACAGAATGATGTTGGCATAAGAATAGACACAATGAAACAGAATGGAGATTCCAAAAGGAGACCCACAAATATACAGTCAGTTGATTTTGACAAAACAATTCAAAAGCAAAGGAAAGAATGATGCTGGACAACTAAATATAGGTTTCTCCTGCTATCTGAATGTAGAGCGTTCCTATGAAAACTTGTGTAAGCTGAAGTCAGATGTAAAGCAAAAAAGCAATGACCATTAATTTACATGGGAAAAAATTTTGAGCATTCCCAGACCCAAAAGTAACCTCTTGTAGGCCCTTTTGAAACCTTAGGGACACATCTTGCTAATGGACGCACAGAATAAGTCAAGATAAAGCACAGATGCTCACAGACACAGTTCAGAGCTGTGGCAGCTGGATGCTGAGAGGCTGAGTGTAGTTCCTGGAGAAGGAGGCTGGGGACCACCATCACTACTTGGGTGCATGCTGCCTCTGTGACAGCTTCCCGCAGAACAAATGCTGAACACCGTGTTTTACTTTTTACCTTTTTTCATAAAACCGAAAATCTTCCTCGTATTTCTTTCAGTTAGCAAAAACAGGTACTAACATAGGTCTTTCACAAACGTCAAGTGGTGTTGTGAGCTTGTGAAAAGCAGGAAATACCTGTACCCAGATTTTTTTTAAATGAGGTTTAATCCCTGTCTAGTATCATACACCACTTTTAGTTTTTAATGGACCACGATGCTGAAGGGGACAAAGCTCTACATTAAGGAGTTAGTCAATTTGTCCCTGAACTGACCTTGCCGAAGGTTACCTTACCGCTCTGGATTTGTTTCTTTACCTGTTAAATTAAAGGACTTATGCTTGCTAATCTTTTCATTTCCTCTAGCTCCCAAATTGATTTTTAGTTCAGTATTATCATGGGACAGGCCTTAAGTACTCAAAGTTTTTTGCATGTCTGTAATCCGTTTTCTCTCAAGACATGGGCCTTCCTACACATATTCGCGCCTTGCATGAGGAGAGGTATGTGGTGCCAGAGGAGGCAGGATTCAGGGACAGGCCTTCTCATGACATGGGGAGCATGTTGGCCATGAGGGTGATTTGCCTGGAACATTTTTCAGCTCAGTTCATCACTCAGTAAACATCCTGTCTAGTACCACACTCTTCATCAAAAGGGATGGCCTTCTCAGGCAAAGGGGACCCAGGATAGTTGTAGCTGTTCTCCCTGCTGCCATAGCCAAGCTTTCAAAGCCTAGTAAAAGAAAGTATAGGAATACAGGTTTCTATTTCCTGCACCCTTCCCTAGGCCCTGACACAAGGCTGCCCTAGGGCCCCTTCTGTTGCACCCAACCTGACTTCCATCCAAGTGCCATTTGCAACACTTTTGCTTTTAGAGTATGGCCTCTTAGCACTTTGAGAACCACTATCTTTTAAGTTGACCTAGATTTGTTATCCTCTGAAGGAAATGCACATTTTCTAATAGAAGACCTGAAGTTGTCATTGCCTTATGATGGTAGCTCAAGACACTTTTGCTGGGATATGTTTGCCAAGGAGGAGGAAAGAAATCATTCACTTAGGACCCATAAATCCCTCAACATGGCCACTTCCTCCTTTATTCCTGTTTGGGGCTACTTCCTGTAGGGCAAGTACAGATGGGTGGGCAATCTTAGTATCTTCTCTAAACTTCGTTTTCCTGCTCTGCCATATTCACAGAGTCCTCAAGAGGTTCCAGAGATAGAATGAACATACACAAAACACTTTGAACCCCCCTCCCCCGCAAATTACTAGTCTTTCTTCCTTTCTTACTCTGTATACTCTCCCTAAGTGATGTCTTCAACCCCATAGCTTCAGCCTTCAGCCAACGACTGTCAGAAGATGACTCCAAGTCTCCCAAACTCCACTGCATCCTGGACTTCTCTTAGATGTCCCAGGGGCACTGCATGTTCTAAATCTACAAACTGAACTTCAAAAGGAACATGTCACCTGTGCAGGGTTCTGTCAGCTAAAGCTGCTCAGAAAATCCTTCCTGACCGAGTAATCTACAGAGCCTTTCCTCCTTGGTTCATTAGGTCTGTAGTGTCCTGGAGAGTTTAGAGCAAGAATACCGGAGAGATGAGGACTGGTGTGGTGGACGAGACAAACTGGGACCAGCAGCAGAGATGGACCATGTCATCCCACTCATCAGTAAACATTTGGAACAAAAGGAGGCCTTTCTTAAGGTGAGAGCACATTGTCACCCACAGTGTGAGACATTAGCCTTGCTCCTTGGTCTCCGTTCTCTCTGACTCTGTCACACACACGCGGGCATCATCATATGAGCTTTCCATCCCCCCGTTTTCCTCACTTCTTATCTAAAGGGAGGTATCTGTAGAGAAGATAAAAGAAGATACTGGCTGGTTACCCTGAAAGGTTGAAAAGTTACACTTCAAATATTATTTCTCTCAGCACTTTCTAGATGACTAGGCAGTTATTATATACCATTAGTACAGGTGCCATGTTTGAATATCATGATATCCCGTTGATGTTGTTAATTGAGAAAAATACATAGTTTCACCCAGTGATGTTTGGTTTATAAAAATATTTTTAATTGAAATAGATAAGCCCAGGGGCACCTGGTCGTCTCAGTCAGTAGAGCATGTGACTCTGGCTTTTGGGGTCGTGAGTTTGAGCCCCCACATTGAGCACAGAGATTACTTAAAACAATTTTAAAAAGAAAGAAATATATAAGCCCAGATTAAATCAGTCTTAAAAATAAATATTTTATAAATGGATGATGCAAAATTTAGGGCAAGAATTAAATGAATTTAGACACCTTATTTATCAATAGAACAATTATCAGTAACCAATGGATATGACACCACTTATTTATTCTGTTGCGTGAAGAGAGAAATACCTCAGTTTGTTTGTTTTGGTTTTTAATAGAGCCCTGGTTTCTCAGGGAGGAAGCACAGTCCTGCTCTGAGCAGGCTTTCAGCTGGTGTGGAAAGTCCTAGTAAGCCTCTTTCCTCTAGCCTTTGATCTTCTCTCTGCCAGAGTCATCTGTGTTAAAAATTATCTAAAGGCTCTGTTTACTCTCAAATTTCTTGCTTTCATGTTCTGCTTCCTTTCAGGTTTCTGAAAGTACAAAGAGAATTTTTATACTCTGACATGTTGCTACTGCTTTTCTATAATTCTATAATTAACTGACTTTCTTTTATTAGGGATTTTCTATACTTGACCACCTCTTTGAGTTTTACTTTTTTCTCTCTCTCTCTTTCTCTCTTTTTAAGATAGCTTCTCCCTGCACTCCTCCTTTCAGGCACTTGCACCTGCACTCAATCAGAACCCTTAGTAATCAGCTCTTACTAATAAGATTAAATAAAAAGTCCTCTATACCAGGCCTAAGAGATTTTAAAAGTCTTTTCTAGTACAAAACAAAGTTTAAAACAATAATTTAAGTGGAGCATATTAAAGAATTTTAAAAGAGGCATAACGTATTACTTCATAAAATTACATGTTTCTTTTGAAGCATGAAAGAAAAAAATGTTTTCCATATGTGCCTAAAATCATAGGTGAGAAACCCCCTATTGCTGTGGGAATTAAATGCCCAATGGCAGACACTGAGTTCTCCATTTATGTGTATTAGTTCATCTATGTTGGATACTTTAGCTTTGGACCACCATCCAGCTGTTAAATTCATGGAATTCATGGTGGATAGACTCACCAACAGTCTTTTACCAGAGCTCCCAGAAACAATTGTTACTAATGCAAAATTTAAAATAATTTTTTACAGCATAATTTGTGGAATCAGTTGCTAAATGTAAAAAGGTGTCAAAATTTGACAGTTTTGTTTAGAGATACTATTGAAAACTGTAGATTAAAAATTAGTGGACTAGCATGTATCATAATCCCCCTTATCCATGGGGGATATGTTCCAAGACTCCCAGTGGATGCCTGAACTTAAATATACTATGCTTTTTCCTATGTGTGTATACCTATGATAACGTTTAATTTATAAATTAGGTACAGTAAGAGTTCAACAACTGAAACGCCCAGAGTCTAAGAGACCCCCCAAAACAAACCACCAGAGTCCAGAGTCAAAGCTAAGCAGCAAGGGTCATGTATTGCATGTTCAAACCTGGACCTCTGCGCCCCCGTTGCCGGTGACGCCAAGAGGCCCTGAGAGAGGTTTTTACACCCCTTTTATAGACAGGTACAAACAAGTCATGGGGAAATCAGGAATTTTCCACAGTTACAGAGCTGTGATTGGTTGGTGTTTAAAGTTGGACACTTAACAGTATTCGATTGGTTCCTGCCTTTAGGTCAGACCACAACCGGGGGTACGGGTATCACAATGATTGATCAGGAATACACGGATGTGCCAAGCAACAATGATTGATCAGGAGTACACGGATGTGCCAAGTAACAATGGTTGATCAAGAATATACGGATGTGCCAGGCAATAATGATTGATCAGGAATACATGGGCATGCCAAGCAATTGTACAGAAGCGGAACAAGCTGGTTAAGCTTGGTTAGGTTTCAGTTTCCCATAACTTAAGCTTTTAAGTTTCAGTTTTCTCAGGCCTCTCACAACGATAACTGATAATAAATAGAACTGTAACAATATGCAATAATAAAAGTTATGTGAGTGTAGTCTTTCAAAATACCTCATTGGACTGTACTCATCCTTCTTGTGATGCTGTGAGATGATAAAATGCCTACAAGATGAGATGAAGTGAGGTGGATGATGTCGGCACTGTGAAGTAGCAATAGGCTACATCACATCAGGAGGAGGACCACCTGCTTCTGGACCGCAGTTGACTGCGGGTAACTGACACTGCACAGATGGAAACTGTGGATAAGGGGCCCTGCTGCAGTACTTCTGCAACAGAAGAAAACCTCAAAGAAATTCAGAAATTCTTTGGCCTTGAGAGAAACTAGGAATAATCTGTCAGTAGTCCTAGATTCTAGCCCTGACATGCTTCATGATTCCTGCCCACTTGGGGCCTGGGTCTCCTCCATGGGGACAAGGAGAACGTGACCTGTCCTCTGCCATGCACAGCTAGCACGAATTGTCAAGAGGGTGGTGGAATGGCTCTTAGTCCTGTGTGTGGATCCATATTTCCCAGCAGTAGGATATTAGTGTCACTGAGGTGGGCGTGGATTTTATGGACAAATAAGGTTTTTTTAATGTAATTTCCATTTGGATATGGAATGTATGGTTAATAGGTTTGTTTACCAAATTTGCTTTCTCAAGTCTAATGTTAAAGTGACTTACCCCAGTGGTCATATAAGAGGCATTCTGGTGGCAGAGGAAAACCAGCCTGACGCAGTAACTATGACATTATTAACACTGAATCAACATATAGGGAGTCAAGGGATGGCTGATTTCTGATTTTGAGCTGGGATGGAAAGGAGAGAAGCCCAGGGAGTGATTCTTTCTTCCACAAAAGGGTGAGCCTCCTACATTGGGATTGGAGTATCTGTGAACCAGAAGTGGCCTCCAGGGCTCTGCTTACCCAGAGCTCCAGAAACCTCACCACCAGCACCCCTTTTCCAGTGTCTTAGACCCCAGGCACCTGCTGGGGTCCTCACACCTTTGTCTCTCTCAGGCCTGTACCTTGGCGCGGCGGAACGCTGAAGTGTTTCTCAAGTACATCCACAGGAACAACGTCAGCATGCCCAGTGCCGCCAGCCACACGCGGGGACCTGAGCAGCAAGTGAAAGGTCAGTGTGGGGGCTTCCAGCCGTGAGCCGCATCGGCAGCACTGACCGGAGGCTGTGTACCTTGTCTTTATGCAATCTCTGATTTCCTGATTCTTCTCCTTGGATAAGAAAAATGTTGATGTGAGATGGTATGGGCAGTGGTGATTCCTGGGCAATTTTTAAACATGCATCAAGATTTGGAATGGAAAAATGAAGATGTAATTTCCCCGGCACTTTTTCAGTTATCTTGATCTAGAGCAACACTTAATTTTATGAATTAAAAGAAATGGTCTGTATCTACACCGTTTGTATAGTAGCCACTAGTCACACGGGCTACTGAGCACTTGAAATGTGGTGAATGCAACTGAGGAACTAAATTTTTCCTTTTATTGAATATTAATTAACTTAAATGTAAATATCCAGATGTGGCTAACATGTATTGAAGAACACAAGACTAGGGTATCTTACAGCCCAGAAACAAGACAGACTGAGAAGCATAAAACCAAATTCTAATCCTGGCTTTATGACTCACCATGTAAGCTTTTATAATTTCAGTTTCTTATTTTATTTATTTATTTATTTTTATTTTTATTTTTATTTTTATTTTTATTTTTATTTTTATTTTGAGAGAGAGTGCGAGTGAGCTCGGGGCAGAGAGAGAGAGAGAGAGAGAATCCCAAAGTGGGGCTCAAGCTCACCCGATGCAGGGCTTGAACTCACTAAACGTGAGACCATGACCTGAGCCAAAGTTGGATGCTTGACCGACTGAGCCACCCCAGAGCCCCTTTTTCATACTTTAAAATGGAAGGTGTCTGAATTCTGGTTCCTCAAAATGTGGTCCCCAGACCAGCAGCACTGGTATCACCTGGAGACATGTGAGAAGCACAGACTCTCAGGCCCTGCCTAGACCTGCTGAGTGAGAAGCTGCGTTTTGACAAGAGCTCTTCCACCCCAACCAAGCAGATGATTTGTGTGCACATAAAATTTAGATAACTACTGGTCTAGATAATCTTTAATATCTCTCTGAAGTCTATAAAATCTACAATTGTATGAACAAATCAGTAACCTTCAATAATTACTAATCAGGTGACCACTTTCAGCTTAAATGATTATCATTGGTATCACTGATGCTGGGCCATGTGGAAATTGGCCTTCGAGTGAAGAATTTAACAAGTGTCATCTCATCTTGACACAGCAGAGGACTGCAAGTCTGGAGACCCAGGCTAGGGAGGGAGCTGAAACTGACCTGGAGTGAGGGGTGGGGACAGGCTGAGGGCTGAGAAGTGGGTGGCACTGATCTGCCATAGGAAGGGCCTCCCTCCCTGCTCAGAGAGCTCGAGAGGTGGGAAGATCAGAGGCCACTGGGAAGAATTACACTTAGGAATAAAATTTGCTGCAGAGAAGAAGGAAGCAGGGTTCCTTTTCCAGATATGCTCCCTGTTTGAGGTCAGGGGACCTGTGGGTGGCTGGCATTATGTCACTCTGTCCTTCGTGCACATTGCAGTGCTGGCAGCAGTCCGGGTGAGGCCAACTGCCTGTTGAGAGAGCATGTGCCTCCCCCTACACCTCACTGTACCAGGAGTGGCAGGCACCCAGAAAGACCAGAGTATGCTGCACCTTCATAAGGGTGAGGGCAGGTTGTTGTGTCCATAGGAAAGCTTTCCAGAAAGGGGAGAAATGAAATCTGAAACTCTAGGATTTTTGCCTGATCAGGGTTGATTCTCTTAACCACCGCAGAAGATTCTGCAGTGAGCAAAACAAGGATTAGGAGGCCAAAAGATTATAGTAAACACAGGTTCTTACTTGTCTTTGCCCAATTGAAGCTTCCACCTAAGCAGGGACCTACAATTTCTCCAATACCTATTTCCTTTCCACCTGCTGCCTGGACCCAAGGCCAGGACCACTTATTTTAAGTTTGTATTACAGGTGCAATTATTATGGCATAACAAGCAAAAATTCAGTGACATTCAACTGTAAGCATTTATTGTTCAAGTGACTGCATTGGCTGGGGACCAGCGGTCTTGGCTGGGCTTAGCAATGCGGCTTTGTTTCATGCTGCAAGTCTGGCTGGCTTGGTGCCTTCACTGCAGGTTGGGTTCTTGCCTGTTCCACATGTATTAATTCTGGGACCCCAGGTGAAGGAGAAATTACCCGGGAAAACTCCTTATAGTGGTGATGGCAAGGTCATGTGCACAAGCACACTAAGTTCCTGCTTGTATAATACCTGTTAACAACACATTTGCCAGATCAGGTCACACGGCTGAGCCTTAAAGCAGGGCAATTTGTCTCTTTGTGGAGGAACTAAAAAGTCACATAATAAAGGCATACATATAGGGATTGGTGACTAATTGAGACCTATGAAAGTTCTCAGCCTTAAAGGAAGAGAGACAGATTTTTGTCCTTCCAGGAGGATGCACTAAAAGTTCGAAGTACAAGTACTGTGATTTGATTGTGCCCTTTTTTGTAAAGCTTCTGTAGTGGTAGTCTGTGCTTCTCAGCCCCTCTAACCCAGAGGACCAAGGTAGCTAAGGACTCAGGCTCTGAGGTCAAACGTTTCTATCTGAATGACCCTGGGCAAGTTACCTAGCCTCTCTGAATCTCCGTGTCTTCGTCTCTAAATGGAGGTATTAATGGTATGTGCATCACAGAGTATTATGAGAATATGTGCTTGCTACCTAGCAAGTGCTTAATAAATATTAATTTTTCATATCATTGTGTATTTTATTAGTATCTAACAGAATTAGCAGGAAGCAGGAGGCAGACACAATACAAACTAAATAGGAGTGCTTCAAGCATAGAGCACACTATTAAAACACATAGGAAATTTAGGCATATAGCCAGCTGCTGCTGGAATGACAGGAGGAGAGAGGGACATGACATGGATGAACACCTGCCGTGGCCCATCATGGTGCCACATGCCTGGTGCATGTCCTCTCACCTGATATCATTAGAGGTAACGAGAATAGCATTCACCTTTTCTTAGCATGGAAATTTGGACCTAGAGACCTGATTCCAGGTAGACATGATCCTAACACAGCTTCCCTACGCCCATGATTTCAAGGCTGTGCTGTGTGTGCATAGCCGCTTGTACAGGGCAGAGAGTGTGGCTCAGGACATGGGTTATCTATGCAGTTATACTGTCCCTCATACTGTTGTTCCTCTCCCACCCTCTCCTAGCACTCCAGAGTGGCTGGGATTCTTATCAAGTCTCCTTGCTCTCCATAGGCTCCAGAGGCCAACTGAGTTAGCTGTTATTTTAAGATCTGACACCTCCCAAGGTATCTTACCATCAAGCACTGGCTTTGGTATGAAGAGAATCAGGGTCACTTTTAAGTTACCCTGGGGGCATCCTCTTCCTCCCTTAACTGATGGAACTTCATCAACAGGCCTCACGCCCCCGATCTTGATCCCCTCTGGGAAGTTCTCTGTGGACCAAGCTTTTGGTTCCCCACATCTGGTGCCTGGATTAGTCCCATGGGGAGATTTGCAAGTCACAGTTATCTGGCCCCTGGGGTGTGCAGATTTGCTCAGGGCCCCCCAGAAGCAGCGCTCCTCTCTTCTGCCCCACAGCCATCTTGAGTGAGCTCTTACAGAGGGAGAATCGTGTCCTGCACTTCTGGACCTTGAAGAAGCGACGGTTAGACCAGTGCCAGCAATATGTGGTGTTTGAGCGCAGTGCTAAGCAGGTATGTTGCCCTGACTTTGCCTCAGTTCTGGGGACTGTGTGGACACCCAGATGACCACAGCATGGGACACAGAGGAGGGTCACAGCAGCAGGCATAGTAGAGATGGGAGGTGGTGCTGACAAAAGGAAGGAGAACAGACTGTCACTTAGCAGTCCTTCAGCCTTTACCCGTACTCTGTACCAGGAGTTGGGAGAAGATGCTGGGGTCAGATTGCCTCTAAGAGCTCATGGATGATCCTAGGCCTGGCCTAGAAGATGAGGATGAGACATTCTCTTTACTGGTAGGATGCTCCAAGTCTAACGGGAGAGGGCTCAGTCCTAAAATCAGCTTCCAAGCTCCATACTGACCAAATGGTGTCAGCATTTCCTGGGTCCGTCACACTGTCCCAAACAGTGTAACAATGCATGTTTTGCAATTGACAGCTGACTTTTGGGGGACTGGGTGGGTTGTTTCCTCCCACAGGCGCTGGACTGGATCCAAGAAACAGGTGAATATTACCTCTCAACACATACCTCCCCCGGAGAGACCACAGAGGAGACTCAGGAACTGCTGAAAGAGTATGGGGAATTCAGGGTGCCCGCCAAGGTAGGAAGCAATCTGGAGCCCTCCCCACACACACCCAGCACTCCCCAGTCTGGCCAGTTTTACATTATGAAAAGGAGAACAGCCTCAGTGCACAGAAATGTTGACCACAGGGGCAAGAGGTGGGGTGTCAGAGAGCGTGGGTAGGATGATCTCCATTGAAACCTGAATACCCAAAGAATTGCAGATGCTGGATGGAGCATCTGTATGAGAGAAGTCAGCTCCTATACACTGTGCTCCCAAATACTCACCTCCATGCTACAGGTGTAGACTCTGCTGTATTCTTTTAGACCAAATAAGGCGAAGGGGCACACTCATGTGAAATGCACACTGCACTGTGAACTTCTGCACCTATCCACACGTTCTTGACGTTTGAATGGTTTGGGAAGTCTACCCGTATAGGCCAGTGACTGTGGATGGGTTCACAAAACAGGTGAGTTTCTTATTTCCTGAACCGACGGCTTCCATCTGGCCTCAGACCTGCAAACGAGCCAGGCCGGGGTCTCTGGGGAGCAAAATGTGCACTGGCGCACACAGCACACACCGTCACACCCCCATTCACACTGAGGCAGGAAATGCTGTCGTAGGAGGAAATCTGTTTTCACAGCCAGGGTTTGGTCTGAGGACCCTTGGGTCTGGATGAAAATCTCCTGTCTCAGTTCCCTCTTTGTGGCATCCTCGCGCCTCACACTGGGCTCCCTGCCATCGAGGAGCCTGTCTTGGCACCACTTCCTCACATGGCAGGTGCTGTAACCAGGATGAGAGCTGCTTTTGTGGGGGTCACAGTGGGGGGGAAACGTACTGATGCCCACCCCCCCCCCCCCCCCCGCCCCAAAGATCCCTGCTAAGGCACATTTCCTCTAGTTTCCTGTCACAAAATTAGGCCCTTAGCCTCTTTCTGGAACTGATACTTTATGAGTGGGTATTCACTTTATGAATTCTACACTATGAACTTCTGATAGTGGCAAACTTTCCCCTGCAACCCTGTGAGCTGCGGGGCCTTTTCATCCAATGTGAAAAGCTGTCAGTTCAGATAAGAGACTCATTTCAGTACCAACCAGAGCAAACAGCACTAGGAAGGTGACAGATGCCCAGAACTCTTTTCAAATCCAAATGAAAACAGCTTTTGAATGACCTATACTTTGTGTCTATCTGCCCCCCTCCAAATAATGAACCATTAACAAGCAGAATGGTATCAGATCCACTGGTGTTCCAACCCCATCAGATGGATTGTGGTAGATACCCAGAACTTGTTAGGATCGGAATCTGTTCATAACCTAAGAGGAAATGTAGAGAATTGTCTAGTCAACTTAACTTCCTCTTCCTTAAGATCTTCTTGCTGTCTTTCTCCTCTTTTCCATTCATATTCGCAACCACCCTAACTGGATTCCATGCTTTCAGCCTCTCCTTCCTTCCCATCCATCGTGCTCATCATTGAGGTTCATCTTGAAAACACTGGGTGGGCACTGTTTCCACCCAGTCCAAGAACTTCAGTGATTCGCCAGTGTCTTCAGATTAACAACCTCCTCAGTAGCACCACCTCACCTCCCCAGTTTTATCTTCATTATTCTTTCGTGCAAATTTTATGCTCCAGCTGAATGGATGTATTTTCTTACCCTCTGAGAGATACATCATATGCTTTCTTGCCTCTGTACCTTTTCCATACTGTTTTTCTGCCTAGAATATTATTTTCTTCCTTCTGGTTTGTATTTTTAAAAAAGAGCCTGCCTTTCCACTGGAGTGCCTCCTCCTCTGTGATCATGCAGACATGCCGGGATGTGATCTGGCCCATCCCTGCATTCCGGCCACTGTTGTCTGTATAACCCTTAAGGGACCTGCCATGAACCATCCTGTTCTCCAGTAATCTGTGCGAAGTGTCATCTCATGTCTGAGCCAGCAAGATCCCAAAGGATAAGAACCACACTTTGTTTACTTGCCTGACTGAATCATGCATCAAAGGGAGGCTGCGAATATTTGTGAACATAGGGGAAAAAAGAAGTTTGGGTAGATTCAATGACTCCCTACACCAAATCTATATTTAATGTGATTCTATTCCTTTGGCTCTCTCTGTTCTCTCTCCCTCCTAACTTAACTCTTTCCATAATGGGGTTTCATTTTCCCATCTATCATGTTCTAAGTCTCAAGAATATTTATTACAGGGTAACAAATCCAGCTGAAGAGCTTCTGATTAAAGGCAACAGTTGCCTCCTGTTCCTCTCCAGCTGCACTTCCCAGAGGCAAGCCTTCTTTAACTAGCTACCTTTGATTTTAATCTTTATAACCAGTAAAGTGAATTGGAAACGGAAACCAAATTGACCTCAACACAGAGAGAAAATAGGGTGGCCCTCACAACTAAACAGGGCAATAGAGCATATTGAATATGTTGAATTATTATTCTCTGCTCCAAAGAAACAGATCAAATAGAAGAAACACTAAATATAAAAATATACTTTCTATATAGCAAGCCACAAGTGTAAAGAGAAAAATAAGATAAAGAGAATCGGGTGGGGATAAGAGGATAACAAAATTTTTCTTATTGTGGTAGGCTGTAGAAAATCCAGTTAGAAGAATACACGAGATATTTTCCTATTGTGGGCTTCCAAATTTATAAGGAGTCAAAGTACATGATGATAGGAAAGCTTAATCATTTTGGCAGCTGGAAGAAATCTATTTCTTCTAATAGCAAAATTTTGTTTGAAGATTCTTTGGTTTTTCATTTTTT